>NC_056601.1:12307123-12634946 GCF_018340385.1 Cyprinus carpio
TAAATGTTTAGTGGAAACAGAAATGCAAAATTAATAGTTGAAGTTAAAGACGCACTCTCTTGCACTTCAATATAAATATTTGAAGTTTAAATATATGATAATGTTGATGGAAAATTCTATATATAGTTTTAACAAGTTTTAAACACCCCTTTGCTTTAATTTCAAATATGCATGCTGCAAATATGCAAGTCATTTCAAACTATGACAAATAAATTCCAAAATATGAAAATGTATTCTCTCAAATAAAATGAGCTCATAAAAAAAAAAAAAAAAAAAGCAAGTCTTCGACAAAGTATTGTGTGTAACAGGTCACATCAAGTATCCAGTATACATATACACATATACAGTATCGACAAGTGTGGCGTCAAAAAATCCATGCTGATAATGTCACAGTGTAAGACACTGGGACAGTGCAGAGGTGTGCGTGTGTGTTTGTGGGATGAGTTCTAACCTCCGTTTTGAGGCTGCTCTGCAGCGCTGTGCTGCACTGAATGTGGCAAGGGTTTTTTCTGCTTTTCTGGACCAGTTCCCACCAATGCTGCATTTCTTTCTCATCAGACACACACACACACTCAGAGGTGTCCTCTGCTGGTGCAGCAAAGAGTCTGGCAGGGGACGAGCTTCTTTCAGCACTCTCTGGTATACCGCAGTGAGTGAGCAAACACACACACACACACACACACACACACACACACACACACACACACACACACACACACGTACGTACAGGAAGTCAGGTTCTCTATTTGGTCAAAACAATTGAAAATCTATAAATTCAATAACTTCTTTTAAGTCTAGGTCTTAGAAGCCCCTCAGCCATCTTAGTACAGCACAAACACACATACAGCCTCAGAAAAACACAGTGTGTGTTTATAATTAACAGGCTCATGATTGACCTCAGATCAATGTAACGTAACACAAGCAGTGATATACTGTGTCTCATCTCTCTGTGTCTTAAACACATGCTTTTAAACTATATCCTCGAAGTGTGCTAAGTTTTGCTATAATAATAAACACATTTATGTTCTGATTACAGCCATGTTTAACAAAGGAGCCTGTGCAAAGTTGGTCCATTTGAGGGAGAAGGATCTCTGGCTGTTCACTGTATTGAATTAAACTCATGTTATCACGATTTTATGACAGACTTTACAGCCACCAGAGGGTGCTTTTTCTTATATATAATTTGCAATATTTATTCAGCCACAATGTTTATTTATTTTTATTATTATTATTATTATTATTATTGCAGATATAATGTTCAATTCTTGTTTGTGTTTTTACCATGACAAAATTAGTCTACTTTGAATAAACACTTTAATAATCATAAAATATGTCAGTTTAATGGAAGTGCAATCAAAGGATAGCTACATTTAAGTTAGAATTTAACCCTTGCCAATAAAGTCCAACATATACTGGCATACAATCAGACTCAGTGGGGGTAGGTAATAGACAAAATAAAACATTTGTGGTTTTTATGGCTTTTGAAACTAGCTTTACCATGCCAAAATTTCAAAGAGAACACAACATTCACAAAAAAAAAAAAAAAAAAAAAAAAAAAAAAAATTCTAATAGTTTTTTTTTTTACTTTTAAAATGTGTCAAGTAAAAGAATAATGTATAAACATTTGTAAAATCTAATAAAACTGTAATTTAATAATAAAAAATTATATGAACAGACAAGTACAGTATTTTATTTGAAACTTGAATTAAAGAATCAATTTACTAATTTGAAATATATTTTTTAAATAGCAAAATCCACGCAGCACTGATGAACTGAGAATCCCAGAACACTGAAGATTTGAGATGGGCAGTACAAAGAACAATAAAGGTCCAGGTACTACATTTGTTCAATGATTTTTTTTTCTTCTTTTTTTTTCATGAAATTTCTGTTTGATCCATCCATTCTGCCTTTATTGATAAATTTGTTACTGGTTTTAGAATTCATATTGCTCCCTTAAATTGATATTTTGCTGCACAGGTTTACTGTATGTGTTGGAAACTGCTGTAAAGTAGTGTGTTTAAACACATATAAACACTTCATATCTCTCATCTTTTTAAGAATACAAAAGATGGATGATATCACTTTATGTATGAAATTTTACCTCACCTTAAGTTTTCATACAGAAGTCAAAAATAAAAAAAGGTTACGATAACTAAAAACATATCTCTGTAAAATTAAGAGTAGAAGAAAGTAAGCTTCTACCGATCAATTTGCCATCTAGATATTCTTATTTCATATAATTAGAAACTCTTGTGTTGAAATATGTTATCACTAGTTAAAGATGGGTTAGTCCAGACAGAAAACTAGCAGCACAGACTCACTAAAACCCTGAGTCAGGCATCCTCTCTCACAGCACCTCATATTTTGATTTGTGGTTCTCCATCTCAACAAACGTATCATCGTCCTGTCTCTGGAATATCCGCACAACAATATAAATGATGAGGAGCAGGAGAACAACACCAATGGATCCACCCACAGCTATTGCCAGAATTCCAATTTCAGAGAATGAAACTTTAAGAAGAAAACAGAAAGTATTCTTAATGCTCAGCTGCCTTATTGAATGTTTATTTTATTCTGATTATTTTCAAATGTATGTTCTTATTAACATTATAATCATTTTTTATTACCAGTACTGGCATCTTGTTTTATTTATTTTTCCTGTCACAGCTTTTATTGTATATGCTGATGATTTGGCAATACTGTATAAAATAATTATGCCCATTAACACAGCTGGGTATAACTGATTACATGTAATCTGAATTATGTAATCAGATAACAAAAATTAAGTACTTGTATTTAGATTAAATTACATTTTAAAATACTCGTAATCAGACTACAGTTACTTTTTATTGATTAAATAATTACATACTATTCACACAATATCAATAAATTATTCATAATTTATTAATTCTCCCCAATTCTTTTTCCCCCATCTTTTAAGTCTTCCTTTCTAATTAATTATTAGTTTTTCATTAAACTCATGTCCTTCATGAACCCCAGTTTGTGAAACCTTAACGTAATGTAATGTTTAATGCATTTCATGCTATTAATAACAATGAATAGAATATATTTTACATTTACTTTACATTTAGCAGACGCTTTTATCCAAAGCGACTTACAAATGAGGACAATAGAAGAAACCAAAGCCAACAAAACAGCAATAATATGCAAGTGCTATGACAAGCTTGGTTAGCCTAAAGCAGTACATGTAGTGAGGTTTTTTTCTAATATATATATATATATATATATATATATATATATATATATATATATATATATATATATATATACATACATATATACACACACACACACACACACATACATACATACATACCCATGTACATGTAAAAAAAAAAAAAAAAAAAAAGTAAACATGTAGAGTAGAATAAGAATAGAGAAAGCTTCTTCGTTTTCTTTCCCATTGAATCAATGTGATAAACAAGTCAGGTTAAAAGTGATCTAAAAGGAATCAAAAAGTATTCTGATTATATTACCTAAAATGTGTAATGTAATGGATACAAACCGAAATAAAGAAAGTAATTTGTTCAAATAACAGAATGTGAAGCTTTATCAGAGAATGACCAATAAACTGAATATCGCTCACTATTGTTACTCTGTTTACACTCTTGTTGTCTGTACCATAACACACTCAGATAAGACTGTCTGCTATTCTAGCCCGGTTGATTGGATATTTCTGTCCTTCAGCTGCAAAAGAACACAATATCCTGCTCATACTACCTTCACCTTCACTGCCACACAGGTTTGGAAGGGTGAGTAAATGATTTTTCAAGCTCATTTTTCAAACAAGTGGCACAGCATCTGCTCTTACCTTTTTCAATGACTCTTGAGTCTGATCTCACTTACAAAGCCCTGGATGTCGGCTGGATTTTTGACTTGGCAGCTGTAGGTACCATTAAATCTGAACTGCACATTCTGCAGCGTGATGGATGCGTCACCCTTCATTATATCACCAGACCATACATGACCCTTAAACATTCTTGTTTCCGGGGGAAATGCACTTTTTTTTTGGTAGTAAAAATTTATGACAGAATAAAAGAAAGAGAGAGAAAGGTTGTTAAATTGGAAAGTTAAATAGGAAGGAAGGACTATGACCCACTGAAATGAGGTTGGAATTGGGGGTTTAAAATAAAGTGAAAGAAAGGAATAATAAAGAGAAAATGGGCAGAAGGAAAATTGTATTGTAGACTTTTCAACAGCCTTTGAAGAGAGCATTTTCTGTACTCAGCCTAATTTTACCCAGTAGTAAATAAAGATTTTCAGACACATTAACTCCACACCCATTCAGTCTTACCCATTCTTCTGTCATCTTTCTGAGTGGTCGGAAGCGCCAGGATACAGAGACATTGTCTTCAGAGAGAGGATGTGTAGATTTAAATGTACATTTGAGCTGTACATCTGTGCCATTGACTGTCTCCAACTCCAAGGACGTAAGCAACTCCATTCCCTCCACATGATGTACACCTGACAACCATGGATTAACATGTTCATCTAAAAGAAATATATAGGAGACACAAACAGCTCATTCCAACAACATTTACATTTCCTCACCCTAAACTCGGCACTAAAATGTACATTCTATGGCCTTGAAGCAAACATTAAAAGAGAAAACCATAATGTTACCACAAACTTCATGATATATATAGATACTTGTCGTAGACACGTTCATGTCATAACTCTCTTATCAGATCTAATCTCATTTACAATCCATTATCAGATCGGTACAGTCAGATGTTACAAAGTAAAACATCTCACATGAAAATCACATAACCATTAAATTATTTTCTTTTATACTGTATATTGAAATGTAAAAACAGAAATGACAATACCTGCATCTAAATATTACATTCTCTATTGCACACGCCTTGACAATCATGTTAAGTACCTTTACACATTACCGAATAGGTATAAAATATTCAGTGCAATCTTAAGGGTTTTAAGCAGCCACTTCTTCCAGCTAACAATTAACAATGTGAATTATCAAAACATTTTTACAGTATCAAATGCTGGCAATGATTAATCAGCTCATACAGCATTATTCAGTCATATGGGACTATTTCTGCAATGAGATGTTCTGCACAAACTACCCTGAACTAATTATTACGCATCAAGTTAGAGCTTTCATGGATCCTGATCAGTGTGTTTAACTCTGCTTAAACTGAGACTGCAGCCATTCCAACCGTTAAATCTCTTTCACTCTCTACTCAGTCGTAGTAGGCCTACTTATATAGGCTATTTGCAAAAAATAGCCTACGTTTATTTGAGTAGTATATTTTTGTGTACTTCATTTTAGATTTTATTTTTTTTTTAAATACATTCCATTTCTTCCAATTGTTACTACATATTTTTTTCTGCCTATATTGTTAATCTTTCTTACTGCACCTGCTATCCACTTCAAGCCGCTGTAATTCCTGCATTAACCCCCTGAGGATAAATCTAATCTCATATAATCTTGTTTTATGACTGGCAGCACAGTGTAAATCTGATAAGTGCTGCGGAATAACACTAAAAATTAGCAGTGGTTAAACCATACTAGCTTGCAACTCTGATACTACCCTAAGTATAATGTGACCACAGAAGTCTCAAATTGCCAAACGTAGCAGGCAGAGAATTTTCCTAACACCACAAATAATGACTCTTTGAATCAAATATTTAAATCACATTAAGTTAATCAAACATTTTAGATTGTTTCTCAATTGTCATAAAACTCCAAAAAGAAGAAGAAGAAACATTTTAGATTTATTCCGAAATGGATCCAGGATGTAGGAAACTCACCTGGCAAGACAAGCGCACCTAGCACAGGAAACAGGTAAATCTAGACCCGACTTTTAGGAAAAATAGCCTACTGGAGGAGCTCCTTAAAATAATAGGAGCCTAAAGGGATACTCCACCCCAAAATGAACATTTTGTCATTAATCACTTACCCCCATGTTGTTCCAAACCTGTAAAAACTCCGTTTGTCTTCGGAACACAATTTAAGATATTTTGGATGAAAACCTGGAGGCCTGTGACTGTCCCATAGACTGCCAAGTAAATAACAGTGTCGAGGTCCATAAAAGGTATGAAAGTCATCATCAGAATACTCCATCTGCCATCAGACGTGCAATCTGTGTTATATGAAGCGACGGGAACACTTTTTGTTGACAAAATTTTCATTTTGGGGTGGAGTATCCCTTTAACTATACATCTATCCACTTACTGTATTTATACTGTCTAAATATTAGGATAGTGGCCATGCTAAACCACTCACACTGGTTGCTCTTCACCATGAGTGGAAAGAGGAGTTTTAAAAGGAGTTAACAAAAACCGGTCAGGACAAGGTCTGCCTGCACATCAGTTTCCTACAAGTTAACTGCTCTCTTTCATGTATCCAGTGCATGTCACTGTATGTTTCTCATAAGCAGTGTAACAATAACATCCATTCTAATCGTAAGAATAATTAACACGTTTCTTACAGGGATTTGGATGTTCGTTTCATTTGTTTTTCTCTCCCGTTATAACAAATGTTACATAAAGTTGTCAGTTATATTCTTAAACGAGACTAAAACAAAAAATATTTTGTCTAACTCTACTTGTATTTGAAATTGGTAATCACAGAAAGCACACTAATGTCAGTGTGACTTCAGAAAGCACACTTATGTCAGTCTGACTTTTATTAGTTTTTTTGTTGGCTGCCATCTTGTGGAATATTGAAAAATTGCAGCCGCAGCCTGCAGGTTCAAGTGATGTCATTAATAAAATGATCTTTAAACTATTTGTGACTCTGGACCACGAAACCAATCATAAGTACCACAGTATATTTGTAGCAATAGCCAAAGTTGCCTATTGTGACAAATATGAATTTTTTATATATTTACGTTATAGGAAATTTACAAAATATCTCCATGGAACATGATGGATCATGTTCCATGAGATATTTTGTAAATTTCCTAACGTAAAAATATATAACAAATATTTTTGATTAGTAACATGCATTGCTAAGAATTTCATTAGAGAACTTTAAAGCCAATGTTCTCAATACCCTATTTAGATTGCACCCTCAGATTCTAGATTTTCAAAAAGTTGTATCTCGGCCAAATATTGTCCTATCTTAACAAACCATACATCAATGGAAAACTTAGTTATGTATAAATCTTAATTTTAAAAAAATTTACCCTTATGACTGGTTTTGTGGTCCAGGGTCACATTTAGGCACATAAGCCTTTTCATCTCCTAGCTAGAAATATTCTAAATGGATCTGTCCAATTCCCGTGCATAGTGATGTTCTAATTTTGTAAGAACATCCAAACAATTATAACAAAAACGCTTATCGTTTTATGAATGCTCAATTTTATCAAAGCTCTGTATTGCAGTCTGTTTTTCATTATCTTTTTATTTTTAACATATAATGTATGGACAATCAGGTAAGTCATATGTTGCTTCAGTCCAGTAAATGTTGAAATATTAACAATATTAATGTTCTTTTCTACGTTTATTTTGTAAAAATAATAAGAGCAAAAATATACATGTAGCCTCAAGGTGGTCATTTATTAAACTGGACTAGAAGAACTTTTACTCGGGCTACTAAAAGTATGAACTGAATGATCAGCAGTCAGTCAGACCGCAGGCATGTATTGTGTATAAGTTGTGTACAAAATTGTGTACGTTTTAATTATATTCATTTTATTATATTCATAATTAAACAAGCTGAATGAAACATAAGCAGGACACTCTGTCGTGTGATAATGCTTCGATTATAACAGCTATTCCAATCATAGATCTCTTCTGTTTTGCCTTCCCGAGGCGGGACGGTGTTCTAACACTGATGACGATGGCTGGAGGCGGAAGTGAGGCTTCCAGAAAGTGCGAGGGCGGTTGCGCAGCGACGAGGGGAGGTGGTTGGTTGGATGCTATTCGGTTTACATAACCCAAACATATACTGTGATTTCTTGAAAAGACCTCGCTCTACATACCCTCATAATTGAAACGTCCAACGTTATTATTACTGTGTAGCCTGAGTCGGCTAAGGTTGCATTGCTTTCTAAGGGAGAGCTAGAAAGAGCAAAGTCGAGGTGCGCGGCAGCAGAAACACACATCTGCATCCTCCACCGGACAGTCAGTCCGTCAGTCGACTGCGGTATTGCTGTACGTGACTAAGGGAGCCCTGCCCTGCTCTGCTGAACATCAGCAACTCATTCAGTGCAGACGGGATTTGCAATCACTGCAGCCAGGTTAGTCAAAAGGAAACGTGCGTAGAGATGGACGCGATGTGCGGGAATGTGATTTCCTTTTGTCCCGGCTGTTCATTCATTCTTCTTCGTTATGCCATCAGATAAACAATACTGTGACCGTCCCTGAGAATAGCAGTCATTAAATAACATTATGAAGCGTTAATCTTTACTGCACAGCCTCTGCTCTGTGTTGGCTTCATCCGGGGTCCATCATCACCATCCTCACCATCCTCATCCTCACAATACTAAAAGCAAAACACAGGCGCTCTTTGTGCGGCGTAATTAGCGTTTATGTATCCGGAATGATATGTGCGCCCTTTCAATGAATTCTATTTTCCTACTGACAGTTGAATTACTAAATTTCCACTCACTACAGTCTGATCTAGTCAACCATTGCTGTTCATTTCCATTACGTCAGCACGTCCGCTCATTAGTAGTGTTGTGTTTGTGTTGCAGACTCAGAATGAGCGCTGAGGAGAATCCCGCTGCTGAGCCTGCGCCTGTCATCGACGTGCAGGGAGACGGACGCTGGATGTCACAGGTGTGTGCACCATTGAGGAAGACTGTATAAGCATGTGCTTCAAACAGCTCAGAGCTGTGCAAATCTTTTCCCAATTTATAACACCTGGCTCTTATTAAGGATTAGAGTGAAACATGATTGGATTTGTCCTATATTTTGCAGCATAACCGGTTTGTGCAGGAGTGCAAGGATGCAGAGCCTGATGTTCTGTTTGTGGGGGACTCAATGGTGCAGCTAATGCAGCAGTATGAGGTGATTGTTATCTCGTTAATGAGTCCGTCCATGTAAGGAGAGCCATGTGCGTCCATAACATTCGATTACAATTCTATTTATTCAGAAAGAACAAACTTTTATCCAAATACATATGAGAATAAATCTAACAGAAGCAGTGAATTCAAAGGAGAAACCAACGATTGGTGCTCCCATACTAAGCTTCCATAAATACAAAAGCAGTAGAGCAGAAGTTTGTGTGCAAAATGTTGAAATGTGCTCAACACGTGTACTAATAAAAACTGGCAGTCAGTGGTTTGCAAGCTGAAGCATAATGTTTTTATATTCAAAATTAATTATAAATTTAGTGTATCATATGAAACTGGTATATTTTAAAACGTATTTGAAAGTATTTATAAGTAATTGTACATGTATTTTTATAGCCAATATATGACATTTAAAAACTTTGCTCTAATAATTTAGATTTTTTATTTATTACCCAGCTCTCAGGAATACTTTACTTTCGTCGATCTTTCATGGCATTCAGTGGTCAAATACTTTTAAATAATGTTAATGTAAATTGAATATATAGTATTGCAGTAATGGCACTTAAAGCAAGTTTTATCATTCCAAAATGAAAACGGCATGTCTCTTTTTACATACAGTTTGGTAAATGTGCACCTGATATGTTTTGTGTCTGTTGTAGGTTGTTATTAATAATAATCAGCATTTAATATGCTTTTCTATAAATGTACATATTTGGTTTACATTGGTTTACAATTCTTATTGGTGCTGGTCTCAGGTATGGAGGGAACTGTTTTCACCCCTCCATGCTCTGAACTTTGGGGTTGGTGGAGACACAACCTGTAATGTGCTGTGGAGACTACAGAATGGAGAACTGGATAACATCAGACCCAGAGTGAGGAAGCGTTTCTTCTTTATCTGTTCTAACAGCTTTAACAGTATTTGTTATGAAGCAAAATGTGTGTTCAACGCTGGAATAGCATTCTTGTTTGTTTTTCCACAGGTGGTGGTTTTATGGGTAGGAACAAATAATCATGAGCACACTGCAGATCAAGTTGCAGGAGGAATATTGGCCATTGTACAGTTACTTCTGTCTCGCCTCCCCAAGTGCAAAATTATTGTTTTGGTGAGTTACCTAAATCACTATGTCTAAATATTGATCATGTGAGATTTGTAGTGTTCCAATTAATGTGTATACAGAATATCAACTCTGAGCAGTTATTTGTTCTAAGCTGATTAGTCATAATTCCTGTCATTCAGGGCCTGTTGCCAAGGGGAGAATTTCCCAACCCTCTGAGAGAGAAAAATGCAGCAGTGAATAATCTACTTCGCACATCTCTTCCTCAACTTGGCCCTGTTCAGTTAATTGATGTGGGGGGTGGTTTTGTCCACTCAGATGGGACTATTTCTTCTCGAGACATGTTCGACTTTCTATACATGAGCCTGCTTCAACTGTTGGAGGAAACGCCTCAGGAGAGGCGAGCCTCACTGGTCTAGGAAGGGGCACCATATTAGTCAATCACTGAAGAGGCAGGGTTAAGACATGTTGGCTATTCATAATGTACCTAAAATACTTTTAGCAAGACAAAGAAAAGTACAAAAAGAACAACAAAACAAAAGTGGATGCAGGGCAGTTGCCAATTTTATATGATAAGTATAAAATGTGTATATGTATCTAAGATGCAAAATAGACAACAGTAAGAGAAAGAAGACTAGATGAGAAATATTTGTGACAAGAAATAGTTTTTCTTAGTACATGTTGCTTTGCGGTGGGACCAGAGTCTCTTCAAAATCCCAACAACCTGTAGTAGTAGCACTTTCTCTGCCATCATCTCCGTGCCTTCAACCATGCACTCAGTCACACTCACAGTGTTATGATGACCGCAAAATGATTCAGACACACAAGAGAAATCATGCCTTTGAAATATGTATGTCTTGCTCCCCATTTCATGTTCTTTGGCACAGAGGCATCTGAAACCTCCTCTTTCTCTTTTGCCCTTTCATATTCCCAATAACACAAATATGATAGAGGAAGACTGGAGTGAAAACCATCAAACCGTGTCATACCTTGTGTGTAAGAGTTTGAGTTTGAGAAAGCTCCTCTTCTTAAGCATCTAATGCACAACCATGAGGTTTTTTAGTGTTAATATTTATCTCACTTGCATCCCTGTATTTGTGTATGATTCCATGCGCTCTATAAAGTATTATGTAAAGAGTAAAGTGTGAGTATGGGAGAGCCAGTGGCCAAGAAGTGATATATAAAGTTGTGTGTGTGTGTATATATATATAATCTGTTAGTATTGATGTACAGTACTCCGTGCAAAGTGCTTACATAGCTGGTGCTGGTGTATGTGAATGTTTTTGTGTTCGAGTGTAAGAGATCAACCATCTATAACTATTTGTATGGCCCTCAAAGTGTGCACAATTACTGCGGCACAACTGCCACTTGCTTAAGATCCAAGCATTTCAATAAATCAGCAGGGATCGAACTTCATATGTGTATAATTTATTTCACATGCTGTTAATATGCAATGTTTATATCACAACATTAATACTATACTTACATAATGCTTTCAAAAATGACAAAGAGCTTCAATCTCTACAATCAGTTATTTTAAAACAGTCTGCTTGAATTTTCATTGATCAGTCTTTTCTCAAATGCAAGAATATTAGATAATAGTGCATTGTAAAACAAGAAAAGAAATGGGAGTAGCATCTCGCTAGAGGCAAATATATATTGTCCCATTCATGATTTTTGAGACCTGTACTCAAGTCTGCTTCAGAAAATACAAAATAGTAAAACTCATTAAGCCTGTAGAGGGAGACATAACACCCACCTGTGTAAATGACCTACTGCAGAATCCTGCAGATGATTTGTAATTATTCATTAAGAAATGCAATACCTACGGTGGCCCAGTGCACAACACAACGACATTAAAAAAGCAAACATAGGCTCACAACGACATTAAGCTCACAACACAACGACATTCTCACTTTATTTATTTATTTATTTGGTCTGTGGTTGCCTGTTTAAAAACCTCTTCTGTGGGTCAAGGCAATACGTGTTAACGGATTAATAGATGATTCACCCAAAAATAAAAATAAAGCTGTCATCATATACTCACAATTATGTCGTTGTAAACCCATATGGCTTGCTTTCTTCATTGGCATACAGAAATGTCAGTAAGCTATTTACAGAAGAAATTCATAACGGTTAAAATGACACGAGGGAGAATAAGCTAAAATCCCAGCTAAAATCTTCTTCTTCTTCTTCTTCTTTACTTGTATGTAAAATTCATTATACATTTTTAAAGTATCCTTCAGGTTCTTTTTACATTGTTTGGTGTGTATTTTCTGAAAACATGTCTCATCCAATCTAGATTTGACATGTAGAACCATTTAATGGCCTTTTGGAGAGTTATTGAACCTGCATTCCACATGGTGTGTGAGACCATAGTAATGGTATGTTACTATGTTTTTTTTAACACTACTGCCACTTGTAGGACTGATATGTCAGGCAGATCGCTGGTGACACCACTGTAAACATTCTCCTGAGATGAAAAACAAAGGTATAGTGTAAATTGACCATTAAAAAATTTAAATTTTCCCACCAGTCACTACATGTTGCATACATTATGAATGGAGCCATATTCAATATGATTGTGTTTTTGTCTTTTTTCTGCTAGGGCTAATCAAATAGGCATGTTATACATTATGAATAAAACAAGAAATGAAAAGAGGATGTAACGATATTAGACACTCTACTCCTACCTTAACCACTCAGCGAGTTTCCTCTCTTGCAAACAGGACCACCAGCCCACTGACAGGACCTGGCTTCTCTCTGTAGGCATACCAATGGGACGTGTTAATATTATTAATCAGAGTTTATTAATTATGTCATTCATGAAAGAATTTGATAATTCTCTTACTTACCATTGTTCTAGGTTTGTGCCAGCTCTGCTCCATTCAGTGCGGCTCTGTACAGGAGGAACTGCACTGATTCTCAGTTCTGAATAGTGTGCTGTCTGGTACAGTGCTGCAACAGTATGGATGGGAGTCCTTTAAAACAATCTGTGAAGATAATTACACTGGGTTACATATTTAATTGATTTCAGATACATTTTGAATTACTTTCAGTTGCATTTTAAATTGTTACTATATTTAAAATAAATTATGAAGAATAATTAATATTCTATATAATATTACAAACATGCCAATAGACTGTAAAGAGATCAGTAATATTTCAAAGTGAAAGTGAAGTGACATACAGCCAAGTATGGTGACCCATACTCAGAATTCGTGCTCTGCATTTAACCCATCCAAAGTGCACACACACGTCCCTATCCCTCTTAACCATTTCTGATCTTGTTTGCTTTTTACTGAAAAGCTTCATCATGTTTGTGTTAGGGATCCCTGGAAAACTGCTATGTTAATGTTAACAATTAATTCAAGCTTTAGGTTACAGATAATAAAAAGTGAAAATATAACAATAACTGCCAGAAACGGTCAGACTAAAGCCCCGTTCACACAAAGAATTATAACTTATAAGATAACTATATTAGAGTCCACACCAGCGAATATAATCTGTTTATTCTAAGCACACGCTCGTCCGCTGCTTTAAATTGTCGAGCTCGTTATAGCTGGATTCTGATTGGCTGTCAATGTTTTTAATCATTCATCAGCTGGACAAAAAAGTTCTGGAAGTGATTCCAACTATATCGTTTCTCTGTGCCTTTATCATTGTAGCTTGTGGTGTAGATTTTGCTATTTTTTTAATAGTGAGAACGATTTTTAAAACTATATCATTATCTTTATAGTTATGGTGTGAACGGGCCTTTAAGGTTTATTACAATACATTACAATCTAAAAATGGCAACAGTATTTAAAATACTTATATAAAGTGAAGAAGTTCCTTTCACAGCAAATTCTAGTGGCATCTCGAGGAAATATTGGTGTTTAACTGTCAACACTGTCAACACATTTCCGTTGTGTTGTGAGCTTATGTTTTCCTTTTCAATGTCGTTGTGTTGTGCACTACCAGGCCACCGTACAATACGCCACCAACATGGAAACTTCTAAGAGGTGAACAAACCGCCACTATAATGTAGGTTAGGCCTACAGCATTTACTGAGTGGGTCCTCTCTACCCAAAAAAGATGATTTTCCTCTGTAAGTTGATAACGCAAGAAAATAAACTTTGTACGTTACTGATTTGAAAACATCAAGTAGGCCTATCATCATCACCATCCAGGCTGCATGAGTAGCTAGGTTCCTGCTGATGATGACAAGCGTGGAGTTCTGTTCTGATGATACACTTGATACTTGGATAACCTCGTCCTCTGTATATTAGCATGTAGTGCTCAGAACCCACTGTGCCTCTGTTTGGCTGCACCTTTGAGACAACGACTGTAAAGTTTATTGCCAAGTAAAAAAAAAAAAAAAAAAATTGTTACGTTATGTTGCAACATAGGCTCATTGGAAATACGTCCCTCTACATACATTCCAGACTGGGTTAATATTTCTCCTTAAAGAGAGTGCACCAACAAAGATGTACACTTACATATTTTAAGCCCCCAGTACAGTCTAAGTGGACAATGGTTTCTTTTCCTGTTCACATTTAAGTATATCAGCATTGTACTTGATTTATGAATACTAAACTGAAATGTTCTGAGATTTCAGTCAAAATGCTACTCAGCATAAGCCAATCAAGAGAGTTTTGCTTGAGAATGGGAACAGTTGAGTAAATCAAGGGACAAAGATAACTAGTTGATCAATGACCCCTGACTAATTATGTCTTTGTTTGGTTGGCAGTTGATAAAATAGGATTTGGAGCAGAAGGAGGTGGAGATCAAGGTTTGCTACACGTTGCTAAATGTTTTGAGATAACTTCACAGTCTTGTCATAGTTTCACGATTACCAGTTTATGACAGTGAGATGTAATCACATGAATGCATTATATTCAATAACAAACTGCTTAATCACAAACCAATAAATGCAACCTACAGAGCACCAAAAATATAATTAAAGAATTTTGTTCTATCTTGATTTAATTGCTGAATTTCAGCACTTAGATTAACATTAGACAATTTAGAGTTTCTGGCTTCTAATGCTGAATTGTATCAGTGAATATTGATTTACTAAATAAATATTTGTCCCAAGAATCATTGTTTAGATGCAGTTAAACATCTCGTAAAATTGATATGCTATTGCATTTCAGTGCAGAGATTTAAGTAATGTAGATTTCAGTAAAATCCGAAAAATGACTTCCAAGGTCAAATATTTTCTATGGCAGAAAAAATGTCACTGAATATTTACAAATAATTCCATTTTGTGAGACGGACAGAGAGTGTGCATTGACATATCTGTAGATATCTAAAAGGCATCTCTTATCTCTTAACCTTTGAACATATGATGTGTAAGAGGACAGGGTTCCAACTCCACATGCACTGTTTTCTGCACTATATAAGACCTTTGCCTCTGCTGTTCGTCCTCGCACATTCAGAGCAGCACCACTCAGGTAAGAGCTCAAACCAGCAGGAGAGGAGGAATGGGTCAAAGGGTATATCAAAGTAAATCTTGGTCGAACAGCTTTATAATAAATGTTTTCTGTTTCAGAGCTTAACCATGAAATTTGTGGCTCTTGCACTGACCATCCTCTTGGCTGTGGGTAAGTAACATACTGATTTTTTTTTAGTAATTTAAATTTACTTCATGTTTAACTAATCAAAAAATAATGATTTTGTTAATGCTTTGTTTTTAAATGGTGACTATTTGACCACCTATTTCTTGACATAGTTTAAAGACTTCACTCTCCGCCCTTTTGGTTTCTGAAGCTTTTCCCATGTCTTCTCAGGTTCCCAGGCCCATTTCCTGCAGGCTGATGCTCCTTCTCAGCTGGAGCACTACAAGGCAGCAGCCTTGGTGTACCTGACCCAGGTCAAGGAGCAAGCTCAGAAGGCCCTTGACAATTTGGACGGAACCGACTATGAGCAATACAAGTAAGAGCCATATCTTATCATGAGGACCCCTACATTTCTCTTACTATATTCTCCTTTGCATCTTAATCTACTGTTTGTGGTTCATTTCAAGTCAAGTCTCAGATATTTATATAATATGGGGGAAGTCGTGGCCTAATGGTTAGAGAGTCGGACTCCCAATCGAAGGGTTGTGAGTTCGAGTCTCGGGCCGGCAGGAATTGTGGGTGGGGGGAGTGCATGTACAGCGCTCTCTCCACCTTCAATACCATGACTTAGGTGCCCCTGAGCAAGGCACCAAACCCCCAACTGCTCCCCGGGCGCCGCAGCATAAAATGATGCCCACTGCTCTGGGTGTGTGTTCACAGTGTGTGTGTGTGTTCACTGCTCTGTGTGTGTGTGCACTTCGGATGGGTTAAATGCAGAGCACGAATTCTGAGTATGGGTCACCATACTTGGCTGAATGTCACGTCACTTTTTTTTGGGAAGTCGTGGCCTAATGGTTAGAGAGTCGGACTCCCAATCGAAGGGTTGTGAGTTCGAGTCTCGGGCCGGCAGGAATTGTGGGTGGGGGGAGTGCATGTACAGTTCTCTCTCCACCTTCAATACCATGACTTAGGTGCCCTTGAGGAAGGCACTGAACCCCCAACTGCTCCTCGGGCGCCGCAGCTTAAAATGGCTGCCCACTGCTCCGGGTGTGTGTTCACAGTGTGTGTGTGTGTTCACTGCTCTGTGTGTGTGCACTACGGATGGGTTAAATGCAGAGCACGAATTCTGAGTATGGGTCACCATACTTGGCTGAATGTCACGTCACTTTCACTTTCACTTTAATACAGATTGCTTAAAAGTAGCTTCACATTTAAAAAAGAAAAGTGTTATTGTTATTAATGCATCATTAACTAATTTAATGTCAGCTTTAAAGGAGATCTACAGAAGAAAATGGTGTCATTATTCAGCTCAATTTAGTTCAGTGTTGTTTCAATACCGTTTGATAACTCTCAATGCTGCAAATTATACATAAACTTAAACAAGGTTAATTCAGCTCCACAGAATGCAACATCATTTTTCAGCTCAGGTCACTGCAACGTTGATTCAGTTCAGATTAATAACAGTGTCGACGTTGTAAAGTTGGCGTCATTAACCAGCTCAATTAATTTTGAATTTTATTTATTAGCAGTGCAGTTAAATCACTGATATTACTGTATTAATATTAATTAAGTATCTGAGCAAGCCAAAGGCAACGGCAAGGAACCAAAACACCGGGGGATAGTAGTGGAGGGAGGAAAAAAAAAAAAAAACTTGGGAGAAAATCGTCTGACTTTAATGAATAAGCATTAAGTGTGATTTATGATTCCAGACTTTCACCTGAAATGGTTTGTGTTTGAGTTTCCTAAATTTATGCTATTTTTTCTTCAGGGTGCAACTTTCAGAGAGCCTGACTAAGCTCCAAGATTATGCCCAGTCCACCTCCCAGACTCTGACTCCCTATGCTGAGACCATCTCCAACCAGTTCCTGGAGAACACCAACCAGCTGCGCGAGCGTGTCATGACTGACATCGAGGGCCTCCGTTCTAAGATGGAGCCCCACCGTGCAGAGCTGTACGGGGTGCTGCAGAAGCACTTTGACGAGTACCGTGAAAAGCTGGAGCCCTTCTTGCAGGAGTACGCCAACCTGAACCGTGAAAATGCTGATCAGCTGCGCGCCAAGCTGCAGCCCCTGTTGGAGGAGATGAGGCAGAATTTCGAGACCAACCTTGAGGAGACCAAGTCTAAACTCGTGCCGATGGGAACCCACTGTGCCTCTGTTTGGCTGCACCTTTGAGACAACGACTTTAAAGTTTATTGCCAAGTAAAAAAAAAAAAAAAAAATTGTTACCGTTATGTTGCAACATAGGCTCATTGGAAATACGTCCCTCTACATACATTCCAGACTGGGTTAATATTTCTCCTTAAAGAGAGTGCACCAACAAAGATGTACACTTACATATTTTAAGCCCCCAGTACAGTCTAAGTGGACAATGGTTTCTTTTTTCCTGTTCACATTTTAAGTATATCAGCATTGTACTTGATTTATGAATATAAACTGAAATGTTCTGAGATTTCAGTCAAAATGCTACTCAGCATAAGCCAATCAAGAGAGTTTTGCTTGAGAATGGGAACAGTTGAGTAAATCAAGGGACAAAGATAACTAGTTGATCAATGACCCCTGACTAATTATGTCTTTGTTTGGTTGGCAGTTGATAAAATAGGATTTGGAGCAGAAGGAGGTGGAGATCAAGGTTTGCTACACGTTGCTAAATGTTTTGAGATAACTTCACAGTCTTGTCATAGTTTCACGATTACCAGTTTATGACAGTGAGATGTAATCACATGAATGCATTATATTCAATAACAAACTGCTTAATCACAAACCAATAAATGCAACCTACAGAGCACCAAAAAATAAATTAAAGAATTTTGTTCTATCTTGATTTAATTGCTGAATTTCAGCACTTAGATTAACATTAGACAATTTAGAGTTTCTGGCTTCTAATGCTGAATTGTATCAGTGAATATTGATTTACTAAATAAATATTTGTCCCAAGAATCATTGTTTAGATGCAGTTAAACATCTCGTAAAATTGATATGCTATTGCATTTCAGTGCAGAGATTTAAGTAATGTAGATTTCAGTAAAATCCGAAAAATGACTTCCAAGGTCAAATATTTTCTATGGCAGAAAAAATGTCACTGAATATTTACAAAATAATTCCATTTTGTGAGACGGACAGAGAGTGTGCATTGACATATCTGTAGATATCTAAAAGGCATCTCTTATCTCTTAACCTTTGAACATCTGATGTGTAAGAGGACAGGGTTCCAACTCCACATGCACTGTTTCTGCCCTATATAAGACCTTTGCCTCTGCTGTTCGTCCTCGCACATTCAGAGCAGCACCACTCAGGTAAGAGCTCAAACCAGCAGGAGAGGAGGAATGGATCAAGGGTATATCAAAGTAAATCTTGGTCGAACAGCTTTATAATAAATGTTTTCTGTTTCAGAGCTTAACCATGAAATTTGTGGCTCTTGCACTGACCATCCTCTTGGCTGTGGGTAAGTAACATACTGATTTTTTTTTAGTAATTTAAATTTACTTCATGTTTAACTAATCAAAAAATAATGATTTTGTTAATGCTTTGTTTTTAAATGGTGACTATTTGACCACCTATTTCTTGACATAGTTTAAAGACTTCACTCTCCGCCCTTTTGGTTTCTGAAGCTTTTCCCATGTCTTCTCAGGTTCCCAGGCCCATTTCCTGCAGGCTGATGCTCCTTCTCAGCTGGAGCACTACAAGGCAGCAGCCTTGGTGTACCTGACGCAGGTCAAGGAGCAAGCTCAGAAGGCCCTTGACAATTTGGACGGAACCGACTATGAGCAATACAAGTAAGAGCCATATCTTATCATGAGGACCCCTACATTTCTCTTACTACTATATTCTCCTTTGCATCTTAATCTACTGTTTGTGGTTCATTTCAAGTCAAGTCTCAGATATTTATATGATATGGTTGTTGTATTGGGTTGCTATTTATTTTTTAGATACAATCATAAAATGATAAAGTGTGTGAGTGTTGTATACAAACTTTCTAATGATATAATCATACTCCAACATAAACTACAGCGCTCTTCCACCTTCAATACCATGACTTAGGTGCCCCTGAGCAAGGCACCGAACCCCCAACTGCTACCATGTTATTGTTATTGTTCTGATTGGTTGGGCGCTGCTCCGGGTGTGTGTTCACAGTGTGTGTGTGTGTTCACTGCTCTGTGTGTGTGCACTTCGGATGGGTTTAAATGCAGAGCACGAATTCTGAGTATGGGTCACCATACTTGGCTGAATGTCACGTCACTTATTTTTTTTTGTGGGAAGTCGTGGCCTAATGGTTAGAGAGTCGGACTCCCAATCGAAGGGTTGTGAGTTCGAGTCTCGGGCCGGGCAGGAATTGTGGGTGGGGGGAGTGCATGTACAGTTCTCTCTCCACCTTCAATACCATGACTTAGGTGCCCTTGAGCAAGGCATCGAAACCCCCAACTGCTCCCCGGGCGCCGCAGCATAAAAATGGCTGCCCACTGCTCGGGTGTGTGTTCACAGTGGTGTGTGTGTGTTCACTGCTCTGTGTGTGTGTGCACTACGGATGGGTTAAATGCAGAGCACGAATTCTGAGTATGGGTCACCATACTTGGCTGAATGTCACGTCACTTTGTGTTTAATTTTGATGGGTTTTGTTTAAAAGTAGCTTCACATTTAAAAAAGAAAAGTGTTATTGTTATTAATGCATCATTAACTAATTTAATGTCAGCTTTAAAGGAGATCTACAGAAGAAAATGGTGTCATTATTCAGCTCAATTTAGTTCAGTGTTGTTTCAATACCGTTTGAAATAACTCTCAATGCTGCAAATTATACATAAACTTAAACAAGGTTAATTCAGCTCCACAGAATGCAACATCATTTTTCAGCTCAGGTCACTGCAACGTTGATTCAGTTCAGATTAATAACAGTGTCGACGTTGTAAAGTTGGCGTCATTAACCAGCTCAATTAATTTTGAATTTTATTTATTAGCAGTGCAGTTAAATCACTGATATTACTGTATTAATATTAATTAAGTATCTGAGCAAGCCAAAGGCAACGGCAAGGAACCAAAACACCGGGGGATAGTAGTGGAGGGAGGAAAAAAAAAAAAAACTTGGGAGAAAATCGTCTGACTTTAATGAATAAGCATTAAGTGTGATTTATGATTCCAGACTTTCACCTGAAATGGTTTGTGTTTGAGTTTCCTAAATTTATGCTATTTTTTCTTCAGGGTGCAACTTTCAGAGAGCCTGACTAAGCTCCAAGATTATGCCCAGTCCACCTCCCAGACTCTGACTCCCTATGCTGAGACCATCTCCAACCAGTTCCTGGAGAACACCAACCAGCTGCGCGAGCGTGTCATGACTGACATCGAGGGCCTCCGTTCTAAGATGGAGCCCCACCGTGCAGAGCTGTACGGGGTGCTGCAGAAGCACTTTGACGAGTACCGTGAAAAGCTGGAGCCCTTCTTGCAGGAGTACGCCAACCTGAACCGTGAAAATGCTGATCAGCTGCGCGCCAAGCTGCAGCCCCTGTTGGAGGAGATGAGGCAGAATTTCGAGACCAACCTTGAGGAGACCAAGTCTAAACTCGTGCCGATGGTCGAGGCCGTACGCACTAAGCTGACCGCGAGTCTGGAGGACCTGAAGACCATGGCCGCCCCCTATGCTGAGGAATACAAGGAACAGCTGATGAAGGCTGTCGAGGAGGCCAGAGAGAAGCTTGCCCCACACACCCAGGACCTCCAGACACGCATGGAGCCCTACATGGATAATGCCAGGGCCAGGTTTGCACAGGTGTATGAAACCATCTCCAAAGCCATCCAGGCATAAAAATGCACAAGGACTTTGCACACTCAGATCCTCAGACAACAGCAAAGAACAGATATTCTTGTGTTTGGTGATGAAAGGAGTATAAATGCAAGGGTTGTGTTTTGAATGTTTTATTATGTTCAAGTTAAATAATCTTTGATGTAATAATGCAAACAAATAAAATAGCAAAAAAAAAAAAGGTATAATGTCCAATACTGTTTTTTTTTTACACTGAACAATATTATTTATTTTAAAAAAAGGGTAACTATCAGTGATTACAAAACATTTCCTCAATGTATAAAGGTCTCCACATAAAGGCCTATGTTGATGCTTAATTTAATAAAATACAGAAATAATATAACTGCAGCACTTTCCAGTTAAGTACAGTTTTGTATCGCTTGGAAAAGTTCTGAAAAAAGACAAAACATTTTATTTTGTTTTGGAGTTTGTTTGTATGGTATATGACCTTTATAAAAGCATACATAATGACGATTATACTTCAAGGTTTGTTTGAAAATCTTTGGATTAACACTGAATACTGAAAAAACTACCATTCATTTTGTGAGGATTTACATTGATCTGCAAAGTAGCATCAATTAGTATAACTACATACTGTCCTTATAATAATTATTAACTGACCAGGAATGGAACACTGTTTTTATATTAACCAGAGTTACCATAGAATTACAAAAACTTAATTCACAAGTGTCTTGATAACTATTTATATGATTATTCCATATACTATTCTTTTGCAGGTATAGGCTCAGCTATGAGTGTGTGTTTTCTCCTGAAGTCAGACCTCACTTGGATGGGCAGAAAGGACAGGAGTTATTCTTGCTGGTCTTGAGCCAAACACTAACACACTAAAGAAAAGGAGAGAAAAACAGTTATTAGAAAACAGACAAGGCAAATAATGTGCCTTAAATGTATTTTGTGAAGGTTACACACTCACTTCTTTGTGCATGGTATGGGAGCACTTGGTGTTGTACTGGCTTCCAGCATCCACAGGATTCTGACACATCAAACAAAATTTCCGGGTAGAGGACTGACAGAGACAGAGAAAAAGAGTGTATATTTATATGGTTAAAAAAAAAAAAAAAAAAAACGAATGACCAAAGTATTTAAAGGTATTCTAATACATTCAAAAAATCTGAATACTTGTTTTCCTGGTTGGTTTATGGATATACCTTAGGAAATTATAGTTTTATAAGTATTATAGTTTTACCCTACTGTAAAATATAATAGGGTTTTGTAACGAGATTATAAAACAGTAATAATTTTTGTTAATGTGTTTTAATTTTTTGTTACAATATGCCCAAAATATTTAATATCCTGTAATATGGGGTTAATTTGTCTCTTTAAAAAAACAAAAAAACAAACAAACACTTTTTGTCTTATTTAAGCTAATAGCATACATCCTGAATTAGGCATATTAGTTTTACCTTTGATACATTTCTCCTTACCAAGAGAACAACTTCAGTATAAAAGTGGCACAGCTTACCCTACACTCCCCTATAGTTCTGAGGATTTTGTTAACTGTGATTTAAGGAAAGGGGTTTTAAGTTGAATTCTACCTGCGGAGGTCTTGTGTGGAAGACCTGAGAAACTGGGGGTTGGAAATGAGGCCTCATGGGATGCGGTGGCTGGGCTACAGGACGCTGAATCGGACCAAATGAAGCAGGAAAGGCTCTTGCTCCAGATGGAGGTGCTATAGGCCCTGGAGGCTATAACAGTGATAAAGTTAAAAATGATACGGGCAATGCACAAAACGAAACGAACAACAGAAACACATTATGTATGAGTGATATAAGCACTTTTTGATTACACACCGGTTTTTGGTTCTGTGCAAGTCTCAGTGCAACTTGCTGAGTAAGATCATCAATCGACATGCCAGCCATAGTACCACGCTCACTCTTGATTTGCTGTAGAACACGTGTCAACTGATCTCTAATGCAGACAAAAACCGAGATCAGTTACAAAAAGTTACTAAAAATGTACTTGGAAGGAAAAAAGCTCATCAAAAAACTGTGTGATTTCAGTACCTTGTGCATTGTGGGAAATGTGAGCCCAGTCTTTCCAGCAGCTTGTCCAGTTTTCCTGCTGGCGCAGGATTGGAGGGAAGGGGCTGGGGGGAGGAGTTACGAGCTGACGTGGATGGCATGAATGTTTGGGGAAGGTGCACTGCAGCTTGGGGTTGAAAACTGGCTCTGTGATTATTTGGCAATACAACAAAGGCACCTGCTGAGGCAGCTGGAACACCTACATGTGTCTGTGGTAGGATCTGTGGGGCTGGTGTGACAGGCGCATGGGACGAGGTTTGAGGCAGGGAGATCTTTTGCATGGTTATTTGAGGGGCAGGTGCATGAGCTGTCATGGGGACATAAATGTTTGGAACGTGTGCAGATTGTGGACCTGTCGTGATGGGTAGGTATGGTGTGGTTTGAGGAGATGGGGCAGAAAGTGGCGGTGTGGCCCTTTGGGGTGGTGTGATTGAGGAGTGGAGTTGTGGGTGAACTATAGGAGGAGAAGTTGAGGTAGTCGGCAGACCACTGTTGAAAACGGGATGGGATGCAGGACTCTGAAGTGGACTCATTATCATCTCCAATTCGGAAAACCAAAAATAAGTGATAAATACACAGAAAATATACATCACTCAAATACTCAAAAAACTTCTAAACTAAAACTATGCAAAAAATAATGATAAAAAAATGAAATTTAAAAATAGTCACATTAAATTCACAAAGCATAAATATAACTGGATAATAGGCCGTGTTTCGAACTGTAGAAAACCAGCTACTTTAAAATGGCTAGTTCATCAACTCTCTACCAGATTATCAGTTCAACAACAGCATGGCATATGCAGGGGTTAAAGCAAACCGGGGGCGGGGCAGTGCAATGACTGTGGCAACTTTAACATTTGAAAGGATACTATGGCAAAGTTATTGCTTTCTTTATTCAAACTGATTTTCTTTTTCATGAATATATGGTTGACCTGAAGAATGAAAGCTTATCATACAATTGGAAAATTAAGAGCTATATCACAGCTTATCGACACAAGTAAAAATATCAAAACCAAGAAATTACATAATTGTATTGAACAACACTGTTAAAATACATAATGTAATATGCCTATACATAATATGAACATAACCAACTTATGTACATTATGTATTAAAACAAATACCTGCAGAGGGCGCCAACGGCCTGGTGACGTTTCACTTTACAGCAATTAAACAATGTTTAAATTTTAATATTTGGCCACATGAAGAAACTTTTATTTTGAAATTGCGATGTACAATACATGGCATATTTAGACATAGGTTGATGTATTCTCTTGTGTTGGCAAAGGTTTATAAATGATTTACGTTACAAATCTAGTGAGATAATGCACACTGTTTTTCCAGATTAACATTAATTCAAATTCACACCATATACAGAGGAAGAGTTTAGTCCCTTTCACACATACAGTCTTTACTAGTAAATTACCATTAATAGATCATGTGTGAACAGGAACTTTTCAAAAATCCCGGTAAGTTTGTTCTGGCAACCATATGGTTCTTATGGAGATGGCATGATTACTCTGAGCTGTTTACAAAGCTCCACTGCTTTATAATTAGCTTTTCTATGTAAATATGCACTAGATGGACTTCTCTGACCATTGTGCCTCGCAGCTTTTTGTCACACTTCTCCATTCATCAGCTGCGACTCCGCAATTGGATACTATTATGCGCATCTCATGTTTATAAGAGCAAAACATTCTGATTGGCTAGTAATGTTAGTTTGGTTGAGAGTGAAACCTGCTCCTCTCATACCATTGGTAGGCGAACTCATTGACTCGAAAGTGATATCAATCAACAAGATTTTTTTTTTTAAATGTAGGATTTTTTTTTTCCGCAGCCAAACGCTGCATGCCGGAAATTAGGCACGGTGCTGGAGAAATTTAAGCCCTGCATATGCCATCATATGGTGGGTGCAGTGAGAATTTTTTTTTTGAAAGAAATTAATACTTCCATTCAGCAAGGACACAGTTTGATCAAAAATGACATTAAGAACATTTACAATGTTGCAAAAGATTTCTATTTTAAATAATTGCTTTTCTTTTGAACTTACTGTTAACCAAGGAATCAATAAATGTGTATCATGTTTATTTTTTTTATTTTATTTTTTTTTTACATTGATAAGAAATTATCCTTGAGTACCAAAACAGCAAATTAGAATGATTAGAATGAAGGATCAAGTGACCCTGAAGACTGGAGTAATAACCGTTACAAAATTAACATGACAATGTAAAAAAAAAAAAAAAAAAAAGAAGAAGAAGAAGAAGCTGTACCATCACAGGAATAAATTGTATTTTGAAATATTGTTTTCAGTTGTAATAATACTTCCCAATATTATTGTTTTTACTGAATTTTAGATCAAATAAATGCTGCCTTGGTGAACACAAAACATTTTCAAAAACATCCAAAAAATAAAAAATAAACTTTTGAATGGCAATGTACTTCCAACCCTTGGCCATACAGTATATGAATAAACAGACACTTACTGTAGGCACTGGTGGAAGATATGGGAGCGCGACTGAACGCAAACTGTCCAGCTGTTCACCTCTCTGCAGGAGTTGATGGTTTTCATTAAACTTATTCTGTGAATGAAAAACAGAAGGACAGAGTGAGAGATGCTGCTAACTCCCTTCAACTGTAATCCACCTATATTAGCTCCTCCCCTCACCTTTAGTCCCACCAGATTGCTGCGGATGATTGCTACATTCTGCTCCCACCTCTGCCGCTGGAGCAGGTGGTTCTGGGAAGGATTTAATCTGTCCAGTATAAGCACAAATCCAGAATGAATCATATCACCTTTACGCATTCAAGCATATTGCACATGCACACCTCTCAACACACATTAATTTACACACAATACCTGAGAAAATTCAGATATTTTTCAGCATCTGCAATCCAGTCCTCCACTTGAGAAAGTGCAAGCTCTTTCTGCATCTCTAACACAGCTATCTGCCCACACGGACACAGGCAAAAATACACAGTCAGACAGTAATATACATGATTCATTACACTGTCTGTGAGATTTCTAGAAGATGTTTGCTGTGAAGGTCAGCATTTACCTCATCTTGAAGAACAGTCTGACTGGCCTGCTCTGCCTCTCTGCAGAGTGTCTCCATTTCCACCCTCAGGTCAGCTATTTCCTGCTCCCAGGACAGCCTGTCACATACACATGCACAAATAAACAGATAAACACAGATATAGAGACATTGTAGGTATTTCTTTTATGTTTTTAATTTTTTACTTTTCTTGATTCTGTTCCTCAATGAGCATCTTGAGTTTCTTTTCTGCGTCCTCCAGCTCCTGAGCCAGTCTAAAACACACACAAATCTTATTTAAAGTCAATGACCCATCCAATATTATATGCATTCAACAAAGACGCATAAAATTTATCATTAGTGACCAAAAGACATTTATAATGTGAGTTATTTAAAAAAAAAGAAAAGAAAAAATGCTGTTTTTTTTAAGTTTATATGCAAAGAATCCTGAAATAAATGTATCAGTTTCCACAAAAATATTAAGCAGCACAACTGTTTTCAACATTGATAATAATAAAAGTTTCCAGAGCACCAAATCGACATATTAAAATTATTTCAGAAGTATCATGTGACGCTGAAGACTGATATTAGTAAAATTCAGCTTTGCTATCAAAGAAATTAATTACATCTTAAAATATATTAAAATAGATTTTAATATATTTTAAGATGTAATTAATTTATTTGATGGCAAAGCTGAATTTTGTGATAATATTACTGTTTTTATAGAACAGTAATACTGTTCTATTACTGAATTTTGTGATAATATTACTGTTTCACAGGAGTTCTGATCAAATAAATGCAACCTTATTGAGAATAAAAGGCTTCTTTTAAAAACATAAAAAAAAAAAAAAAAATACTTTTGAATAGGAGTGTATATTTTGCCCCAAGCGCACAGCTGGATTTGAAAAATTACCTTGTTTTCTTGTCTTCCATCTGCTCTTTCTCTGAACTAAGCTCTTGCCGCTTTACCATGAAGTTTTTCCGTGTGGTCTTACTGCTATTCAGCTCCAATTTAACTTGCAAAGACTCAATTTTTTCAATAAAACCCTATACAAAAAAAAAAAAAAAAAAAAACTGACATAACAATAAAAATGATGTAATACCAGAGGCTTTTGACTAAGATTCTTCTGCACAAAGTAGCATTCCCAAAGGAGATAAAGCACTGCTATTCTAATAACCATGTGTAAATCTCAGAACCTCTACAGATTGGATATAGTGGTATTTTCTTTATGTAAAAATATGATGCTGAACCTGGTACTGATGATTTCTGTCATCTCTTGTCTTTTCCAGACAGTGGACATTGAGGTTGTGCTCCTCCTGCTCCACTGCATGCTGCTTCATAAGAGTCTCATACTGCTCAATACTGCAGTCTTCTAAAGCACGCTACAGAGAAAGAGAGAAAGTTAGACATTAGGGTCTGAAAATCTGAGAATATTCTGAAAATTATTATTCCAGGAAATAAAGAGAATAAGAAAACAACAGCAAAACTAAATATTTACTTCGAACCCAGAACATTACTACAGAACAAACTTCTGTAACACATTTATAAATCCTACAAACAGTTAAACAAAAAAGCACAGGGTTCCAAGGCTGATTTTTTTTTTTTTTTCAAATTTATAAAACAAGTTGAACATTTTTTTGCTACAAATCTTTCAAAAGAACAATAACAAGGTTGTTCTGTCCAGCAGTACAAGGCTGAAGTCTCTCTCACACATAAATACTGGTTACACTGTCATGCAAACCCATAACAAATCTAAAGCAAAACACGTTTTGGCCAATTTATAAGCATTACAAGGACCACTTCAGAAGTCCTTACAAGTAACTGTTCGTCATGTTTCACTGTATTTGTGAGGATATTTTCAAATGTGCCGTTCGCTAGCATAGCTTGCATACACACACACACACACACACACACACACACACACACACAGAGGTTTCCCTGTTGTATGGAGACCAACTTTATGATCATCACCTGTGGGGGACCACTCTTTCTAAAGGTTTTAGAGGTCTGAAAAATATGGAAAACCATTGCCTATACATGACTTTAAATGTCTGAACTGATGAGATAAAGACTTGACCATGTTAAATTGAGTGAACATGCCTGATATGGACCTTATTTGGATATTATTTTCATAATACACACTTTCCCACTTGATTTGTGGGGACCTTGCAACAACATTATATTAGTAATGACAAAAGCATTTATAACAAGTTAATCAGATGCTTTTGACCAATTGCACTTCTACAATTAAGTAAAAAGAAAAGATACAGTAGTAGTAGAAAATAGCTTAGCTGTTCCTAAGTAGTGGTTGTGATGGGATGAATCCTGCAATTGGTGACAGTGATGCATAGATTCACTCTTGCATAGAACACCTAGTGTTCTGTATATAGTCATCGTCACAACATGCAGAATTTTTGGTTTGATTGATTGATTGACTGATGTTCATAGGTTTCACAGGAATAGCAGTGTGATTGAAGTGTACCGATAAAGAAGTGAAAAACTTCTCTATTCACATATGAAGGATTGAAATTGTAGTGAACTACTGGCTGGATATTTTCCAACCCATGTTAAACCTACAAGTGAACCCTTTAAACCTTTCCACTTTAAATTATTTTCTTTAATTGTAGTGATTTAAGTGTATGTCCACAGCCAACCATCAACTAGTTCCCCTGATAATTCTTAAGGCCCATTCACACCAAGAATGATAACTATAAAGAAAACTATATCAGCATCCACACCAGTGGACAATATTGTCTGTTTATTCTAAGCGCACGCTCGTCTGTCGCTTTCAATTCTCCAGCTCGTTACAGCAGGATTGATTCTGATTGGGTGTCACTGTTTTTATCATTCATCAACTGGAAAAAAAAAATCCTCTGAAAGGGATCTCAAAGATATTGTCTCTCTGTGCCTTGATTGTTTTAGCGGTGGCATGGACTGTGCTATTCTTTAATATTCAGAATGATTTTTAGATCTATATCTTTATTGTTAACATCCTTGGTGTGTGATATATAAATCTACTAATAACTACTAAATAAACCTCAAGACATCAAATAATTTAATTTGCTGAATGTAACTTTTAATGAGTTCAACTTTACAAATGTTTACAAAGTCAAATAAACCCTGCAAATAAATTATATTTATATTAAAATGTATTAAAAAAATGACTGAGACAGAACATAAACAAAAAAGGTCAAAAAAGTTAAAATTGTTTAACAAGTTTTGCTATTGCATTCAAGCTTGTGGCCTTCATCAGACATCTTAAATCATACAGCAATCTTGTTTAATATGGCAACAGCATATTTGTCACCCATGTCCTCTGTTGGACACTCCCATTGCTTATTTTTTAACCTGTGACAAATATCTTTTCAGGTGTCCCACTGGCCAATATGCGTGGATGTAAATTATTGTTGAATAAATAAATTCTTATTTTAAAATAAATAAATCATTATAATTTTTTGTTATGCTTCACACTTTATTTGAAATGTCATTTGCAATATAGGTTTCTGATGAAAGCCACAAGCTAAAAAGCACTGGTCTTACAATAAAGTTGTTTAACATCCTACAAGTTATGCTGGAGTTTTGACCTCTTTGGATACAGCGTAGGTATTTCTGGCACAACTTCACCTACCTCAAAATTCAATGGAAGAGAGAAAAAAGGCTATTCTAAAAAAAAAATAAAAATAAAAAAAAAACTGCCATACCAGAGAGTTGGTAATCTTCATATTATTTGCACTGCAAACTCTTTTTATAGGCTGTAATACGGTTATATATGAAGAATTTCACGTTCTTCCAGTCCCGGTTCTTTAGAGCTTCTGGTTCAGCCTTTAAACACTTCTCACAGTCACTCTTTCCTGGTACAGTAAAAGATGTGATGAATCGCATCATGTGCCTTTCCACTGCCTGCACCTCTGTCTGCTGCCAGGGATTTTTCTTATGGGTAGTTTGACCTAAAGTGGTGAACAAAAAATTAACAAGATAAATAAGGGTGTGTGCTGGAATTCCGATCCAAAGTTATGAATCTTAAACTAGTATTTATATGATCAGCATATTATTTTAAATGACAGTAAAGTTACTTGAAATTGAGCTGCTTCTACAGTACAAGTAACATAAGTTTTTACTATGCATCTATTCACTCAATAACTGCTCTAGGGGTCAGTTATAGTTGATGATTTAATTATTAAAACAGCCAAAGTTACTAGTCCCATTTAAAGTACCTAGTAGATTTAAGCAACAACAAAGTAACCTTAACAACTACAGATGGGTTTCTGAGAATTGTAATCTTGATAAAAATCAGCATTTAGTGATTTAGGGGCTCATGTATAAATCTTTGCATAGATTTCATCCTTAAAACCAGATTTTGTTCAAAAGATGTCAATACCGTAATCAATCGTAATTAAAATTAATTATCAATTAATCGTTACCCTTTATACTGCCAGATGGCATACAGTCAATGGCATGACAGGATGTGAAATTGCCACTCAAAACTCTAGCTTCTTCATCTGAATGAAACATTTAAATAAGTCTAAATAAAAGGCTAGTAGCAGGAGTTGTACAATGAATCATTGTGATTATGATCATTTAATTAAATGAAACGAGCACACCGTAGTTATGTTTGGGATCATATTACTTTTAATAAAGGTTATTGTTGGCTGTTTAACAGAGATCGCTAAAAGTGCTGTTTTCAAATGGTATCATGATGCTCGTTGTAGTACTGTATTTTAAAACACAATCACAACATTTACAATTAACATTATCGCCATCTTAAGTAAAATGTGAATTTGTTTCCTTATTTCCTTATGACCATGCACATCTAGTCAGTAAATCTGGTTCCGTGATTACAGTTAAATCGCCATCACCTGCTTTCAAATGGAGCGGCATTTAATATACAGAGCCGTAGATCACTGACAAGCTACGCAATATCGCATTCATTATCGCAGATGAATCGCCTTCGATAATGTATGCGATATTGCGTAGCTTGTCAGTGATCTACGGCTCTGTCTATTAAATGCCGCTCCATTTGAAAGCAGGTGATGGCGATTTAGCGGTAATCAGGGAACCGGCTTTACTGACGAAATGCGTGTGACAATCACATGCGATATATCGCCCAGCCCTACTTGGAAATCATTACATTAAAATTCTGAATACATGGCCAGGTAACTCCCCGGATCTTAATCCAATGGGGAACCTATGGTCAATCCTCAAAAGCTGATTGGACAAGCAGCAGCCCACAAATTGTGATCAACTCCATACACTAAGGCAAGAATGGAAAGCCTTCAGTCAGGATTTGACCCAGAAACTGGTATCCATAAGTGAATTACAGAGGCCATGAAGGGTCAACACTGTAAATATTGACTCTTTGCATATTTAGCATATTTCAATGCCCATTATGTGCTGTCTGAGGAGAGGACTCTGAGCTGAGAATATGGCCCGAACCTAGAGTACTCCCCCATATCGCAGGCTGGGACAGAAATAGTCAAGAGTTGAGGTGGTCGAAGGATACTGGAAAACTGCCATATGGACAGAGGTGAGCTGGCTATATATAATAGGTCTCCTCTCATACTAATTGGGTAGATTATCTGAACGTGCTCCTCTAGAATTTGTTAAATTAACATAATTTTGTGACTATGCAATGTTTATACATCAGGCCACTGGCCTGAGGCATGGAAATTGGGAAAATTCTTGGAATGGGCTATTCCTGCTACTGCCACATTTGGGTCATTCTAGTTTAATTTGTAGACTGACAGTGCATCTTCAAAAAAGCTTCAGACATAAACATTACTGACATAAAAAAAAATGTGTAGAGAGTTCACCTTGAAAACAAGGCCTCACAGCACTGGCTCCTGAAGGTGGCGGTGGTGATGGTGGTTTTTGTCTTTTGGGTGGTGGTGGCATATCATTCCTCTCGGCAGGAGTAAGTGCCTCCTCTGCTATTGGTTCTATGGAAAATTATAAAAATATTATCAATTTCAATATTTTCAGAAAGATATACTTTACATGTACTATACAAGGCAGATAATACATAATCTATGTAATTTGCAGTACTAATAGTTTTAAAATATAATTAGTGCATAAATATGCAATAAACCATTAAGTGTGCATCTGTTCATCATTGCAAGTATAATTGAACCACATAATATTAAATTAATGAATGGGGAATCTTTCATGTAATTTTTATTGTCTATTCACTGATATTGCTCATGAAGTTTACTTTGAACTGTGTAGCCTGCTCAGGTAAAGTGTTTGGTAGTAATACAAACCATAAGCAGCAGATGAACAATGTCCCTCTTGTATTATCCTGTCTTCATCACTTTCCAGAACTTTTTCTGTTGAGGCCAAACAAAGTACAATTTAAAGTGATTTAGCAGAAATTAATATATATAGTAAACACAGAACAAGCAAACAAACTAAAAAATTTACTAAAACACACCATCAGGATCTATCACAATTTCATCCAAGTTCTTGCCATGGAACTCAGCTAATCTTCCTTGTTCGAGAGCCATTAGGACTTTGCAGATTTTGGCGAGTTGCAGGGTCTTCTCAGGGAGTAGGCAGAATTCACGATTCATTTTTATATCATGTCCAAGAAAGTTTGCAAGCTGGTCCATCTCCGTTTCTGTCATATTCAGCACTGTTGAAAGGACTGCAGCATGCTTTCGCAGTCTGGTAGATGTCAGTGATTTGGGACACTTTGCACCACATGCCTTTGCAAAGCCACGGAGGCAGTCTGACCCTCGGAAATGTGTCATGGCTTCTGGTTTTGCAAACATGTAAACATTGTCTTTTAGAACTCCACAAGGCTCTCTCTGCTTAACAAGGAGTTCTAAGGAGCACAGCATTTTTGGAGTCAGAAGAATTGGAACTGGTTGACCACACTTTCCCATGGTGATGATCCTTGAGATGTGCCTGCAGAGTTTTTTTTCTACTTCGGACAGTGCCCAGTCCACATCCTCATGTGGATCAGAAGTGTCTCTTGAAAAAAATGCAGACAATGTCATGCAGGCCACCTCTCCTCCCCTGCGCCGGTTAAAGAGAATTATCTGGGCTAGACAAACCTTTGCCAGCTCCATCCAGGCTTTAGTAGAGGAACTTTCAGAGAGTGATTTGTACCACTCACCTTGCACTTGACTGAGATATGTGTGCATTTTCTGTACATCTTCAGCAAAGGGTATGAGAGCGGGCACATTCCACTTTGCTTCCCTAATATTCCTCAATGCCGTGTCTAAGATCATTTCGTTCCACTTTTCCTGATGGACATCTTGAAACTCACTGGCATTCTTCACTCGTTGTTTGTCGTTTGACATTAAGCCCTGAGCTTTTAAGAGTTTGCTTACTTGAAGCAGAGAATTCCCAAGCTTTTTTGCAAGTGATGGAATCATGAACTTGTCAGATTCATACCCACATGTATACTTGACAGCTTTGACAGTCTCCATGTACTTCTTTGGATTTACACAATCTTCCATTGTTTTTAAGGAGGTGACTCTTCTAGCATTGTGAACCAACCTTCCCAATTCTCGCATCTTCTCTCGCACACACTGTTTATTCTTGGCTGTTAGTCCACCTATGTTTAACAAATGCTGACCAACATCAATAATTACCTTGTCTTTTTTTATTATATCTGTGATTGGGTCAAGATTCATGACACTAATTACTTCCCATAGTTGTTTAGTCATGTTTGAAGGCACAGGCCCTGTGTATATACACATCGACTGAACACGGTTTTTTCCTGGTTTGAGGGGGACCGATTGAGGTTGAAGTATACAAGTGCGCATATGTCGCCACAGGACCTTTCTTGCAAAAAGTCCTTGACAGTATGCACAATGCATGAAATCTTTCCCCTGCGCTTCTTTGGAGGGTCGTTTATATGGCACTAGTTCCCCCTTTCCTGATTCCATAACAGCTGCATTGTGAACATAGTTTCCTCTGTTGCGAATATAATCTAGCTGTTTTTTTCTCTCCTTGGAACTCTTTGGAAAGCTTAGCGCTTTAGCCACATCAGATTCATTTGCGTGTGAACTTTCTAGATGCCTTGCCATCTTAGCATAAGGCTTACAGCAATACAGGCAGTAATGTCTCTTGTTGTACACTCTACTAACACCTCTTTTTTGGTACGCACTAACAACTACGCCTTCTATTGCATTCTGACTTGAACATGGTTCTTCTGTTCCAGATGCTTCAGATGAAAGGCTGTGCATTTTTTCTGGTGTTGCTGTGTCACAGTCAAGGGAACTCAGTGAGCCAGAATCATCAACATCCAGTTCATCATAAAGAAGCTGAAGTTTTGTCTGGTTTGGTATAAGATTAGCATCACTGTCAAAGTCACTTTCAGAAGTAGTATCTGTAAAGTAATAATCTGAACTCTCTGGTGTAGAATCAAAGAGTTCATCAGAATCTTCAAGATCTTTGTCTTTCATCTAAAATGATAATGATTAGAAATGTCAGAGTTAATTAATTGATTAGTAATTTAACAGACATCAATTGGTAACTGCTGTGATAATTAATTGTTCGGGAACATTAATTAAAAACCAATTACATGCTTTTGGCCTTAAATAAAGGTGATTCAAAATTCTTGAAATTTTTGATCTATTGTAGTCCAAATGATTTATCATATAATAATATTTTAATATTTTACAGTAGAATATATAATAATTATATTATATAATATTAGATTTTACATAATCGCTAAGTAACTGATGTTGAAAGATTTCAGCTTGAAGCAAAAGCCCTATTCAATACAAAATGCCAACTTACAATTATGCTTTTAGTTGGTCTCAGTCTTGGTACAAAAATCTCATTTTCATTTTGGAGCTGTGTCACAATCTGTAAACAAAAAGCAAAAGTATAAACAACAATTTACATTATTATGGTATTTGACACTTAAATATATACATTTGTTCTTAAGGTTAAATATGCTTGAAACACCACTGAAACATGACAGTGAGAAAGAGGGGACTTCTAAATCGTTAGTGATAAATGTGAACATACTTGTTGAGGAGAGTTATTTTGACCAGTAGCATCATTCATCTGAGTCTGTGACCTGGGGGAAGGATCAGAGTCACCTTCTGCCTTGGTATTAGCAGCAATGCTGGTCATCTGTAAAAGACAATGGGGAAAGACAGGAGATAAATATGATGTAGATGCTGCATGACGTCCGAATACAATGACTAAAAAGTGTGCTGTGGGAAAGTCATGAGTATCCATTATAAAGAAACCCTGTGAATGATAAAACTGACCCTAAATATAAGACTATGACTAACATATTGCAACAATACAAGCTATTCTGAACACAGTGTGTGCTGTGCAACATACTTGTGTTCTCCATGGGTAGTCTTCTCCTCCATAATCATATGTAATTTCTTCTCCTTCTTTAATGTCATTCAGGGCAAACAAACAAAGATGTATCTTTCCATTCACATAAATTTTCCTCATCTCACAGTTTGGATGTTTGTGGTCATCATTAACTATTCGCCCAAATGATCCATCTTCTCTAGAGGCATCAATATAAAAATATGAAAACAAGAAAAGGATAAATACATGTATTATAATATATTATCACAAATCAGTGCCTCATTTACTATAATATAGTGTAAAAATATAGCTTTGGTGCAACTTGAATTCTTACCACCATGTTTTCCCTCTCCACTTAAACTCAAACATAAATGCAGCACTGGATGTGTGGTAACGTTTTCTTCTGTTCTGCAACTCTGCATCGTTTATTATATCTCCCCTATATTCAACAACAAATTCATCTTTGCAAATGGAACCCTTTGCAAATAGACCACGCCCTGCAAAATACATAAAAAAAGGAAAACCTATTGATTTAAAACATCATGAATTAGTCTATGAAAATAAATGCTACAAAATAAAAAAACATCTTGTTTAAAGGATACCAATTACACACACTCTAAAAAAAGACATCAACAGTTGGTGGCTGATTAAAAATATGCTGCAACCAGGTGCCTATTTTTAATGCACATATGACAGTAATTAACCAATAAATCACAGCAGACACCACCTTACCTTTCACTGCATTGATATACTTCACCACTAATTTGAATGTTTTGTCAGTCTTTGAGACAACATGATGCATGGCATCCTTAAGGGAGCTGATTCGTGATGACTGAAAGAAAAAAAAGTGTGAAACTGTGAACTACTGTGAAAAAAGGGGGACATGAAGAATAAAACTAGAATTTTCAATAAGCAGATAAGAATCCTGTTGTAAATGTAACACTGTTCTGTATTATAGTTACGTAACATTAATTACAATGTTATCATAATGTATCGATAAAAAACAGTTCAGTTAAATATCTGACACAATGCTAGCCTTGAGGGCATCAACACAACTCAATTAATTTCATATAATCCCAGGTAGCCTTGGGCAATTATGTAACTACTGATTTGAACCTTATCCCAACTACTGTACTGGACAATATCACCACACAAACCCATGTTTATTTGAACTACTGTCATAACATTTAAACATTCATAAGTTTAAAAGTTTAAAGGGGTCATATGACGTTGCTAAAAAGAACATTATGTTGTGTATTTGGTGTAATGCAATGTTTATGCGGTTTAAGGTTCAAAAAACACATTATTTTCCACATACTGTACATTATCGATGCTCCTCTATGCCCCGCCTTTCTGAAACGCGTCGAATTTTACAGAGCTCATCGTTCTGAAAAGCGAGGTGTACCCTGATTGGCCAGCTATCCAGTGTGTTGTGATTGGCCAAACTCAACAAATTCTTTAAATATTAAAAACATACTTACAGGCTGTGAGTCAATAGTGCCAGACTGTCCTCAGCCTTTGAGCACAAACGCATTGTAGGCTACTCTGCAGGTTCAGGAAACAGTTCTCCATTAAATGTGCAGCACACATCTGAATATTTGTAAATACAACTTAAACACTGATTTCTAGTTGTGTCCTCTTTTGGAAGGCCAAACAAAGTAGTTTCGCTTTCATAATGAAACACAGCGACTCAACATGGCAGCGGCAACAACAATAGTACATCGAGAATAAAAGTAACGTCTTCTTTCTTTACGAGAACATTTGGGCGGTGTTATGCACATCTTCCCACACAGTGACGTAGATGTGGGGGAGTGTTTAAATGAGGCGTTTTAGGAGGGCGTGGACAAGTCTTAACTTATCTCTTTGGATTTGAGACTTTAGTCTTTGCAACTTTACAAATATTCTTTATGCACCAAGAGCTTGTAACACTCCAAAGAGAAAGGAAAAATTTAAATCGCATCATATGACCCCTTTAATCATTTTTTCATTCAAAGCTACTCACCAATTCATTGCCCCCCCACCCATGTTTTCTATAAATTCACTTAAATGTAAAAACAAATACTGATCTTCAATTCTACATATAATCCCCACCCCCCTCAGATTGACCTGACAAGAAATATGAAGAAATGTAATTTTTTTAAATAATTGTAATAATATATTATATTTAACATTAACATATAAAATTTTAAATGTTAAAATTTCTTGATATAAAATAACCTACCCCTACCAGTGCTAACACTAACTAGACAAAAAAAAAAGAGAGAAAAAAAGACTAATATTAACAGAATCACTCCATTAGCAGCCATTCAGGCTAAAGATTTGACAAGACTCTTCAGTTTAAATTATGACTCTGAGATCGCTAGTTTGAAAAACATAGAAACATTTCATGTCTCACAACAGTTAATTAGTGCTAACTAGCTACCTATTTATATCAAATTAACCTCATTGGTTGGATACATATGCTTACCTTGTGTTTCACTTTTTATCCTCTGCAAAAGTTCTTAGATCCTTAGTTGGCATCTCCTGCAAATAATCTTCTTCTTTGTTCTCCATATGTAGTGTCAATTTAACACTTACATTTTCATTTTTCTGCTGAAATTCTTGCTAACGGTGACTAGGAAGTGGGTTGTACCCAATCATATTTGGAATATTTGTGTGTGTGAAGAAGTCTGCAACTGAGCACCCCTTACACACACACCTCTACTGATACAAATGTAAAAAAAAAATTCACCAGCAACTTCAGAATAGCTCCTCTATTCATTTAAATGGGTTTCCCTTATGGGGACCTGATTTTTGGTCCCAATGATTTAACCGTTTTTTGTCCTCCCACTGTGACGATCATCAGAACACAAAAACACACACACACACACACACACCTGCAAACACACAAAACCAAAACTTACCATGTCTGATTCCCAGTTCTCATTTGTGTTTGTAGATCTGTCCTCTGTCCAGTCCTCCGTCTACGATTTGAGACAACAATCAAACTACATAAAACTAAATTTAAATGATCACTTTTGTGAAATGTGTCATTAGGAGGTTCTAAAGACCTGTATGGTTTGGCTTTGTGTTTCATTGCTGGGGATAAACCTGCTGTAATTGTATGCTTCAGCAGATTGATGTAATACTGCTGGGACGCTGCTCTCAGAGGACCAGGGCCCGGCTGATAGGCTCCATGGAGCAGGACCCGGCGGAATCACAGCAGAAACGGGATCCCTGTCAAGAGAAAGGGGACAGTCGTGTTGCTGAATCATTTTAAGTAACGTTAGAAACCATTCAAAACTGTACCTTAAGCTGTTTTGTAGTTAACTTACTGAATTAAGTCTTCATCTAAAGCCGAACTCCACTCGTTGTGTTTTTCACTTTCCATTGACAGGCAAACTCAGCGACACAAGACTCCGGATCTGAGATACAATACTGATATTCAAAACCTAAGCCGCAGTATGTTCATGAACTCGCCTTAATATATACAGACGATGCACTGGTTTTAAATAATTTCACAGTGGAATATGAGCGCCAAAAGCAGACTTAACAAAAGCGCAAGAAATTAACCAAAACTTACACTAAACATTCAAAGAGTTGGCCTTGATGGCCAAATGACATGCAGTATACTCAGTGTATACAGTATGTAATCTAAATAAATTAAATGAATAATGATCTTTTTTTAAAAAAAACGAAAAGAACAGACAACTGTCGCAACTTTCATGACATCATCTAAGCCTGTTTTACTTCCGAGACGTCACGTGACGTCGCACGTGTTCTTCTTCTGGCATTTTATGGCGGTATGTAGGTTTCACCTACAGGGCTGGAGTAATATCTCATTAATGTGTTATATATTTTAAGATGATTCAGTTCATTATATAGTAGGCTAGTGTTTTAAGTGTAATATTTCCTATGCCCATTTCTCTTCATTCTTCCAACAACTGTGAACAATTTCCCTTGCAGTTCTACAGAACAGTTTCTGTTGACTTTTCCTGCAAATAAGATTTACCAATAATTTTAAGAAATTAATTTTAAGTCAGAAGCCAAATAAGTAGTATGTTCTCATAGGATGGATTTGACTTTTCTAAATAGTTATACTTGTAGACTGCAAATCTGCATGATTTGGCTTAGGCTCCCCTCCAAGATACCCTGAAAGATGTACTTTGGAAAGGACTCCTACCAGCGAAATGAAGTCCCCATAATATGCCCAGAGCATGACCAGAATGAGGGCAAACTTTTGTTCTTAAATATGCTCACACCAGCCGCGGTCAGGAAAACTGACTGAAAACTGTTTGCTCAAATGCATGTCAATGAGTGGAGAAATAATTCTCTAGTGTAGGCTATGCAAATGAGCAGGGACTACCAGTGGGTGTGCAGATAGTGATCTGCCTGATACAGTCTGAAAGATAGCGAGAGAAGGAACACATTCTAGAAACAAATGGCACATTTTTCTTCTGCTTTATCTGACATTTTGCAGATTGTGAAACATTCATTTTATCATGATCATCAGGTTATAGTTACCTTTTTGAGTTAATGCTTCCCTCTACTTCCTGTTTCTGTCTTGTCAGAGACTGCACTGCTGTTTGTATATCCAAGCACACCATCAACAAGGGATATGGGGAAGCGTGGTCTGACTATGGACAGAAAAGGAAGTGCAGAAGAGAAAAGAAAACCAGCCCTTTTCAGCCTCAGAGGGTGTGATATATGATTCAAACAACTATGTGCATGCGCAAATACTAAAGTGCTTGTGAGTGTGATGGAGCTGCAACAGCGTTTTTCTGTGTCCATGAATGATTATGAAGAAAGTGAAGGAAATGCAGAGAGGAGGATGCAGAAAAATGATGATGTTAGAACAGAAGATCTTTATCAAAGTCTTCAGTTCCCACCTACTGCACACCATGGAACTATAAACAGTACAACACTGCTCTCAGGTAAGACAACAGAGGATGGATAAATGGATGGAACAAACTTTTAATGTAATTTACAGTTAGTGCAATCTTAGTAATCTTTAATAATCTCTGTTTAACAGAACACTGTGAAAGAAAGTATGTGTTTTTACTGTTTGCTGTGAACATTCTTATCTCAGCCATCATCCTTGTCATTGTGGGTCTAAATTGTAAGTATCATGGCACATTATTTGAAATGTTTTGATGCACTAAAAAATAATCTAGAAAAAAAAAATGTGTCAGTAAAATATTTCACATTTCTGAATATCATGTTTTCCCCCTAGACTCTCACAACAGAGAAACACAACCAATAAAAGGACAAAAAGGTTCATATTCATTTGTACTTACTGGTGTAAAATATGTACTTACTGGATATAAACTGATTCACACATACCTGTGTGTTACATTTCTGTCTTAAATGTTCACACATTGTTCTTCACTTTGGCAGTGTTGTGCAGCTGTTAAAATGAGTTTCTTGTGTGTCTATGTGTGTTTTTTTTATTATTGTCAACTAACAAACTATTCTATATTTTATTCTTACTATTCTTTCAGAAATGTGGCTTCTCCATGACAATGTGTTTTATTTGTTCTGGAGTGACCACAGTGATTGCTGCACTGCTAAGAGCTTCTGTTCTAAGAGAAATGCCAGTCTGGCCATTTTAACTGAGCATAACAAGGTGCAGCAGCTATTCATACACTGTCCTCTCTTTCTCCTTTTATTTACTTATTTATTTTTAAATGTGAACACATCATTGAATGCATGTGTGTACATGGGCAGGTCTGGTTGATGTCTAGAACCAATGGAAAATTTTTGGTCTCAAGAGCCTCATCAGATGGATCTGGAGACACTACTTCTCCATTAGTGGTAATGCATTTGAAATTTTTGGTTTTATTTTCAAATTTTGTTTTCATATTTGTGAAAGATTTTTCTGAACAATTATCAAAATTGAAAAAGTTTTCAAAGCTGTTGGAAGAGTTTGAAAATTATTTTTTTTTAAAAAATAAATATTTTATATATGATTGACTACAGTACCATAACTGATGTCTGTTTTACACATAACTGTGAGAACAGTGAGAAAGTATGTTAGAAAGTGTACGATCTATGGTTTGTGTGTGAGACAGTGGGGGGAAGTAAACAAAGAAACAAACAAACAAACATTGAAAAAATATTGAAACTTTTTTTTTTAAGTAGAACTTAAAAGCAAAAAAAGTATTATTGTCTTACATGAATCTAATATGAATTATAGGTGTTTTAATTCACATTCTAAGAACATAATTTATTACATTTCTAAAAAATGTTTTTCTATGTTCTGGTTGTGCCTCAGGATGATGAAGATTGTGAGTGTGGCATCATGGCCAGTGATGTTGACACAGACCATGGAGAAGGATTTTTGTGTGAGAGGAGAGGGAAACCCATAGTCAAAAATTATGTAGACGTTGACATATTTTGAAGCTGTAATGGATGTACTGGACAGCTCCTTGGCCCAAAGTTCAGCTTCCAGATAGCATGCATGTGTTGTACTTCATTTATCTTGTTTTATTTTAGTTTATTAAAACTCTTCTCTGTAACTACTAGACAGAATAGCTGTATTGTCTCCAGAATTTCCAGATAAGAGTTTGTCACCCTTCAAGGCTTTCAATGACATTTTTTAAAAAAGCAATAATTTTCTATTCTCTTCTTCTTGTTTTAAGAACACTTGATGATTTTGCTTCTAGGCAAACGGAATCATGGAGATCTTTGGCTATGTCTAAGGTTATTCAATAAATAAATGTAAATAAATTTATCTAATTTCTTATGACCATTTCTTATGGTGGGGGATTGGACATTTACTGAGTTCTACTGAAAGGGAAACTGCCAACTCTATTGGTTTCCCTTCTTTTGCTCTTCCCCTGCGTCTGCCTCTTGGATGGCAGAAGAGTTATCTTTCTTAACTCTCAAATAACAAAATTTTATAGCATTAATTTAAGATAAGTGGGATTTTTTTCTCCAGTCACATCAATGGCAAAAAAAGGATTCCAATTTACAATCTGAGAGAGAGAGTAACCCCTCCATCTGTTCTGTTACAGAAGATAATGACAATGATCAAGATTACAAAGATACATTTCAGAATATATAAATCTTTGTGTAGAATTTTTTATTCTAATTTTTTAAATTGTTTCAGGCACCAACATCCCTGCAACCCTGAATATAAATAGAACAAGCAGTCGAAAGACGATAAATCTACTCAGTCTAAAAGCTTCATACGTAGGTAGGGTGAATCCATGTAAACTGGGACAATTTAGCCTTTGAGATTCCAGGGAAAGGGTTCTACTGAGCCTCTGCAGAGTATCTGTAAACTTAACGTGACAAAAGGAGTCTGTAAAATGTATAAGATTTATCTGGTTATCAAAGCATACACTATCAATCAAATTTATTTTAATAAAGGTTATTCACAAATGCCATTGGTGAAGATCATGAAAGTACAGATAAAGAGTTTAGTTGCTCACTTATACTCAGAAGATAGAAAGGATTAGTTCTCTATCGCGTGTTATCCATCCCTTATCCACCCTTTCTTCAACGCAGAAGCCTATGGGCAAGACTTAAGGTTCATTAGCCGCTATAGGGAAATAACGAGAAGAATAACAACGTGCAGTAAACAGTAAAACTGTTTGCACTAAAAACCAGTGTGTTCATAATTAAGATAATGCATTAAAATAATATAGTAAGACACACCAATTTTCAATATCAAGCAGCTATACAAACTGTTTTGTACAGCTAAAAATAGCTGGACACGGATGAGACCGGAAGCTAGACCCATAGAATGTACAAGGCTATACAACTTTACGGAAATGAGCAGCAATAACGCTCCCTAGCCATCTTCAGAGACCCACACTTAGGGCCTAATATAGAAAGCTCAGGAGAGTAACACGTAGGCTAGCCTATAATAGAAACAGAATAAACCTGTTGGGTTTACTCTCCAAAATATCAGAAAGTGAAAGTGATGTGACATACAGCCAAGTATGGTGACCCATACTCAGAATTCATGCTCTGCATTTAACCCATCCAAAGCGCACACACACAGCCTGGGGAGCAGTTGGCGGTTCGGTGCCTTGCTCAAAGACACCTCAGTCGTGGTATTGCCGGCCCGAGACTCAAACCCACAACCTTAGGGTCAGGAGTCAAACTCTCTAACCACTAGGCCACAACTTCCCCACGGGTAAGGCGGGTAAGATTGAAAAATGCGTTATGTTTGCAAGGAGTCACGAGAACCATGTCTTTTGTTCCAATCTGAAGAGCCTTATCCCAAACGTAGCCAAGTAGGTAGAAACCTATATTGAGTTCCAAGTACTTTATTGTCCTGATTATGTTTATGTGCAATAACCTCTTTTCGCTAAAGTAAAAGCGCCAATGGTGAACGTTTGAAAGCAAAGAAATGAAGACAGTCATGACAAAAAATCTTCCCAGAGAATGGGATTAGTTTGCATCCCTGTCTCAAGAATAAAGTCTATATTTTCTTTAGCCACTGTATGAATAACTTGTTTATTTGGTGGTGAGTGGAAAACCATGTCCAAAGGAGTATAGAGCGTTAAGCAGGAGAACTGAGCCACTGTTTTGGTAGGCTACTCAAAATATCTTAGCAGGGGTGACGCTTATTTTTAGTCAGCACAACCGCAAGCGATAGCTACAAGCATCAAAACAAATTTTTCAGCTTCTGATCATGTGATGTGTGATTCTGTGTGTGTGTGCCTTTACTGCAGTGCTTCTGAGTGTGATGGAGCTGCAGCAGCGTTATCCTGTGTCTATGAATGAATATGAAGAGAGTGAGACGACGCAGATGAGAGGTGCTTCTCAAACAGAAGATGTTTATCAGTGTCTTCAGTACAGACCTCCTACAGTCCAAGGAACTATTAACAGTACAACACTGCTCTCAAGTAAGACAACATGGGAAGAATGGATGGAATCAATTAATGGAACTAACTTGCATATAGTTTGTAATCAAAACTATTGTATTAATCTCTATTAATTTTTGTTTAACAGAGCAGAGTGAAAGGAAGTATGTTTGTTTACTGTTTGCCAACATTCTTATCTCATCCTTGTCATTGTGGGCCTTAATTGTAAGCATCACGGCACAGCAACATTTTAAACTCACACACTAAATAATAATCTAAATATGTAGTTTCACTTGAGTATTCATGAATATCACCCACCTCCCCCAGAAACAAAGAAACACAACCAACAAAAGGAGAAAACAGTTCATTTTATTTATTTATACTGTTGAGAAGAAACAAATTTTGTTAACAATTTTTCAGCCTGTGTGAAACATTGAAAAGCTGGATATAAACTGTGTGGCACATAGAAACTTACTTCATTATCAGATTATCAACATTTTGTTATATTTCTGTATCTTAAAGGTTCACATTTGTTATTGTTCTTAAGGCAGTGAGAAGCACTGACTTTTGAGCTTAACTACAAAACGGAAGTGTTCAAATGGGTCTGTTGTGGTTTTCCTCTGAAACAGTCCTACACAATGATTATTAATACAAAGCTATTTTTAATGGTTTCTAGATTATTCAGAAATGTGGCTTCTTCATGACGAAGTATTTTATTTGTTCTGAAGTGACCACAGTGATTGCCACACTTCTGAGAGCTTCTGTTCTAAGAGAAATGCCAGTCTGGCCATTTTAACTGAGCATAACAAGGTGCAGCAGCTATTCATACACTTTCCTCTCTTTTTCTGCATAAGTATTGGTTTAAATGTGTTCATTTAGAAGTATAATTAGGAACTGATACAAAAACATTATAGAGAAGAAAAAAAAATACCAACAGTACACAGGAATAATAAATTACAAATTTTCAAAGATTTTAATGCAAAAAATATTTAAAATAGCAACATGCAATATAAGCACTGTGCCAAAACTACTACTGTGTGTGAGAGTAAACAGAATTAAAAAGTAATTACGTTATTAGTTTACAAAGATAGTGTATGATGATGAGTTTATGAAGAGGATGTGTGATTATGAGACTAGGTTGCACATTTAATTAATTGGTTCAAAAATTGAATGTGGGGTGATTTTTACCTAATATATTGGTAATTATTTTCATTTTCAAAGTAATCTGGACTTAAAGTTTACTATATACGTATATGGTTAAAATTTCATTTCATTTATTTGCATTTAAATTAATTAATCTTTTTGAAAGTGACCATTTTTTAAATAAATGTGTGTACATGGGCAGGTCTGGTTGATGTCTAGAACCAATGGAAAGCAATTTTTGGTCTCTACAGCCTCGTCAGATGGATCTGGAAACACTGCTTCTCCATCAATGGTAATGCATTTGAAATGTAATTTTTTCCCCCCATTTTCAAATTTATATAGCGCTTTATATATACAGATTGTTTTAGAGCAGCTTTACAGAGATAAACAGGAAAATAATATAATGCAAACATAGATCAATTTAGGTGAGGCAGCTCTTAAAAAACAACAACAACAACAAAAACAATAGTGTCATTGTTCAACTGAGGACAGTTCAGTGTTAATTTAGTTCAGTTCAATTACTTTGCAAAGATATTCAATTATGAGTTCAGTTCAGATGTAAAGTATCATCCAGCTCAGTTCAATTCTCATCCAGTAGTGTCAGTACAGTCAATTCATATATAATATTACTGAACAATATGTGTGCCCAACTAAGCAAACCAAGGCAAGGCAAAAGTGGCAAGGAACCCAAACAGTGACAGAAATTAGTAAAAAAAAAAAAAAAAAAAAAAGAAGCTATGTTTTTAAAATATAAATATTTTGTAATAACAATATACCCTACTGGTCAGTAATTTTTTTTCTTTCTTCTTTTTTAAATAAAATCAATACTTTTATTCAGCAAGGATGTGTTAAATTGATAAAAAGTGATAGTAAAGAAAATGAAAAAAAAGAAAAGTGAAAGTCGTGACATTTGTCAAGTATGGTGACCCATAGTCGGAATTGGTGCTCTGCATTTAACCCATCTAAGTGCACACACACAGCAGTGAGAAGTGAACACACCGTGAACACACAACTGGAGCAGTGGACAGCTATAGATCCAGCGCCTGGGGAGCAACTGGGGGTTCAGTGCCTTGCTCAAGAGAACTTAAGCCATGGGTATTGAGGGTGGAAGAGAGCGCTGTTCATTCACTCCCTCCCACCTACAACTCCTGCCAGCTCCGAGACTCGAACCTGCGACCTTCTGGTTACAAGTCCAAATCTCTAACCATTAGGCCACAGCTGCCCCTAATAATATATTAATTTTTGGTATATTATCAGAATATATATTATTAGAATTTTTTTTTTTTTTTTTGAATAAATGCAGTTCTTTTTAACCTTTTATTCATCAAATATATTAGACAGCAGAACTGTTTCCAACACTCATAATAAATCAGAATATTAGAATGATTTCTAAATGATCATGTGATAGACTGGATGTTACATGTGACACTGAAGGCTGGAGTAATGATGCTGAAAATTCAGCTTTGCATCACAGGAATAAATAATTTTTTTTATAGTATATTCAAATAGAAAACTATTAGTTTAAGTTGTAATAATATTTTACAATATTACTGTTTTTTCTGTATTTTTGATCAAATAAATGCAGGCTTGATGAGCAGAAGAGACTTCTTTCAAAAACATTAAAAAATAGTAATGTTTCCAAACTTTTGACCTGTACTGTATATATATATATATATTTACATTACATTTACATTTAGTCATTTAGCAGACGCTTTTATCCAAAGCGACTTACAAATGAGGACAATGGAAGCAATCAAAAACAACAAAAGAGCAATGATATATAAGCGCTATAACAAGTCTCAGTTAGCCTAAGCACAGTATACGTAGCAAGGGCTTTTAAATAATATAATAAATAAAAAGAAAACAGATAGAATAGAAAAAGAATAGAGCAAGCTAGTGTTAGAGGTCTTTTTTATAATTGTATAATAAATGAAAAGGAAATAGATAGAATACAAAAAGATTAGAAAGGTAGTTAGATTTTTTTTTTTTTTTTTTTTTTTTAATGGAATTAGAATAGTGAGTGAAAAAGTTAGAGGGTCAAATAAAGATGGGAAGAGATGTGTTTTAAGCCGATTCTTGAAGATGGCTAAGGACTCAGCTGCTCGGATTGAGTTGGGCAGGTCATTCCACCAGGAGGGAACATTTAATTTAAAAGTCCGTAAAAGTGACTTTGTGCTTCTTTGGGATGGCACAATCAAGCGATGTTCACTTGCAGAACGTAAGCTTCTAGAGGGCACACAAGTCTGAAGTAATGAATTTAGGTAAAGGGGTGCAGAGCCAGTGGTGGTTTTGTATGCAAACATCAATGCCTTGAATTTTATGCGAGCAGCTATTGGTAGCCAGTGCAAATTGATAAATAGAGGTGTGACGTGTATTCTTTTCGGCTCATTAAAAATTAATCTATATATATTTGTGATGAATAACAACAGAACATAGATCTACTCTGGATTCTGTTTAGCACAAAATTGCAGAGGCCAGTAAAGAGACATGCATGTGGGAACAGGAAGTGTGGCTGAGGGTAAAGAGACATGCATGTGAGAACAGAAAGTGTGGTCGAGGGGTTTGGTTGTGTGATTGTGTTTAAATGTAAAGAAGTGTGTGAGAAATAAAAAACAGAATTACATGTAGAAAAGATATTGAATATAATATACTGTAACTCAGTATAAAATTTAATAAAATATAATTAAATAAAACACTGAAATATTTTATGAGCTTTTTTTCCCACTAGGAATTTTATTATTTAAAATCAATAAATGTATTATTATTATATGTGTATCATTTCGCATTCTTCTGACTATGTTCTGGTTGCCTCAGGATGACGAAGATCATGACTGTGACATCATGATGGCTGATGTTGATTCAGATCATAGAGAAGGATTTGTGTGTGAGAGGAGAGTGAATCCCTGCACAGCTTTCTAGAGCTTGTCTAAATTTAATGAATTTGGCTTCTTTTTTGTCTTAATCATCTTTACTATTGTCACCTTCTTCTCTAGTAGCACTTGTCCTCATAACTCCAGTAGTTCAGTAGTTAAGACCATGACATCAATGGCTAGGAATTTTATGGGTAGTAATATGAAAAATATATGTATGTATATATGTTTTGTCATCTTATTATATGTTATATGTTTATTATATGTTATTTTAAAATATTATTTTATACATTTAGTTCATACAATACAAATTTTGAGATTGACATGTTTTGTTTGTTTGTTTTTTTGCTTTTCCTGTATAACCTCATTAATAATGCTTAATGCATTATCTGTGCAAGGAAAAACTCATCTTTTTAATTAGACAGAATAACTGTATTGTCTCTAGAAGTTACAGATAAGAAGTTGTCTCCCTTCAAAATTATTTTATTGTTGAAAAAAAAAAAAAAAAAAAATTTCACATTGTCTTTTTCTTGTTTTAAGAACACTTGATGATTTGGTTTCAAGGTAAGTAGAATCAGGCAGATTTTTGGATATTTAATAAATTCAGATACTTTCTTATGATCACTTTGTTTCCATTCTCTTAATCATCCCATCTGCTTTTACTGACTGAATATTAGACTATATAAAGATCTAAAATGAAAATGGATTACATCAACTAGCGGACTGCTTTATGCAAACATGTTACTGAAGTGATCAAGTCTTTAAGGGGTCATATGATGCAATTTCAAGTTTTCCTTTTTCTTTGGAGTGTTACAAGCTGTTCGTGAATAGATAAGATAAGAACCTGTGAGAGAAGCCTACAGTGGCGGCTGTTCTGACTCACAGTCTGTAAGTACGTTTACATATTTAAAGGATTTGCCATTGGTATTTAGAGGGCAACGTGTGAGCAGTGTAGAGTAGCGCTTGTTGTTTGTCGTTTCTCTGATCACAAATGCAGACATGGTTTTATGTTTACGCTGCGCAATATACAACGCAACACAATGCGTAAAAAGACAGTATAAGTCATCTAATCCGTAATTATGTCCCCACTGGATGCAACAAATGCCTCGTTTGTAATGGGTTTTTATTGTTTTTGTCTTGTTGCACCGGTGTTCTGACCGGGACACGCATCACAGAATGGCAAGAGGCGTAACATTTACGTCACACGCTTGAGGTAGTCGGCCAATCACAATGCACTGGATAGCTTGCCAATCAGAGCACACCTCGCATTTCAGACCGATGAGCTCTGTAAAAAACGACACATTTCAGAAAGGCGGGGCATAGAAGAGAAACAATAATGTACAGTATGTGGAAAATAATGTGTTTCTTGAACCTTAAACCACATAAACACATTTCATTACACCAAAAACAAAAAATAATGTTCTTTTTGGCAACATCATATGACCCCTTTAACATTAGATTTTGCACACAGTGTTCCCGCAAGGGCGATTCTAAGATTTTCATTTTAGGGGGCTACCCCCAATGAGGGTATAATATATATAGCTAAATTTATATACCAAAAAGTGCAGTATTCCACTGTATTGCATAGGTATAACATATAACTGAATAAGCCAAATACAAGTCTTCATGATCTCTGTCTCACACACATACACACACACGTTTAGCTACTGTACACACACAAAATTTTACTGTTTGCATTTCTAGTACAAACCTCTTTTCTTAGCTCAAGTATGCAAACCTCTTTGCCACATTCAATGGAAAATGTATTACACTGAAAGTTAAAATTTCAAATGAAAATGGAAACATTATCGTTTTATAAAGTATGCGTTCATGTGTGCTTTATTTTCACTGAAGGAAACACCTGTGTGAACGCAGCGAAAACTTAAGCTACAGTAGACGGGGAATTGATTGATATTTTGTAAACTGTATTTATGACAAAGAATCAAACTGAACAGATGCATATATTATAACAATCTATCGTTAAACACACACCATATCCTCTGTTTCTCGCTCTGCGGATTGAAAAAGAACGCGCTGAAAGACGACGAGGAGCCGATCGAAGTCTGCCGCCGTTTTCATGAGAAATTTAAAGGAGACTGAGACGATCACGAATTCGTGTACAGTTTTTGGAACTAGTCGCAAAACTTTAGCGGGGCTGAGTAGTCAGTACAAATGGCCAAGCGAAGCCCATATTTTCCCGGGTTCTAGCGCCCCCTTTCTGTTATGTTTTGAAGTGTAGAACCGTTTTAGCAGTTGTTGCAAGTTACAAAACAACAACAAAACGTAAACCTAACTAGTAACATCACGCTGATATCCTCACTTTAATTTTTAATCAAAATTATATTATGGCTGCAGTGTTTCTATCTATGACAGAGCACGTTCACTGATCAGAAACAGACCAACAGAGCAGGCCATTACTTAGGTAGGCTAACGTTACATCAAAGATATTATTTTATAACGTACTATCTTCTTCACAATTTTTTTTTTTTCACGAGAGCCGCACTTATAGGACAAAGTCAATGGGAGAGCTACTTTTACCGCAAAGTGTAACTGAGACGAAAGGATTTCCCTTAATGACGAAAAATTTACCTTAGCCTACTGCTGGGAAAACCTCAAGTTATTTATTTTTTTCAACGTTAGCCCATCATGTAGGCTATCTAAGCATCCATGAAGAGCACATTCAGCGTTAGCTGGAAAGATTGTCAATGTCATGGACGTAAGGGCAGAGCAAGTTTAAATATCTTTTCGAGTCTATATTTCCATCTTGCAATTCCCCCGGGTTTTTTTTTTTTATATAAATGATTTGTAATATAGATCAGACACTGTCTGGCCGTGTCTACGCCGGATGCGACAGTTGTTGTGCCACGCCGCGCAGTAAGTAACACTGCAGTAGAAAGATGTTTCATAAGGAGTTCTTGCGGCGTTAAATATCAAACAAGTAGCGATTTATAATTAAACGTTTATAGTTATACTGTCTACAGTTATTATTCAGTAGGCTATGTATTCCATAAGGTTCACTGAGCATATGTACATTTCTCAAAATAGTTAATGAGCTTGTGTTTCTCCATGTAGGGATGGAATCAGGAGATTCTCTGTCATGGTGGCTGAACTCTGATGTTTTCATCGTGTTTGTGGTGTTGCTGTTGCTCCTCCTGCTGGTCGTCTTTGCTGTGTGTTGGCTCATAAGACGACATCACACACAGAGACCCACAGAGTACTAAAGCATACACACACTGTGCCTACACACAAGCGCGCGCAAACACGCACACACACAAACTCTGTATACCTATCTTTGTGAGAACATACATTGACACAATGCAATCTCTAGCTCCTTACCCTAAACTTACCCATCAGAACTAAGTGCCTCACCCAAACCCTTACCCTAATCCTAACCTTTACCCAATTATAAACTGACCCCTAAAACAAAGGCTGCGTTTACACTTGGCATTAATGTGCGATCACTGTGATCCGATCAAGCAGATCGGATCGTCAGTCGATCAGAACAAGACACATCAACTGACTTTTCTATCTGGATAACCAATCGGATCTGTCTTTCCCGCGCAATATTAAAATAAGTCTGCAGAAAATGGCCCGGTCGAGTCAACCTGAAGTGGTGGGTTTTCTTATGAAAAGCATTTTCAGTTACGGGACATTTTACAAATCAAAGATAAGTGTAGGAGTCTCACTAGTTTCCACACGGGTGTTCTTCGTCTTTTTTTCTGACAGTTCGCGAGGGGGCGGCGTTTTGCGTGATGTCGACCTGCGAATGCAGACACGATGGCTGGATTGAGTTTACATTACACTGAGATCCGATCACAAAGCGTCCTCGACTACCTCTGGACCAGGACACGCTGATCGGATAACATTCTGATCAGAAGTGCGTGTACACTTGTCTTTTCAATGTGTATGTGGACAACATCCGGATACAGGTCGCATGTTAATGCCAAGTGTAAACGCAGCCAAAGTCTTGACCCTCAAACAAGCCTTTAAAGGGGTCTCAGAAAGTGAGGAAATTTGTCCTCACTTAACAAATTTTCTTAACTCCGATGGTCTAAAACTCAAACCGGTCCTCACAAAGATAGCTTTTCCAGTGCGCGCACACACACACACACACACACACACACACACACAATCTTAATTAGTTGGTCCAGATATATTTGCAGGAAGGTATAGTTCTCCAGGAGCAGGATTGAGCATCTCTGCTGCACATTTAGCCTATGCCTTCTCACTTACATATTGATTGATCTCTCTCTTTTTCTCAAAAAATGGCCGAAATAGAGATTATTCCAGTTGATGGCACACATGTGGGGAACCCACCCAGATTTACCCTAAAGATTGTGACTGAGCAGATACATGCAACAGAACTTGTGGAGATGTTAACTCGTAGAGGTTGCTCTGTTGAGCTTCCAGACCGCCAAAACCCCTCTGTCTCTGCTGTTACAGAAAATGATGGCAATGATCAAGATTTCACAGATGCATTACAGAATATATAACTCTTTGTGTAAATTAGAATTTTTATCACAATATTTAGTTTACTTCAGTTACTTAAATTAGTAATGCAGAACTATGTACACAAGTAAATTGTTTTTTGTTTTTTTATAATTATAAAACAAACTTTATTATAACTTTGTAATAAAAACAAAATTGGTAACAATTAAATGAATAATATAACACAGCATTTGCACCTTTATTCTATTTGAAATATTTATGCCATTTTGTCAGAAAGAAAGTATACAAGAAGAACATTGACATGAATCAATAAATAAATAAATAAATACTATTGGATCCCTGAGTCTACTCAGAGGCTTCAGCATCCTCACAACCCTACACAAGACAAGCGGTCTGGATAACGGATGGATGAATCTACTGTACAAACTTCATAAGGGGTTGGACAAAATAATTCAAGTAATGCAAGTTACGTAATCAGGTTACAGTTTTAAGCAACCAGTAAAGTAACACATTACTTTTTAATTTAGAAGTAAATATCTGAGTTACTTTTTCAAATAAGTAACTCCAGTTACTTTGTTTCCCATGTATTCACTGACAGCTCTTTTGTTGCCATGTTGAGAGAAATCATGAGTAAGTGCAGAGGCATTGTGTGCTGTGTGAACCTGATGGTACTGTACTTCTAGACTAAATGTGAACATGCATTTACTCATCTCATCTGCACAAAACAGAATCAGTATTTCTCAAAATGAATAAAAACAGTCAAATGCAAACTCAGAATATTATACAAACCTGCAATAATTAAATATGTTAAATAAGACAAACATAATTTATGTAGGCCTATTTAATCCCATTTTAATAACCAATGTCTTTGCTGCTGACCTTCGATGATAAAATTCTTCCATACTAATAAGCAAAAATTACACGTTTGTTATTACTGAATAGAGTTGAACTTTCTTCTCCTGCGTCATATTCTGCGCCCTCTACTGTAGAGATATGAATTCATTTACATTTCCTTCAGCCTGACGCATATTCACTTTTTACTTTTGGTGTGAAAGGGCTGTTACATTTGTAAAAGAAGAATTTATAAATATATAAATTTATATATAAAAGCTGCATTACTTTTAAAGCTGCATTCCGTAACTTTGTGTTCAAAATGTACACATTTTTATAATAAGCTAGTATACCATGAATCATTTTCCAAACCGTGTATTTGGCTTGTCCTGAGTGTTTATATTCTCATTATTTTAGACTGATTCGGGTAGGTACCGCTGCGGAGTAGCCCAATATCTTGTGATACGTCTTAGACATAAACAGAGAGAAGTAGCTCCGGCTAATGTTCTTTCGCAAGACGCACGCAGTTCTGTTTATTAACCGCTAGGGGGTTACGGCCAAAGGTTACGGACTGCAGCTTTAAAAGTAACTTTTCCCTCTTCAGAGGTTTCTATTAAGTTTGAAAGCTTAAAACATCTTCAAAATATTATTACAAATTAGAAATGTAACTTATGTAGAAAAATTGTTTTATGACAGATGGTAAGTCTGTCAGACAACCTAAATCCTTACTGATATGCTGTATAATCTAAAATATCTAAATGCTATTGTCTGTCAAACACAAACTGCTACGTGGAATTGCCAGGCTAGACCATATTAAACAAACCTGCTTGCTATTAAATAGAATGAAATGCAGTCATTATTTACTGACTTTCATGTTGTTCTAATGACATCAAAGTTGTGGCATTTATTATATGTGACATCTATGCCGATTTGGGTGGAAAGAAGGTTGAAAATATGTTTTTTTAGACTTCTTATGGGTTGGTAAACCAGCTAGACTTGCGTACAATACTTAAATAGGGATGGTTGAAAAAGAAAGTATGGGTTTAATGGATGTGGAGCAAAAGAAAAATAGTCAGAGCCAAAGAGAGTCAAATTAGTCAAAAAGTATCTGGATGAGGGAAACAAAGCAGAATGGAAAACAACAATGATACAATGAACTACTGTACAGTACAACTTAGATGGAAGAGAAAACATTTTAAATCAGCCATTATTCCTAAACAACGGAATTTTAAACAAAGGGAAGGAAATATATTTTAATAAATGGATGGAAGTTGGAATAGTTGAAGTAAGAGATGTTTTATATGAATATAAAGAAGGATTTTTTACCAATGCAGTATAGTAGATATGATGGAGGAAGCAAAAGAAGAATTTAATATGCAAGAACTAAAAAATAAGTATGAAATTATAAAAAAATGTAATACCTAAAGAATGGATAAAAAAGGTTGAAACTATGAAAGGGTGGAAGAAGAAAGGGATGTGTACGTAATACTGGAAGAGAAATTGTGGCTTTTAAAAGAAAGTACAGTGAAAATGTTTATGGCTTTTTTAGAGATGTGATTTTTAAGAAACCTACTGCAAACAGATTTTGGCAGAAGACATTTGAAGGTTTAAAAGAAGAGGATATTTGGGAAAACATGAAAGGACAGATAATTGAGGTCAAATTGGAAAATTCTGAGTATTTTATCAGACAAAGAGTGCTGTTTACTGATGTTATACTTAATAAAATTGGAATGGAACAAAGTGCCAAATGCAAAGTATGCAGTGAGGAAGATTAAGGTTTTTCACATGTGTTTTTATACTGTAGACTAGAGTATTGAAGTATTTTAATGAAACATTTAAAACTATTATTGTAAACCTGGGAGGAGAGCGAGATGGAGAAGTTACAGAGTGGAATAAGATCATTATGTTGGGGGGGATAAGAAGAAAAGAAACAAAGAGGTGATCAATCTGTTTGTAATGCTAATGAAAAAAGCCATCTGGGATAGAAGAGTTAACGCAAAACAAGAAAAGATTATACTCGATGTGTGGTGTTTGTTTAAAAGACGTTGGGAAATGTATATAGAATGTTTGTGTAGTTATTTTGAACAGGAACAAAAAAATAAGGAATTTGATAAAGTTTTTACTTCGGAGGTTTACTCAGTTTTCAAGGAGTTTAATATAGCAATCCCAGGAATGGAATAATGTGGAAGAAAAATATCGATTTATTCATATGAATGTCTATGTTTTTATTTTGGTTTTAATTGGAATGTTAATCTCTGTTCTTGGGAGAGGCGTAATGTATTTTTCTATGACCTCTCATATGTGTTTTGAGAAAATATTATATTTGATGTGAAAGCTGTATTGGGAATATTGTATGATGAAATTGTTTCAATTAAAAAAAAAAAAAAAAAGTAGGCAGAGGCTGGTTCCTCACTAAAGCTAAGCAGGCCAGAGCCTGGTCAGTACACTGGTGGGAGACCAGTTATGAAAATGCAGCTTGCTGCTGCAGCTAGTTTTAGTCCACCCAGCAGGGGGTGATCATTCCCTGAATGGGTGCAAAAGTCCTAGTGTAATGACGCGGACTTTATACTGTGAAAAGGAGCATACTGCAGATGAGGCATTGAACCATTGGCCTCCTGACATTCTGTTGTCATGAATTCCCCACCTAAGTTACAAATTTTACTTTTTCTTTTTGAAACTGTTATCAGTTTCTCATCACTGGTTGGCCATTGTGAAAAACTAGCTTCCTGCTGGAGCGAGTTTTAGTCCAGCCAGTAGGGGGTGCTCATTCCCTGACTTGTAAGGATACAAAAGTCTTAGTATAACTAATCGGACTTCAGAATGTAAAACGAAACAACCTTCTGATAAAGCACTAGACCAGTACCTGCAAAAAGGAGCGTCGTTCAGGTGAGGCATTAAACTGGTCTCCTGACATTCTATTGTCATTAATTCCCCACCTTAATCATGAATTTGACCTCATTGTTTAAGCTGGTAGCGCATCCTGAAAGCCGCATTGAGCTTGTCAGGGTCACATATTCCACAAGCAATTTATTCAATGGGATTGCCATTAGTTTAATTGGATGATTGTCTACCAATGTACATCCCATTTCCAACCTATTCAATGGTCCCCAATTAAGTGGTGGACAGTGGACTTTTGGCATTAAACATGGTGCTGCTGACTCTGGGGGGCCTTATGGATATGGATTAATAGGTTTTATCAGAACAGTTCAGCAGGAAAAAGCCTAATGGCTGCCCACTGCTTCGGGTGTGTATTCATGGTGTGTGTTTTCACTGCTGTGTGTGTGCACTTTGGATGGGTTAAAAGCAGAGCACGAATTCTGAGTCACCATACTTGGCTGTATGTCACGTCACTTTCACTTTCACTTTTTCACTTTCACTTTCATATGTTTAATAAACACATTTACATGTCCCCATATGTAAACATGAAACATGAAAGAAGTTGAAGTTGATTATTAACTATAAAAGAAAATAAGAGAAAGCCAATCTTTATGTAATGCATATTGATGATATGAAAACATAGTCTAGAAAATACTCTAGCAATCCTTAATTCTCATAGAACAGACAGTCCTGTAAATGTCTAAAAGTCCAGTAAGTAGAACATTAAATGTATTCTCCCTGTCCACAAATTTACTGTTGTCTGGCACAGTGCGCTCAGAGTCATATGTGTGAGGAAGCACCATGAATGGTCATTGTCAGTTATCCAGTATATATAGTTTTTTATACATTCTAAATCATAAACATCTTAAAGACATCTAATAAACATCTATTTGACATCTGATAAGAAACATCCTAGACAAAAGCAAAAAGAAAAAGCATATGACTGATACAGATATTGTTTCAAATCTTTATGTCTTTCTTTCTTTGTGGAACACAACAGTAAATGTATGACAGAATGTTTACTACTGGAAAAAAAGCAAAAAAGTGAACAGTGACTTCGCTGCTCAAAAACAGCAGCTTGTAGTTGATGTTTTACCCCACACTAACCACACGGTGTCCTCGGAGGTCTTACTTTGGTACACAGACACATTGAACGTTTGTGAACGCTACCGTCTTCCCTTGCGAGGGATGTGAAGTTGTTTTTTTCAAGGGGTAATGGCCGCCTCAGAATCTCGGAAATGGGGACCAGGCTGTACGTCGGCACAAGCAAACACGCACGTTCACGTTCACGATTATGTCCGTTACGATCATGCGGCTTGGCAGGTGGTTTATCCTTGGAAGTAATTTCAGAGGCGACTATCTGTCTAGACTTAAGCCACACAAACATATGCAGGCGGGCGCACACACACCTTTCCGACATGGACGGCAATTTTATGTTAAAAAAAGACACGGGACACTTATTTCAGTTCTCTCGTACCTTTTTCATCTTTTTTTTTTTCATAAATTGGAGTGACATTGTCTTAATCACAGGCAATAATCATTGAGGAATTTCTGAATTCAACAGACATTTCTACTATATCCATACCATACAGTCTCCCATTGCCCACCCGAGCCCATATTTCCCCTTATTCATAGAACTATACAGTAGCCCACAGCCCATTAACTCTCTTATTAAAACCCCTTTATACACAATTGTCATTGACTGTTTCATAGAATTAGATATACAGAAGAACAGATCAAGTTTGTAACTTTACACAAACCCCTGATTGTGCATATCAGACCCTTTTTCCCAACAATTGCAGGTACTTAAAGACAATAAAGGATTACTTTTTTGTATCTTTTTCTCTGGACCATATATAGATAGTCCATACCTAGAGTATACATATGACCTTGGCTGTATTTCTACATCACTTAATACCATGTTAATGTTTTCTGGAAAGAAAGTCTGGGGACACAATTTTATACACCAAACCAGACTCTATAAAATTGTCATTTTGAAGAAAGAAAAATCCCACTGCTAGAATGCAGAATCTTCAAACATTATTCCCACTGTTCTAGAATAAAAAGCATCTTTTACAGCTGTCATGTATTAAATAAGGGCTAATACAGACAATAAGGCAATCAAAATACAGAAAAAAGACACATGGAGTAAAACAGAATAGCCAAACGTGCTTTGACATAAACAGACAAAGACACACACGCACACACACACAAACAAACAAACAAAGATGATTTGATTTGTTTGTTTGTTTTTTTTTTTGTCTGGTTTTGATGTGGAGTTTATTTAAGGAATGTATTTCTTGGTATGGGTGGTAAGTAAAGAGGTTAGGTTTATTATCTTGGGGGCATTATTAAGCCCACCCCACATTATAATCACCACCTGTTGTTGTTCTGTTAGTTTTAATCAGATTATGAAGCATGTGAGCTTTTTGGTGGGAGGTATGCATTTTATCTGTAACCACTAACAATCACTGTTTAAGTGATGTGGATGATGAGTATAAACACTGTAAACAAATGTCACCTCTATTAAACACTTAGAAACACTGCATTGAATGTCGAATGTTTTTACATATCAATGAACCTGTATACGTATGCATAACCTAAGGAGAGTTTTATGTTTACATGATAGAAAAGGCATTCATATAAGCACTATAAGGCTTCGTGTTGATTTCTGGTAACTGAAGGCAGCTGTTGTACTATGTGAGATATGAATTAACATTGCCAAAATAGTTGATAGAAAATATGCAGATTGTGCAGGCAAAAGAGAAAAATATTGGTTACTAAAAATCTGGTATTAAAAAGCATGTTTCAGTTTATGAGATCATTAATTTTCCTCAAACGCATGATCGATGGTAGTGTGTGAGTTAGGATTTTGGCACTAAAACAGGATCTCTACATACTGTATTTGCAAGTTGCATACACTACACAAAACAAACTCTAGATTAAATTAGAAAATTGCAGAAGCCAACAAAATTAATGTTAAATGTCAAAATGTGTTTATATATATATATATATATATATATATATATATATATATATATATATATATATATATATATATATATATATATATATATAAAATCTATAAAAAAAATAACAACATGCTACGTTTCAGCAAAGACAGGCATAGCTGTCCAGATGGCATAAAAAGACCCTGTTCTCTTGTAACGCTCATCTTTAAATTGCAATACTGAACAAAATAAGCGAAAGCAGAGGAAACTGGAGCACGTTCTCTACTACAAAACAAGTGAAGTGTGTGTCTGTGTAAAAAGTAAATTGCAGGTGTGTAAAAACCAGTCAGAGTATTGTCAACAGGTCAGACGGAAAAATTCATCTTAATTCGCTGGGGTATATTTGTAGTAATAGCCAAAATACATTGTATGGGTCAAAATTAGAGATTTTTTTTATGCCAAAAATCATTAGGATATTAAGTAAAGATCATGTTCTATGAAGATATTTTGTAAATTTCCTACTGTAAATATATCAAAACTTAATTTTTGATTAGGAATATGCATTGCTAAGAACTTAATTTGGACAACTTTAAAGGCGATTTTCTCAGTATTTTAGATTTTTTTGCACCCTCTGATTCCATATTTTCAAATAGTTGTATTCCAGATTTTTATTTTGTTGTATTTAAAAAAAATATTTTAATGTAATGATTATTTATTCAGCTTTCAGATGATGCATAAATCTCAATTTTGAAAAATTTACACTTAAGACTGGTTTTGTGTCTGGCTAAGAGAATGTGTTAAATTTATATAGTAGTTGAGTCTGTGATAACAGAGCTGCATTTGTGGGAGGCACAGTTTTAAATCTGAATGTGAGTTTGTCACCAAAGTAACCTGGTGATGGGAATTACTACATTAATACATACATCTAAGGACAGTAGTTCATGGACGGACACACACACACACACACACACACACACACACACACACACAAACACACACACACACACACACACACACAATTTTCCGTTATATTGATTAAACACCTGTCAAGTCATCTGATTTTGTGCTCCCAGCCATTTGATGCCATTATGCTATATTAACAGAAGAAAGGGTGGATAATATTAATGTGTGTGTTTATCTGTGTAAAAGTAAATGCATTTACTGAAGTTTTAATAACACAGAAATATGGTATATGCATTCAGTTTTGATCTTACTGTGTGTGTGTCCAGATCTTTTTTAGCGAACTGAGGCACAGCATGGCTGAGGCTTAGATGACTGATTACACCCACCCACACACACACACACACACACACACACACACACACACACACACGCAAATACAGCACAGTAAGGCAATCTGATTACACAAACCATAGCAAATAAAGCTCTTCCATCTATCCAATAGCTTTTCTTCACTTCACTTATTTGTAACTATCTGTCTTTCGGCTTTGTTCAGCATAGCAAACACAAAGGAATGGGAAAGCAAAAAAAAAAAAAGCATTTTTTTTTTTTTTTACAGGAGACACATTTTAAGTGTAAAAATGGCTACAATCAAAAATTAGGCACTTTTATAAAAAAAAAGTTGTATTTATATATAGATAGATATATTCTCAGTCATATTATGTCTGCTATATATTTTTGATCTATCATTATACTATTTAGCATCTCTCTTACAATAATTTAAAGTATGTGGTAGAGGAAAAAAGGAATGTCATTGGCTCCTGGTTGGCAGTCAGAGTCACAGTGGTCCTTCATAAGCAGCTGAAGGACAAGTCCATCTCAGTGATCTCTGCAGGAAATGACCAATAGTCTTTTGGCACACATTTTATTTTGATTGAACCAATGGCAGCTAATGAGAGTAAATATTTTAATGAGGTTTCCACTGCTGAGGGATGTTTTTCAGGACACAGACAAACACACTCACGCAGGAAGGACAGGTGCTGACTGGTCCAAATGCAGGAACACATTAACAATCTGCAAAAAGAAAAACAGACAGAGACACTTGGTTAATCATCTTAAAATTATTTAAAAAAATACTTACTAGTTAAGGACCCATAATTACAATCAATGACCTTACATAAAATATACAGATATGTCTATTGCAAATGATCAGTAAAATTAATGAATAAAAACATAGATTTATATACACAAACATTCAACGGTTGTAATAAAAAAATAATTCATTAAATGATTTTCAGGATCATGTGACATTGAAGACTGGAGCAATGGCTGCTGAAAAATTTCAGCCATTTTTTACCAAATCTTTGATTAAAAAATGCATCCTTGAGTATAAGAGACTTTAAAAACATTTTAAAAACCTAAAAAATTCATTCTTTCCAATACTTTTGAACTACCAAATTGGGCCAGAAAGCTTGCTGTGCTTTTTTCAGAGACTAATTATAAGCAAGTAAATTATATTATTTATAAATAAAAATGCATTCATATAAGCACTATAAGACTTCATGTTGATTCCTGGTAACTGAAGGCAGCTGTTGTACTATGTGAGAAATTAATTTGCCAAAATAGGTGATAGAATATATGCAGATTGTGCAGGCAAAAGAGAAAAATATTGGTTACTAAAAATTTGGTATTAAAAAGCATGTTTCAGTTTATGAGATCACTAATTTTCCTCAAACACATGATCGATGGTAGTGTGCGAGTTAGAACAGGATCATCTCTACATATTGTTTTTGTAAGTTACATATACTACACAAAACAAACTCTAGATTAATTAGAAAATTGCAGAAGCCAACAAAATGAATCTTAAATGTCAAAATGTGTTTAATATATATATATATATATATATATATATATATAATATATATATATATATATATATATATATATATATATATATATATATATATATAACAACAGTACATAACAATAATAAGGACCCATAATACACAAAATATACAGATATGTCTATTGCAGATGATCAGTAAAATTAATGAATAAAAATACAGAATAATATACACAAACCTAATAATATACATAAACCTAATAATTCATTAAATGTTTTTGAGGATCATGTGACGGTGAAGACTGGATTTTTGATTAAAAAATGCAGCTTTGAGTATAAGAGACTTTAAAAACATTTTAGAAATCTCAAAATTCATTCTTTCCAATACATTTGAACTACCAAATTGGGCCAGAAAGCTAGTTGTGCTCATTTTTTCAGAGATTAATTGTGCCATAAAAATTGGGTATATGTTTTGCTTTCTTTCTTTTTTTTTTTTTATCTGATTTCTGACTGTTTACAATCTCAAGGCAGCAAAATGATGTGTTTTCACAGTGCTGTCTTCAGATGTGAGGTCATTAGAGGACACTGGTGCCAGTCTACTGTATGCCATTACCTATGGTGGCAGTCTCATACTCGTAGTCTCAATGTTAAAACAAACAGCATACCAGAGGATAACATAGTCACAGAGGCACCAAACCACTTTCAGTTTAGTCTAGAGACAGGAGACAGTGGGAAAAGATTCAGATATGCACTCACACACACACATGCAATCAGAGAAACACACACTTGAAAAATATCAAAAGGAAACTCAATAGACAGTAATGATAATAGCATCACTAGAAACTGATAATCACTTAGTTTTTTTATTCTGTTTACTTGAGAGTCGCTCTTTTTTCTTTGTGTCTATATTTCTTCTACTCTCTGTAAAAAAGCATCAATGAACAGGTCTCAAGGGATTTCCATTTTTTTTCTAGAGTTCTCAATTTCTCATCTTTTTTTCTTCACTGCACTTTCACTGTCATACATGTTTTCTTTTTACTGCCACTATTTCTATGTGTGCATTTACACAATGCTGATATCATATTCCTGATACCCACACACACAGTCACACATATCTGTCTAAATGCATAAAAAAGGCCAGATGGGTTCACAGTCAAAGATGTAGTGCAGTATGTGAACGGCCTACACTCCAGTGAGAAGCACCTCACACACAATCAGCACTCTGCAAATGCAGCACACAGTGCCCACACTGCAAAAATTCCTACCTGTGAAAGTCATTCAAAGCCACGGTCACACTAGACTGAAATTTCTACAGACACTGCAGTGGTCATAATCTAGCCCTGTGCTTGAGAATTCAGGGAAATGTTTATTTACTTATTATAATATCATTTAATGTTAAAAATATTTTATTTTTCCATATTTTACACATTTTACACATTTTACAAAGTACCAGGTCTGTAAAGTGACATAGACTGTATCCCTTGCACTATAATGTGGATTAATGGTAAAAAGATATGGATTTTTCAAAGGCTGATTCTTTAATTATTACCTCATATTGTGTGGTTACTTACAAACATTTATTGTTACTTATTTCAGCTGGGTGAAGGTTTACTTAAATATTCAGAGGAGCATGGTATAAATAAGCATATATGTGACCCTGGACCACAAAACCAATCAGTATGGGTATATTTATAGACTGGTCAACAATACATTGTATGGGTCAAAATGATAGATTTTTCTTTTATGCCAAAAAATCATTAGGATATTAAGTAAAGATCATGTTCCATGAAGATATTTAGTAATTTGTAAATTTACTACCAAAAACATATAAAAACTTAATTTTTGATTAGTAATACGCATTGCTAAGAACTTCATCTGGACAACTTCAAGAGGATTTTCTCAATATTTAGATTTTTTGCACCCTCAGATTCCAGATTTTCAAATAGTTTTATCTCATCAAAATATTGTCCTATCCTAACATACCTATCCTTATTTATTCAGCTTTCAGATGACGTATAAATCTAAATAAAAAAATAGACCCTTATGACTGGTTTTGTGGTCCAGGGTCACACACACACACACACACACACACACACACACACACACACACACACACACACACACACACACACACACACACACACACACAGATATATACACAATATTTTTTTCTGAAATTAATCAAATCAATCAAATCATAAAAGTTACTGAATCTAGTCGCTGCCCAATCAAATCGAATCATTATGAATTTACAGAAAATGCATTTTAACTGTCATTTTTTGTTGTGAATGCATTTAACTGAAAACAAAACTAATTTGCTAAATCTCTATCAATCCACACATTCACAGCCCTAACATTTGATCATTTAAAAAGGTTATGAATGTTGGCTGATGTTTTATTCTATGGAAAAACATTTAAAACTGTCAAACAACAAATAATGTGAGTTCAGCTAAGCTCAACATCCTGTAAATTATAGGAAGCAGTGCACCTATGAGAATATTCCACCACTAATATGCTACAGAACAGAGTGAATAGATCATTTCTGTACATACAAACATATGCACACACTGTGACTCCCCATACCTCATGAAAACTTGGAGGAGGAGTGAAATGTCTTCTGTAAAAGAGAATTGGTTCCAGTTGATTATAGTAAACTACTAGATTTAATTGTGGATCACAACATTGTCTCTCCATGCTGAAATGGGGGCTCCCTCCTCTTATCTCTAACAGACCAATACCGTCATTGCCAAATAGAGAGAACAGGAATGAGACAAACTCAAAGAAAGGTTAGGACAGATGTGCGTGCATGTGCTAATGGAGAGAGAAAAAATTGTAGGTGGGATGTGCACACAATTACTTATTTAACACTAATGGAGAGAGACACATAGAGAGTGGTTTCCATGTGTTTGGGTCTGTTTATGTACTTTGGGAGGTGTGTGTAAGGAAAAGTTATAATAGAGAATGTTGTATAGATCTGTGAAAGAGGCATTGCCAAGCAGAGTGTGACTTAAGTTTGAAAGGCCAAAAGAGAGAAAACAGGATATTTAGAGTATATAAGCCAGCTATATCAATTATCTTATATTAAAGCTATCTAGAATGGTGTTTATAGTGGGCCGCATTTAAGATGCCTGCATATATTCACTACCATTCAAAAGTTTGGGGTCAGTAAGATTTTTGGAAATGCATTAAACTGATCAAGGGTGACAGTAAAGACATTTAATATTATAATGTTACAAAAGATTTCTATTTGAATTAACCATTCTTTTGAACTTTCAATACATAAAAGAATCCCCTCCCCTCTCAAAATATCTGAATGTTTAATCCACACACACACACACACACACACACACACACACACACACACACACACACACACACACACACACACACACACACACACACACACACACACACACACACACACACACACACACACACACACACACACACACACACAAACAGCAAAATTGTTATGAACATTGACAAAAATAAGAAATGTTTATAGAGCACCAAATCAGCATATCAGAATGGGAATTGCTGCTGGAAATGCAGCTTTGCAGGAATATTCATTATTACTGTATATGTTACTGTATTTTTGAACCAATCAATGCAGCCTTGGTGAGACTTCAAAAACATATTTCACCCTCATTGTTGATTCACGTGATCAGTACAGAACAGGCTAAATAAAGGGAATAAAAGGATTCTGCTCAAAATGACCTCATTGTCTCCATCAGCAATGCTATTTTATCTTCCAATAAAAATGATAATTCATGAGATCACTAGTAGTGGACAGGGCACATCCCATGCTTCTTGGAAGAGCCCCACACATTTGTTGTATATGTGTGTGAACTGGCCGGCTGCCACCTTCACCTTACTGTATGAAATGACTCTCTAGAGCAATGAAATGAATCCAAAAACACACACTCTCTCTCTCGCAAACTTACTATATCAGCAGTCTAAACACACATACGACATCTCTTTCTCATTCTCTAAACTAGCAGTCTAACTATGCCTATATCCACTACTGTTCTGAGTGCATGCACATGAGTGAGTGTTTGTGTTTGACAGTATGTGTGTGGATGGTTTGTTAACAGCAGACAGATCAATTGGCTCTGCTCTCGATACACCCACTTGAGTTAACCATAATCTCCCTGCAGACAAGCACCTACCCACACACATATACCCATATGCATACACTCTCACACACACAAACCCATTCTGTCTCAGACACACACAAACACAAACACACACATATACACACACACACAAGCAGATGGTGTTTGCTTAACATAAATAGTAACAAAAGTTCACTGTCAGTCTTTTACAGTCTCATCAGTTGTGAAAGTGAAAAGTGGAAGTGAAGTGACATGTGGCCAAGTATGGTGTCCCATACTCAGAATTTGTGCTATGCATTTAACCCATCCAAGTGCACACAGACAGCAGAGAACAAACACACACACCATGAACACACACCCGGAGCAGTGGGAAATGCTGCAGCAAGCCATTACGCTAATGCGTTAAGTTAGTTAAAAGCTTAAAATAAAGAATTATCATGTTTTGGGCAGCTTGGTTCACATACCTCTCCCGCAGCATCTCATTCTGTTCCCTCCACTATTTTAAGATGCATTTTGTAATTCAGTGCTGTAATTTGACGTGACCGGCTAAAGTTGGATATGCACTTTGAGCAGAACCAACTAATCGATAATAAGAATCATTGTCGATTATTTTCATTATCGATAATAATCGATTTTATTGATTAGTTGTTGCAGCCCTACATACAGCAACAACTAATCATATCAAATATCAATAACTGTGGAAATACATTATCACAATCTGTAAAAAGGGTCCATTGGCCACAAAAACATCTCTAGGACCATGGTTTATTATAACTATTATATACTAAACTAACTTTTAACACATTTTATTTCATTTAACAGTAGTAGTAACTAGAGCTGCAGGAGAAACAGTTGTTTGGTTGAGGGCCCGTGACTGTCAGTCTAGATTTTACACATTTGCTGACCACGACCCTAATGAGCATGTATATATGTGTGTGTGATACTGTCAAAGACTTGGAGAGGATGGGTGCTTAAGCTTTGGTTGACAAGCAGAGGCTGAGAGAGAAAGACAGACAGGCAGGGGGGAGAAAATGAACAACACTCTCATTACTATCACTAAGGAAACAAAACAGATGAGTCTTCCTTTGACGTAGGACAAATCAAAAGTACAAAATAAGCATAAAATCTTTTCTATTAAACTACAAAAGCATTTTTTTATGTCATAGAAAGTTCTAGGCTTGAACTAGAATAAACAAGGCTTGGAACTTCAAAATATAACCTTCAAAAGGTCAAGCATGTAAATTAACAGTACAGTCAAATACATAAATTGTTTTTATTATTTTCACATTTTTACACTGATCTTCTCAAAACCTTTCCACAGACCTCCTAGCACTCCCTTGTTGCCCCCTGGGAGTCGCCGGACTCCAGTTTGAAAATCCCTGTGCAAGTAAGGCTTGATGATGACAGAATTCTGAGCAAACATTCTATTTAAATGTTGTAAAATGATGACAAGACATCTTGTGATCACTGCACTATTTGGATTGAGATGCAGAATAGGCCTTTGAAAAAAAATTACACTGTTTCTTCATTCAGTGGCTTTTGCTTCATCAGGTCCAATAAGGTTACAGGATCAGATGTAGACTACAAAGAACTTCTAATGCAATTCATATAATGGAACAAAACAACCCAAAAAAAAAAAGACGCAAAATCAGCACATGAAAGCAGCTTACGAAAGGAGAGCAAAGATTTGTGCTTTTACAACAAATATGCATGCAGACAAAAACATACCGATCCTGAACATCAGCCCTATGAGAGTTGTGTTACTGGGAAGAGTTACGCTGAGGACAAATTGTGTTTTTTCTCAATTTTTTAACTGATGATAATTCTAGCTGGGTAATGTAATGAATCACCGCACATACACAAAAGACACACATACATTGTCACGCATTAATGCTGGTGTGAGTAAATGCCCTCCTTCGGGTCCATTATAAAGGAATGTATTCTCCTCCGGACCGCTGATGGGTCAGCTAGATTACAGCTCCTGACCTACAGCAACCTGCTTGTCTAGACAGCTTTGGGTCGGAGCAGATTCCCCTCTTCTTAGCACCACTGTGGTGACTGGGTTTGTATGAGGTAAAGCCTTCAGAGCGTCACTTTGAGTCACACAATACCTACATTGATACTCTGCCTCCTTGTCTGTCTCTGTTAATCTTTCTCTGTCTATCAAGTCTCAACCTTACTGTCTTTCAGAGGCTGTATACTCTCTCCTAGTCCATTCTTTTGTTGTCTGTTGTCAACTATCTTGTAACCACTAAAAACCTTTCTTTTGTCTTTCATACTATTCTTCTTATACAATTTACAATTTCCACCCCCTCACACTTTCCACCCTGATGGTAAGTAGTTTAAGACAGATGGTTTTCAGGATGCTTATCAAGCCCAGCACTGAACTAAACTGCAAATTCAAGGATACAGCTTGGCATTTCTTTATTTTTTTAAAGTTTTGGACAAGACTAAATTTTTTATTTTTTTTATCTGCATATCTGAAGTCTGAGTTATGGAAGATGAGACACTTACTCAATTTAGTGTTGCATGCTAGGTCATCACACACAATAAAAACCTTCACATGGACAAGCACCATTCAATTTTTCTACAGAAAATTTTAAAAATTACAGTGTGCAATTTCTGTGCCACTTGTAGCACCAAATAGAATAGTAAATAAAATGTCTGTTTACAAAAAACTTCCTCCATCTGCTATTGTTTGGAAAAATAGGTAATCCGCCTTCAAAACCATGCTACCTACGATAGCAGAAGATAGCAGAAAGCATTTAATGTCATGACATACTGCAGCTTAATTAAGACATTTTGGGTGAACATTCAATTTTATGCAGACCAGAGATCAGGTGGAGTATTGAGAACCACTGGATTACACTGACCTGAAGCATGTGACGAGCAGAAGAAGCTACTCTTTGAGAAGTCATTTTAAGACAGAGAAAAATGAATTACATATGAAAATCATATCCTCCTTAGTGCCAATTTATAACAGAAACATTTAGTAAAGGATTGAAATTTCAGTAGTACATTCAAGCTGTCTATATGTTACTGAGAAAGAGAGAGATAGAAGTTCAAGATGAAAGACTTAATGGAAAGAAAGGAGAGAGAGAAAGAGAAAAGAGGAGAGAGATGAGTAGAAGCAGAACCACATTCAGGGACATTTTCAGCAAGACTGAAGTTAAATAGCCATAATTATCTACAATCACAGGGAGTTAAATATATATGCGGATACAGGGCTGCTCAGAGGTATCCCTTATAAACACTTAGACAAGCCACAAATATGCTATATTCTCTATCCACACACATCACAGGCACAAATATGCATAGGTCTGTACTCTCACTGCCCTTACCATGTGCTCATGACCTGTAACAAAGACACTCACAACCATCAACATAAATAATCTGTGGTTAATACTTCAACGCAGAAGCTGTGAGATTTTTCTTACACTCCACCTCCCCTTTCCTAATGAAACCAGGCAGAGAGCGGTCCAAATACAGAACTAGGCCTCTTACAATATTTACTATTGTTCTATAACAAAAGAAAGAGAGGAGTGAGGCCCCAAAATAACCCCTTGAAAAGCCCATTACCATCACTGTGAGCCTCAGCAGGAAATATTTTGAAATTGCCAACACAAATAGACTGAATAATGAATAAAAAATGACTGCATCTATTTCTTGATTGAATATTAGAAATAGTATGTTGATCTGGGACATTGTTACTTTATAGCCTTTATAATTCTTCCTTAAGGAGATAAGGAATTTAAAAAAAAAAATATTTTGAGCTTTTACCTTTACTGTCCTTCCTGTTGCTCTGATGAACTCTTAATTCATCTGATTTGATGAAATCAATGCTGGCATATGTGTTGATGCTGGAGCTGGTGTTTCCTCCTGCTCCACCCAATCCCCCAGTCAACCCTCCTACTACAGGAGAGAAAAATGAATGAGGGCCAGAGAGTCCATCCACACTGGTTTGATTCTCCTTACTGACCAATTCCAAATCAATGTAGTTCAGCCCTTGCTCCAGGGTTAAGGTAGATGCCTGAGCAGCAGGAAGATTTGCTACTCCAGGGCTGGCACACTGTGGAGAGGGTGGCTGATTATTAGACCAAAGGTTGTTCTCTAATCCTTGCTGTCGTAGTGGACCAACATGTGGAGTTTCAGAAAAAGGAGAAGGGGAAGCAGAGGGGGAGAGGGGGTGAGTTGGGGGTGTGATAAACGTCTCTGAGCGATGCCGCCGTCTTGCTGTTGATTCAGCCCTGACTAGATGGGCACCCTGATCCACGTTTGAAAAAGCCTTGGGTGAGGGGAAATTTATGCTATGCTCCTGCTCCATGGAGGATGGCAAAGGTGTTTGACCAGCTTTTGGGGACTTGGATGTTGTATCCGCACCCAATCCAAACTTCATCTCAGTATAGTCTGTAAAAGGAACAGCAGCCACATCTGTAGATGTCATGGCTGTCATGCTGCTCTTCCTGAGTCCCATTTCCAATTCTTGTTCTACTGGAGGAGCTCTGTTGATCTCCTCTCTGACCATTGGGGCAGGTTTAAAAGAAGAGAAGGTAGTGAGAGAAGAAGGTGAGCTACCTAAGTCCATGTTTACATATTCAGACGATAAAGAGATTGAGGTGGAGAGGGGTGCTGAGAAGCTCCGAGGAAGGTTAGCAGATCCACCTTGGCTGTGACATGGCTGTGGTCGGTGAAAGGCTCCTCGATGTCCTTGTGCCATAGAGTTCCCTGGCTCAGCTGTAGTCATCCCCTTGGTATGTCCTCCTCGCTCACCCTGATATATAATGCTAACATACTCTCCTGGGCTCTGGGATGCATTTGGGAGCAAAGTCTCTCTGACTCTCGGCAGCGTATTGGCTTTGGATACATCCACAAAAAAACTGGACGACTTGTCCTTCTTTGATTGTAAATGACCCTGTTTCTGAACACCTGGCCCACATCTCTGCTGGTGATAGTGTTGGGATGAAACTTTGGGGTGAGCCCCCCCTACCCTGTGTCCTGCACTCAACCTAGTTGCTCTTCCCACTCCACCAACAGACAGCGACAACGACCTCTCCTCAAGGCTTTCACTGCTAGCTGAACTAGAGGAAAAAGAGGATGAGGACAGAGATAGTTGTCCACCACCACCTGAGCCCACAGGTGTGTCCCCTCCACAATGGTAAGCACTATGCTGAGCTTTTACTCCAGCTTCACCTCTACCCATGCAAACCCTGTCCAGATCATCCTCAAAACGGGTTGAGAGGGTGGTGTGTTTGTATGAACGTGGCAGCGAAAAATACGAATAAACCATCTTTGGCTGCAATGGTTGCTGCTCTGGGTGTGATGGAGGAGTACTACAAGCTGACCTGGCACTTATAGGTGACATGTTCATGTAATCGCTGCCTGTCCGACTTTCCATACTGCCCCTACTGCCCCAATTGCATCCACTTAGGCCGTGTAAGTCTGGTGAACAGCTGCTGTTAGGAGACATCAACATGTAGCCCTCACTGATGGGTAGGTGGATGTGCTGAGGGGGTGAGACACTACTGTTGGGGGTCATGGCCATGTATTCATCTCCACCCTTTGGCACTACATCTGAACCAGAAACTGACAGCGACAATGAAGCAGGAGGAGCCGTAACGCCTGGTAGCATAGACATGTATCCACTGTCAATTGAAGAGTCTTCAGGCCCCCCTTTAGTACTGACTCCTTTATGTGCTGAGTTTTCTTGCACCAGTGATGTTATAGTTGAACCCCCTGAGCCTCTGCGAGATGTGAAAGACTCTCTACTTGCGCTGCGTGACATTACTGCATAGTCTTCTTCATCCTCTTCTTCCTCCTCCCTGCGGTGTGGGACCAAACGCTCTTGGGTAGAGGTGGGGGGAAGGGAAGCGCGCTTGCTAAGCAGCCTGCGCTCAGCCTTACACTCACGACTAGATGAATGACGAAGAACCCTGCGTCCATGAACACGTTTGTGAGACCCTTCTCTGTGACCCATCAGGATATAACTGGCTCCACCTTCAACAAGGGCAGCAGGGAGTCCTGTGGCTAGCAGGGAGTGCTCTCCGGGGCTGGAGCCGTACTCGTCTGACGAACCATAATCACTGGGTGATCCTGACATCGACACTCTCTGAGGTATTCGAGCATAAGTACAGATGGGCACTGTTCCAAAGGCAGCTCCACCCAACCCACATTCTGACCCATGACCAGAGCTGGATGAGAGGCTGGGGGCCGGGGAAGGTGCAGGGTTAGGGGTGTATCGTGCCAGGCTTAGGGTGATCTTTGCTGGTGTGGGTGCTCGTGTAGGTTTAGGCCTCAGGGTTGGGGTAGTTGAGCAGGATGAACCATTGAGACTTGGACTTGTGCTGAGTGCCGTTGCTCTGCCCCCTCCATCATCTGTGCGAGCTCCAATGCTGGCTGTCCGTGACCTAGAGAATCCGTGCCGTGGAGTTGGAGACGTGTTGCTGTTGGAGACTCCAGGGGTTTCCGTTCTAGCACGTCTGGAAAAGCCAACCTGTGAAGGTGGAAGATTTGGATGGTGTCGTCTAGAAGGTACACTGATTGGGTTAGAGGCAGTTCCTCCTCCACAGCTGACACCAACAGTCTGGGATTTGCTTCTTTGACGGAACTCTTCGCTCAGAGCCTTCATAGCCTCAAGAAGGGTCTCATGCATGTTCTGTGCCACCACTGAATCTTCTACTTGCATCCAGAATTCTCCAGGACCTGTCATGGCAGAACGACCCACTTCAATGAAAAAGAAGTTCTCTGAGTGGCCACAGCGTCGCACATTCATCAACTGGAGGACCACAGCTGCAACATCAGAGTTGAGCTTGACAAAGTTGACTGTTTTGTCCGTCAAGCAAAGTCGGTAGATTCCAACTAGATTCCTGGCCTGGCCCAAACCCTTAGGCCAGACTTTAACTTGCCAGACCTCCTTAAAGGCAGGGCCAGGGGAAGGCAGTCCACAGTCTCCTCCACTGCCACACTCATCAGGAGTCTTGCCTATAAATATAAAAGAAAAAATAGAAGCACAATTTAAAAAAAAAAAGAAAGAAATATGCATACAATTACAGCAATTGTAATGTAAAATGTGTTTTGCACTATGTTGATTGTGTCCATCTATCTTATTATAGACATAATTTAAACATTACATTTCTAATTTCAAATAAGAATTGTCACAAAAATGTATATTTTTCCAATCAGAACACTATTAGTTGAAGGAAGCTTTGTTATTAAACCATGCTAATATGAAGAAAATGACAGTCACTTGCTGGTCACATTCTAAAACTTGTTGAGTGGTTGAATTTCATAAGTGGAAAAAAAAAAAAACAAGTACAATGTTATACATATTTTACGTGTGTCCCTTTTCTAACTCATTGTCATCTTCTTAATAGAACTGCCATGAAAACGTTCTATTTAATTAAATATACATACATATTTCAAATACTTCATTACCGCATAATTTTATCCTCACGTTTTGTACAGTTCAAAAGGGCAAACGTTTATTTTTTGACATATGTGACAGCATTCAAGGAAGTACTGTGCCATCCAAACCAATCAGCTAGGTCAGGACTAATTTTGAATGATTAGACTATAATATACTGACTGGTTGTAACCGATTTGTTTGCATACCATTCAATTTTATTAGTTCATCTAACCAATGTTGTAAAAAAGCGAGAAAATGAAAGATGCTCTCTGTGCAGCAGCTTGATACAAACACTACAGCCAAGTGAATCCAATATAGCTTTTACTGACGATAATCATATCGAGGAAGGTTTATAGAATCGCTTGCTCGGCAACTTATGTCTCCATATCATCACGCTGATGGCCTGCTGTTCAACCCGGTGATCGGTTCATTCAGCGGAGAGGTGGGGGGATCATATTCTACCAAAACACGAGGGATGGGGCAGGAGGAGACCCGTATTCTCCGCGGCTCCCCTCCCCGGCAGAAACGATATGACAGAAATGTAGGTTACACGCACAACATGCACAAATGTGTAGAAAAACAAAAACAGTCGTGAGCGCTGCAGCAGCGTCCGCTGCACAATGCGCCACTCTTGCACTACGCACTATAGTAGTTCTGTCTAGTGCTGAGAGCATTTAATTATTAAACATTCTGCATCTCGATTTTCTATAAGCAGTCTAATTAAAATCAAATTACGAATTCGTCAATGTATGAATGTATTGAATGGCTCTACAAAGCATGCACCGTAATTTAGCAATTTGGTCATTTTAATACCGCGTTATAGATATTCAGGTGTGGTGGCTATTAAAAAGACGGGTGGGGGTAGAACTTGCATATGAATCCGAATAGCTTTGCAAATATAGATCCGCTGATGCCAAGGGGGCTCCCATCATCAACACGCAAGTTGATGGGCAGGTTAAGCAATTACAACCACCAAGGTCCATGCTGCAGCCTATATGTGAATGACAGATCTTTCACGAATTCGACTCATGGGTATAATAATAATTTTCTGGCTCACATTTACATTGTAGATCCAGCATGGCCTGGTACCATTCGTTTTGGACCTCTTCGGTGTCCGCGGCTATGGCAAAGCTCTCCCCGCGGGTATACAGCACTATCATGTGCTTGTTCTTTGAATCTGCCCGTTTGTTGATGTTGAAGCAAGAGTCCAGGTTTACTGCTTTCTTTGGGACCGGTGATTTGCTTCGGAATTTTTTTTCGTTTTCATAATATTCGAGTCTGGCCGGGCCCTGCTCCGAGGCAGCCCGGAGAACGAAAAAACGCCGGTGCATAGATTTCTGCTTGCGGAGATAACCGCTTTTCCGCACGTCCTCGTAGCTCTGCTGCTCCATCGCCGCCTGGTTCTCCATTGCTGGGCGAGTTGCTTTTTTTATCCACCAATGTCTGCCTAAAATCTGGGGTATGTTTTACATTCGTTCATGATAGCAGCAGTTCTCTTCTCTCTCATCATGCAATCACAGTCCCTCGAGGAGAGCCCAAATAAGCGCTTGAGCTTGTTTTCCTCCTGCTCCAGCTTGTATGGCTGTGTGCACGCAGGCTCCACTGACAGGCGTGCACATGCGGCATGCGACGTCTGCACTAGCATGCAGTTCTGCTGTGTATCATTGCAAGCGTACCAGAATTGTTTACTGTACAGCTCTAGCCCGCACACTCGGATGCCCCCCTCTGCCTGTACGTCTATGAGACTGCAAACCCGTTTATGCCAGTTCATGTAAACGGTGTAAACCGAGCGGAACGGAGACTACGTTGATTTCAGTGATGCCTGGAGATGGATTCGTTGAACGAGACAGTTCGGCATCCTCTGGGTTTAATTAACACACTTCGCGTGCCAGATTTTCTATTGCATATTCTTTTAATTGCCAGTTTGTGAATTTGGATATGGCAATTCGGAGGAAATGATGTCGGGTTTTTTTTCCAAGGAAAATCTACACAAGATTCTGTTTTTCACGTAGTTTTTCACGTAGTACCTAGTGCATTTTTAAATTATTACTGTAAATGCGGAATCCCCTTCTTTGCGGTCATTGGCAAGTGTCTTGCGCTAGTGTATCCCTCATAACGAGGCGTTTGCGACACCTGTTGGTTGCCTTTTGCAATGTTTTGTGTCAGTGCAATACGACGAAACTCACTAGCCAGTTTTTACCTGTATCAAAAAATTAAATTAATATAATACCATAAGGTAAACACATATTACGATTATTCCATGTAAACACCACATTTACCGGCACAGTCATGGTGAAAATGGAACTTTAACGATGCATAGGGCTTAAAGCCACGTCAAAATTAAATGTTCACGGCCACATGAAGCTGTTATAGATTGAGGCTCTAGAAGCAAGGATAAAATAACATTTTGTGTATAGCCACCCTAACAAAATGATAGCTCAAACATTGTACTTTATTCACTAAAATAAGTTTAATCTTACCATATCCAAAAACTCGCTCACTCTGCTGTTATTTAATAGATTAATGCACTAGAATTTTATTGAATAGTAAGTGGAGACAAGTTTTTCATATTAATCAAGGATTTATTGACTTTTAATGAACCTTATTCCGAAATCTACAGAAATACGTGCTTTCATATGTCGTTTAGTTATGATTATTTAATCTATTTACGATAATATTTATTCATATTTATTAGTTTGGCTCGAGTTTTGTATTTATTCCAGTTTATATCAAAAGGTTCATGTAGCACGGATTAAAATTCATATACAGAGTAAATCCTTTTCACTGAACACCTTAAAAATAAGTATGAAAAAGTTGTCGGGAGCATGCTGGTGGTGAAGTTGAAGGCAAGTGACTGTGGTGCTGTGGTGCTGTAGTTCGTTTATTTAGTTTTTAAGGTCTGGCGCTTTTATTTGGAGCTTTTTTTTCTTTTTCTTTTTTGCTTTAATCCAAAAGCCTATGGAAAAACTGGCTTTTTGTTGAGAGAACCAGTGTGACGCCAACAGCCAATCGGCCTACAAAGTGACGTCATGCATAAAAAAATACAACGCAGACTATTGAGTTTCCCGGAGTTTTACATTCAGTCAATTTATATTGGACATTTTACCAGTATTAACGACAGTTAAATTTTGTTTTTTCCTACATTTATTTTGCTTGTTTGTTTTTGAGGGGTTGAATGAGATCGACTAAAAATAAATACAAATAAAGTACAAATGTTCAGTCGTTTCAAAGTCCCTTTAAGGGTATTTTTGTCGTTTTAACCATATCTATGGTTTTAACTGCACGCAACGAAGGGAAAGTTTTGGTTGGCCAACTACTAAACGTTCGCCACTTCAGCGTTATCCAGCGAGCGGTGCGCTTCGTCTCTTCTTTTAGACATTAAAATATTGTCGAAAAGTTATTTAAAACGAGAAAGGAAATGGAGGTAAACGTAAATCCCGAAGTGATCGCTGACGTCTCGTTCTCGTTTCAAGATGAACTGACTGCGACCCTGCAGAACGCGCTCGGTGTCGCGGTGGAGATCGCCGTCGCTGAGATCACCAGACTGCTGGACAGAGCGCTCAGAGACGTGCAAGGCAAGATTCAAGAGGCTCTACGGGACAATAGTGCGCTGAAGTTTAGGCTACAAACAGCTGAAACACAACTTTCTAGTGTGTGTGGTCGCATGAATCAGCAGCCACAGAGACTCGAAGATTTTAACATTAGCAGTCAGCTGGTGACGACCCCCATCAGCTGCAGCAGAGTTCAGCGCGGGGGTCCACAGTTAAATACCCTTAATAATGTCCGGCAACAGACCGAGTCCGCTGTCGACTCGCATAATGTCTATGAGGTTTGTGGACCCAAGGAAACTCTTGTATTCCAGCGAGGATCAGTGTGTGGGAACCCCCATGGAGGCGCATGCGCTCAGGCTTCGAACTCGCTAGAAGAATCAACCCCCTATAGATTAGATGAGACAAATGGTAAGTTACTCGGAGACGATTTAAATGCTTACGTTTAAAGGCTTAAACCACTTAAAATGACGGAATGTCAATGATTTTGCAATAACAAACCGCCCCTGTAACACCTGGCACATTTTGGCTTCATGTTCATTTATAACCCTTGTGGGTTGTTATTACTCATAACCTTGGTGCTGTCGCAGTGGTGGTTTCTATATACACTCGTATGACGTGTTGAGGGTTTAAGTTTTTTAAAACAAAGTTTTTCCAGAAAAAAAAAGATAATTAAAAACGCTAGAGAAAAAAAACTGTTAATGGATAAATCAAGTTACCAAACCAAGTACGTTTTATCACATTACAAGTAATTTTATTGTCACACACACACACACACACAGAGAGAGGGCCATTTTCAGATGGCACAGAGGCTTTTGCTTCTCAACTCTTCATATATACACATACATATACAGTGGGTACGGAAAGTATTCAGACCCCCTTAAATGTTTCACTGTTATATTGCAGCCATTTGCTAAAATCATTTGTTAATTTTTTTCCTCATTAATGTACACACAGCACCCCATATTGAAAGAAAAACAAAGAATTGTTGACATTTTTGCAGATTTATTAAAGAAAAACTGAAATATCACATGGTCCTAAGTATTCAGACCCTTTGCTCAGTATTTAGTAGAAGCACCCTTTTGATCTAATACAGCCATGAGTCTTTTTGGGAAAGATGGAACACGTTTTTCACACCTGGATTTGGGGATCCTCTACCATTCCTCCTTGCAGATCCTCTCCAGTTCTGTCAGGTTGGATGGTAAACGTTGGTGGACAGCCATTTTCAGGTCTCTCCAGAGATGCTCAATTGGGTTTAAGTCAGGGCTCTGGCTGGGCCATTCAAGAACAGTCACGGAGTTGTTGTGAAATCACTCCTTCGTTATTTTAGCTGTGTGCTTAGGGTCATTGTCTTGTTGGAAGGTGAACCTTCGGCCCAGTCTGAGGTCCTGAGCACTCTGGAGAAGGTTTTCGTCCAGGATATCCCTGTACTTGGCCGCATTCATCTTTCCCTCGATTGCAACCAGTCGTCCTGTCCCTGCAGCTGAAAAACACCCCCACAGCATGATGCTGCCACCACCATGCTTCACTGTTGGGACTGTATTGGACAGGTGATGAGCAGCGCCTGGTTTTCTCCACACATACCGCTTAGAATTAAGGCTAAAAAGTTCTATCTTGGTCTCATCAGACCAGAGAATCTTATTTCTCACCATCTTGGAGTCCTTCAGGTGGGCTTTCATGTGTCTTGCACTGAGGAGAGGCTTCCGTCGGGCCACTGTGCCATAAAGCTCTGACTGGTGGAGGGCTGCAGTGATGGTTGACCTTCTACAACTTTCTCCCATCTCCCGACTGCATCTCTGGAGCTCAGCCACAGTGATCTTTGGGTTCTTCTTTACCTCTCTCACCAAGGCTCTTCTCCCCCGATAGCTCAGTTTGGCCGGACGGCCAGCTCTAGGAAGGGTTCTGGTCATCCCAAACGTCTTCCATTTAAGGATTATGGAGGCCACTGTGCTCTTAGAAACCTTAAGTGCAGCAGGATTTTTTTTTGTAACCTTGGCCAGATCTGTGCCTTGCCACAATTCTGTCTCTGAGCTCTTCAGGCAGTTACTTTGACCTCATGATTCTCATTTGCTCTGACATGCACTGTGAGCTGTAAGGTCTTATATAGACAGGTGTGTGGCTTTCCTAATCAAGTCCAATCAGTATAATCAAATACAGCTGGACTCAAATGAAGGCGTAGAACCATCTCAAGGATGATCAGATGAAGGTGTCCTGAGTTAAATATATGAGTGTCACAGCAAAGGGTCTGAATACTTAGGACCATGTTTCCTATTTCAGTTTTTCTTTTTTAATAAATATGCAAAAATGTCAACAATTCTGTATTTTTCTGTCAATATGGGGTGCTGTCTGTACATTAATGAGAGGAAAAAAATTAACTTAAATGATTTTAGCAAATGGCTGCAATATGACAAAGAGTGAAAAATTTAAGGGCGTCTGAATACTTTCCGTACCCACTGTGTATATATATACACATATACACACACAGTTTATATAGTTTCAGGTTTTTTTTGTTTTTGATCTCAGATGTAAGGTGTTTTGTGTTACATTTTCTGTTATTTTGTGAAAATATACAGTTACCAATATGCCTTCCCAACAATAGCTTCAGCATTTCCACAGTATATATATATATATTTTTTTGTGGTGAATTTCTGGCAAAACTGCCTTTTTTTTTTCTAAACGTAAATTTAACAAGATTCTTTTATACTGTGCATGGTTTGGAAAGTATTGATGGAATTTAATGAGACACTTCTTTTTTTAGACATCAAGACTGAGCAACACAGTATGACCAAAACTGAGCAGGGATGTACTGGAACGGATACAAACCTGCTGAGTGAGGAGTCATCCCTTGAAGTGGCTGTAAAGGTAGAAAAAGAGGAGGGATATGGTGAACCAATCCCAGTAACCCTCTCTGTAGTGGAGGAGCCTAACTCAGACAGACTTTCTCTGGCTCAGTCGCAACTACTGGAAGACTGGAGACCTGAGCCATTGCAGTCAGAGAGCTGCCAAACAAACATGCACTGCCAGTCCACCAACCAATCCCTAGGTAAGTGCTGTATAAGTAATATGCTATGCTAGTGGGGCTGATATTAATTTGCAAAGGGTATTATATTATTATATAGACTGGTAAATCCATTTAAGTGAGAATACAGTCATGTGAAAAAGTTATTGAATTCCATGGTTTTCTGTATCAGGACATCATAAAAAAATATCTGGTCCTTGGCTGGTCTTAAAATTTGGAAAATAGAACAAGATGAACAACAACACATGACATATTAAACACTGTAATTATTTATTTAACAAAAACAAAACTAAAGTGGAAAATCCATGTCTGACAAAGTTAGGACACCCTTACTGTTAACACATGAACCAAGAGTGTAAGTATGTTCATGACAGTACAATTAGAAAAATTTGGGACAAGTATGGCATGTTTTGAAGGCTTGCCAGAAGAAAGCTGCTTCTAACTAAAGCATGGCAGCACAGTTTAGGTTTGCAAAGTTGCATCTGAACAAACCATATAAGACTTCTAGAACAATATCCTTTGAACAGATGAGACCAGAGTGGAGATGTTTGGCCATAATGCACAGCAGTACATTTGGTGAAAACCTAACAAGCATATCAGCACAAACACCTCATACCGAAAGTCACACATGCTGGTGGAGGACTGGTGATTTTGGCCTTGCTTTGTAGCCACAGGACCTGGGCATCTCGCAGTCATTGAATCAACCATGAACTCCTCTGTATACCAAAGAGTTTTAGAGTCAAATGTGAGGCCATCTGTCCAACAGCAAAAGCTTGGCCAAGATTGGGTGATGAAATAGGACAATGATCCCAAGCACACAAGCAGATCTACAACAGAACGGCTGAAAAGAAAGAATCGAGGTTCTGCAATAGCCCAGTCATACTCGAGACTTCATCCTGACTGAAATCATGTGGTGAGAGCTGTGCATAAACAAATGCCCACAAACCTCAGTAAACTGGAGCAACGTTGTAAAGAAGAGTGGGCCAAAATTCTTCCAGAACGATTTGAGAGACTAAATAAGTCATACAGAAAATGATTACTTCAAGATTACTTCATGCTGCTAAAAGTGGCTCTACAGGCAACTGAATCATAGGGTGTCCTAACTTTGTCACTAATGGCTTTTCCATCTTGGCTTTGGTTTTGTTAATTAAATAATGTCACACTGTGATATGTCATGATATTGTTCATCTGAGGCTTTATTTTGAAATTTAGGACTTTCAAAGAACCAGATATTTTTTGTTATGTCCTGATGCCATGGAATTCAATAGGGTGTCCTAACTTTTTCACATGACTGTATATGCCATTATGCAAGACTTTTTTTAAAATGTATTTTTCCCTTTCCTCTGCCTCTCGACCTAGATTTCCTGTCATCCTCAAGCTCAGGTCAACAAAGCCACTTCCCAAAGCTCCACAACAACAATTACAAGGGTCCTGAGCGCCATGCATTTCCCCCCGGCCGAAGATTGTATCGTTGTGGCCTGTGTGAGCGAGACTTTAACCGTAAACAACATCTCAAGATCCATCAGAGGATTCATACTGGAGAGAGGCCGTACACTTGCTCCATCTGCAGTGCACGCTTCCGTCACGCATTGACACTCAAGCGGCACTCCCGCATCCATACGGGAGAGAAACCTTATGTTTGTGATCAGTGTGGGAAAAAGTTTCGAAATGATGGTGGTTTGAAGTTCCATCAGTGTTCATGACAACAGTTGTTGAAATGCACTGTTTATGGCAGTCATGTGTTGCAGGATGAATCCAATATAGGGTCACCCCAGAAACAGAAAGGTTATTAAATGGATGATTCACCCAAAAAATTAAAACTCTGTAATCATTCACTCACCATCGTTGTTCCAAATGAATTTTAGTTAATCTTTGATATTTAATATATAAGATATTTTAATTTAAAATTGAGTGGTTTCTGTCCGTCCATTAAAAGTCCTGCAAACCAAAACTTACAAGAACCAAAATGGAGTTGTAAAATTAATTAAAAATAAATAATTACTTTTTCAATTACTCTCCTTTTAATTCAGCCTTTTATTTATATCTTAACAATAATCAACACACATACATAGAACATCACATTTGGAAAAATCAATGAGGTTTGTTGTAGCTTGTGATGCATACGTGATGCACTTTGTTTGTGTGTTTATATGTAGAATCCACAAGACTTAGATTAAACCTCTTGATTCATATGGATTTGTTTTACAATGCCTTTGTGGACATACAGTGGAGGGACAAAACATTGTTTTATTAAAATAGATGGTAAATAAAAGAATTAACCTTTTTGGGTGAACAATCCCTATGAGATTTTCCTGGATTTATCCAAATGACTGTCCCTGCGTTAAAGTTAAAAGCATCTGTCAGAAGATATCAATTTTACCTTAATGCCTTTCAAAAATATCTGTATTTCCCTAATATTTAAAGTGCCTAAAAATAAGCCCCTGAATCTGGACAATCCTTTGTTGTGTAAGACTTTAATATGAATACTGTAAGATTGAATCTCACTCCGAAAGCATGAGATAAAGTGATGATAAGACAATTAGCAAGTTTTATGTAATAATCTAAGGGCTGGAATATACTACAATAATTTTGCCCCAATTTCCCCCCGATTTACAGTCTGGAGAAGCTGAAAGTCAGAGGCAGTCTGCAAATTTAAGTTGACAGATTTAATAGAAAATCATTTAGTGTATGTGACTATTTATAAAGTTGGTTAGTGTATGATGCCTAGCGTTTTAAAATCTGTTCAGATTTAAAAGTCAAGTAGTGTCTTCCAGCTTTTAGTCGTCTATGTTTCGGTGCTCAGAATTCATCTGAACTTTATCCCTTCTGTACTTTGATCAGCACAAATCCAACAAGTGTTATACCAACCATCAAAATCCTTGAAATGGAGACATTCTCTTATCTCTAACTTGTAAAGACCATTGAAACCACACAAACATAAGATTACACAACAATAAAAACACTACAATTGCAAGGGAATCAAGTAAAATGGTGAGTAATAAAAAACTGAATTAATAATAGGTTGCTATTAAGAATCTTTAGATGCATCAATACTTAAAATGGAATGGTGTATGCATCTTTCTGTATTGCACCATGAGCTGTTATTGATTGCTGACATTTTAGGTATAAAAAAGAGTGGCAGAGAGTCATTGTAAAGATAATGTACAGTCAGTTTCACTTATGAGATAAAACCAGCCAGTGTCAACTAGTGCTACTTTATTGAGTCTTACCTGAGTTGTTATGCCTGCTAACCAAAGTACAAGTCAGTCAGGTGTATGTCATAGCACAGATACAAAGCACAGGGGAAAGATGGGATCAATGCAATGCTATTTTGAATCAGTTTGTGAAATGAATTCCTTTACTGATCACTTCTGTATGCAAAAATTTACACAATATTATCCAACCCTGGGAGGAATCTCTGTTTAGGATTGTAGTGCCATAAATCTCTGTCTTTCTGCTCTCGGTTTTGTGCAAGTTAGTTTCCAGTAGTTTGCTTTATCCTTTCTACAATCACCTTCCAAGCAGATGAAACAAAACAGGTGAAAGCATGATGTGCATGATACAAACTTGCATCCTATTTCATGCATAATCAGATCATGACACTTAGGACAGGCTCTGAACATCGGACAACCAAACACTCTGCTCTGCGGATCTGATACCAAGTCACATGTTAGCAGTGTGAAGACGAGGGGGCACATCTTGTTGGTGCAGGCAGCAGAAGTGCAGGGGTAAAGGCAGGAGCCACAGATTAGCTGAGTGGTCGGACATCGAGTGCACTGAAGCAGTTCAGTAGTACCTTTAATACATGCAGGTTTAAGTGCAGAGGAACAAACCAGGCACTTTGGAAAAATGCAAAAGATGGGTGGAAATTAAAAAAGGTTTACAACTTCAAGAAACCATTTTGAATTTGGTTCAGATGCCGTTGATGAAAATGAAATGAAAAGTAAATATACGGTGCTTACTGTGTTTGTGGAATCTAGTTTTTTCCCATCTTCCTGAGTTCCAAAAGTGCTTACGGATTGGTTATTCATTATCGATTGAGTTTGAGAGAGAGGGAAAAACACCTTTACAGACCAAACAGAAGATACAATGAGTAATTTGCTAAGTTTAATCCAGTTACTTAACTATCATCACTGCCAGAAATAGAGCGTCATGAGGCATGCTGACCTGCACTTTTTAAACAGCTTTTTACAGATCTTTTGTATATTTGACTGGTATTTAATGATGCAACCATGTTATAAGCTATAAGCTATCAACAGAATGTATTTAACATAAAGAGTGTTCTCACCTCTAAAATATGTTCCTCCTTGCTGAGATCATCAGTCAAATCATACACTAGTGAATTTCCTACAGAACAATGATTGACAGTTTTTGGAGTATTATAACAAACGAAATGTGCAATAAGAAGAACTGAAGCATTGATTAGGCATGTTGCGTCGTACTATTCTCAGGACAAAGTGAAAGTGAAAGCAATTTTTCAATGGTTGTAAATATATTTATAAACAAATTTGTTAATTATTTACCATTCAAATGTATAAATGGTTAATAAACAACAAATACCTGACGATCCCACTGTTGTCTGTCCTCTTCCATTCCACCGTATAACCGTGTGTCTCACGCTTCTTAGCTCCTCATTTGTGTTTATACCTTCACCTTTCACACGTTTATTTCTGGTTCTAGTACGTTTCATCGTATCGCTTTGAGATTATTTAAAAATCTGTAAACAGGCCACCTGTGCTGTCCTGTCGATCTGTTCTGTGTGGGAATGAAAGTGCGACAGTTTTTGCTAACAGGAAAACCCACAGCTGAGTTTTGGAAAGTCCTTGAAATTCATGACATGATAATTAAAGTTTTATTGACTTGAAATCTTTTGTGTATTATGTGAATTAAAATATACAGTCCATAATAAAATCCACAATATTCCATTGTAAATATATATTGAAATTTGGTTGTGTAAACTGTCTGTGAGTTTCATAAAAGAAACAATTCATGTTACTGTTTTTCTCTAGCTTTAAAATCAGATAAAATATGAAATACTTGACCTTTTCTATAAGTTACATAACAGCTGGTCAGAACTTTACTGTAATAACATTTTTTATTATGTCCTTGCAAAAGTTTATAAACAAAAGTTCAAAATAGGTCTTTCAAAATATCTAAAATCCATTTAGACTTGAGGCTTAAATGTAAATAGTGAGTTTTGTCACTGTAGTTGTTGGTTTTGAATAAGCTCCTTTGTTTATATGAAGCTTAAATACTTCATCTATGAAACTGTGAGCTAACCTGTCAGACAGGCTTTCTTGCAGAGGATATTCCTGCACTGAAAAGTTGAACATTTGTTTCTGAAAAAATCTTTACTCACACAATTAAACACTTGAAAACAAACAGTACATTTTAAGATTTAAAGCTACTAGCTCGAAGCCACTAGACATTAATTTCCAAAAACATAAAAAGTACAAAACAATAAAAAGCTAATGTAACAAATCATTATTATCAAGCCTGTTTGTTTGTGCAGCATTAACAATAGCCATTATTTTGTAGGCACCCCTGCCACCATGCACACAGTGTGGGGAATACATATGTAATAAAATTCATCTTCTTACGCACCAGTCCATCGAGCTTCACCCACACCAGTAAACACGCTGATATATGTGTGGAAGAGACTATAAATCTGGTTCTAATCCCCTGTCTTGAGCCGAAACCCCATTATGTCTGATGGTCCTTATATGGGGCAGTAAATATTGACCTCTTCTGAATCATGAATAGGATACTCTGCATGTGTGTGTGTGTGTGTGTGTGTCGGCACTCTCCCAAGTGCACTGTATGTGCATGCATATTGTATGCTTGTGTGTTTCTGTCTGTCCAGTTCTGCCTTTTTAGACTTCGCAACATCAGTCAAGACAAAGTCTTGCATTCTCCCTAAGGTCTGAACCCAAACTGTCTAATGTGCTTAATGCATCTTCGATCTCTCTATAGTCCTGCCAGCAATGCCACTATAACCAGTCACAACACAAGAAGGCCTCTGATGATATTATTCCATATGATGTGGCATTAACTGTTTGCCAGAAGCAGTTTTCACTCAGTACTTCTGCACATCAGTTTGGTCTCTGTGAAGACAAGAATAGATTGTGATTGTTAATAAGGATGCTGAATGCAGGAAAAAAAAAACAGTTGTGAGTGATTAAACAGTTGTTGGTCCCCATTAAAAACAATACTATGGAATGGGGAAATAAATTTTGTTACCCACAATCTTCAAAGAAATTCATACAGGTTTGAAATAACTACAAGGTGAGTAAATGATGACAGAATTGCCATTTTGTTTGAACTATCCTTGTAAGTTACATAGAGAGAACACAGTTGTGTATGTCACAAAAAGAAGTGAGAATTTTTGTTCATTGCCTATAAAAAGTTGATTAATTGAACAGTTAGCAGCACTAGTCACCTTATCTCTATGGCTCCGCTGATGAGCCCTGAACTGCTCGGGGTTGGTGAACATCTGTTGGCAGAATGGGCAGACTGACTCCGGGATGGTTTTCCATGGTACCCGTCCGACTGAATCTGGAGAGTTCAATTGTTCTTCCAAGTGATCTGCCATTGTCCAGTGCTTCTGCTTATCTGTGTGCACCATGTTAATAATAGACGGTCTGTCGTTTCTCACCACTGCTCCATCGCTACGAGATCCAGAACCAGATTCTGCTCTTGATCTGCAATCTGATTGGAAAGCAGCATCTGGTTTAGTAGCACGGGACCTTAGAGGTGCGTTATCTTTCTCTAACCTCTTTGGCACCTCTGAAGTGTAGTCGTGTTGAGGCCTCTCCTCCTTGCCTGAGACGGAGTTGTGTGTGTCTCTTGGGAAAGAAAATGATATAACTCTACTCCTGTCCTCGTTGTTTTGATCTCCTGCCTCATTGCTTTTGTTATCCTTCACAGTCCCAGGTTGAAAGGGCCTCTTCTGCGACCCAGAGCCATCCTCCTTCCCCTCTGCATTAAACCTGACCAGCCCTGCACTCCAGCTTTCCAATGGAGGCACAGACAGCTGCTGAATGCAGTGGTGGAGAGATGGGTAGTCCACATATTTAAACTTGGGTACCTTTTCCTTAGGACTGGCAGGCCTGTTGTTTGGTGCCTTTCCTAATGAGCAGGAGCCCAGCCAGCCGTTCAGAGGAGGCACAGAAAGCTGTTGGATGCACTGGTGCAGGGAAGGGAAATCCACATACTGGAAACGAGGCACCTTGCGAGGAACATCGCAGAGATCGTCTTTTCTCACACACATTTGTGTGGAGGTCTCAGGGTCACCCTGCTCCTTCCTGATCGCTCTATCCTCTGTGTCACACTCAGCTGAGGCAGAGCGTTTGGCATTGCCACCTCCATCTGGTGGCAGGTACCTCCTGTCCTCCATCCCTCTGAATGCACAATGGTGCTTTCGTCTTCTGTGACTATAAAGAGATATTAAATGTGATGAACTTATGAATAATATTAAGTATCCTAATCAGCTCTGTAAAACAGGACTTGATTGTGATTAGTGTTTAATGAATATTCCGGATTTAGCATTTATGGCAAATAAGGTGCGGTCACATTAGCAAAATTTCAGTGATAGAAGCTCCATTGTCTATTGCCAACAAATAAGTCACTTTCAAACCAAGTAGTTTTTTCATTTTTCATTATGACTAGGCACTAAAGAGTAAATAGGGCCAAGTTTTAAAAGCAGAAATATGAAGTTTATAATTTTATAAAAGCACTTACAGCCATTCTTGTGTTAAAACATTTTTACAGTTGCTTAAGGGCTTTATGATTTACAACTTAATGTAATAATAACAACAAAGTTTTAAAACTGGTTAAAATTTCACAAGGTTAGTAAATTCTGTGTATTTATGCTTTGTGACTGAAACAGTGGGTATATTTAATGTTTCAAAGACTGACCCCATTAATTTACTGTAACCTATATTTTTGCATTTTTAAGAAAAAAGGAAACATCACATTTTATTCTATTTCATATTATTATTTTGTGGTAATAAACATTATGGCACAAGTGCTGTTGATTGAGCTTAATTTACATTCAACCCAGAATACTCTTCTGAAGCATATTTGTTCACGCAAATCAGCAAGAATCAACATGACTTCTTCTTTTGTGATAAATAGCTAACCCAGTTTTGGTTCAACAAAACTGTAATTCAGTCTTTAGAAATACTGGGACAAACAAATAATTACAGATTGATATTTATTACATAGATTAAATATAAAAAGGCATTCATTAGGGATTCATGCCTTGATATATGAAACAGGCTTTTACATGCCTACTGGGACCAGACCCTTTTAAAGAATACAACTCACCCTCACTGCTCTCCTTGAGGGGGTGTAGATTTCACACTGTGTGGGTCGATGGCTGGATGGGTTTGCTCTCCACAGGCCAGGCTGGGAAAATGATAATAACAACCAGATAAAAAAAAAAAAACTTAGAGATGGCAGGTGATGTGTTCACATAAGTGTGTGAGCACTAGAGAAAGTGTCTATGTGTGTGTTCGTGAGGGGAGAGATGGTCTGAGTTGCTCCTGTAGCCCTGTGCCATTGGTATAAATAGCTCTGCAGGTATGGAGTAAAGGAGAAAAGTAGGTCAGCTTCAGACTGATTCCCTTCTCCAAGGGGCCCAAAACAAAATATCTGTCACACACACACACACACACACACACACAACACTACAATCTTCTCTTTCTGTATTCATTATGGTCAAAACCAAGAACACCCAATACTGCCACACAAAAGCCTAGCCGTCCAGCCCACCCTGACTTCAGATCACAACACACACCTACTGAAACTGACACTGCTTCACTCCCCATGTGTAATCAACAAGTGAAGAGATGTGGTTTACCACCTGGTCAGCCCACAGGCTATATGTAAATGGAAGATTCTTTCTTTTTCTGAACTAGCACCAGTATTTCACAACCACACCCCAAGCATTATCTATAGTAAAAACATAAACAAATTTGCTATTATATAACAAAGAAAAGATGAATGTCCCAGTTGAGCCTGTGCTGAGTGAAAAAGCTCATGCTGTGCTTAGTTGTGAAATAAATATTTTCTGGTTTTTTGAGGACTTTGGTCAGTAGAGAGACTGAAGGGCTGATTGTAGGTTTCAGACAAAAAGAATTATGTATATAAAATAATGTTAATTTTATATATATTATATTTATATAAAACAGTATATACAACAACAGTATAACAATAAACAGTTTAACTGACTTAGTATACATGTTATGTGTCAAAACAGTAATGAGTCATAACATGCAAATACTTACAATACAAACTTTTGATACCTTGTTGCTATTTTAAATAGCAAACTGGGTAAATGTAATATTTCTTTCTTCTTTTTCATATTACTAAAAGCCCCCGAACATTGCCTGGCACAGAGAGAAAACACACACTGTAGAACCGCCCTGGAACCGTGCCGGGCGTGGGGGATAATAGCCGTGCTCCACATTCACACTCGCTGTGTTGTTCATGAGGAACTGGGTCACGCGCCTGGCCTACATTTTTAAGGTTTGTTGTCTCCGTTTTTTCCCCTCCCCACATTTATTTGGGCTGGCCCCGCCCTCGTTGCCTGAGCAGTGCAACGGGGGTTGGGGAGGAGCGGCGGTCCGCACAGTCTGAAGCTGAGAGACCAAGCCAAGCAGTTAGATGCGTACTCGCAACATGTAGACAAACAGAGCATTCACACGCGCGTAACAGCAGAACAGTGCGCGAGCCAGCGAGCAATGTGCGCGTGCTGACAAAACGAGCTAATACAGAAAGATGCGCCTGTCTATAAACATATTCATTCGACTTCCTATCAAGCCACGTATCCCCCTGCCAAATATTACACCTGTCATGGATAGCACAATGTGTCATGGATAGCACAATAGAAAATAAGCTCATTCAGACAACTGTTATTACAAACCTGCATTATGTCATACGAGATGACGACAATAATTCAGATATGAACAAATGTCAGGTTTGATTAAATATTTGAACGTATAAGATATAATTTAGGCTACACATTTCATGTTTCCAGAGGTTTACCTTATGTTACCGTAGTAGTCCGTGGGGGTCCGTGAAGTGCATGTCAAGTGACTTCTCCGTCGATTTAATCGGAATTGTGATCGTCTTGAAGAAAGAGCTTTATCATCTACACATTATTTAAAACATAAAACATAAGGATTTTTTTCTCTCTGGTTTGCTTTCTTGAAGTAACCGTTTAAACTTCTTCAGTTTTAATTCAGTTTGTGACCAGGAGGGCACGATATTATTTATCCTGTCTTAGTATCAGCGACACTTTACCAGAAACAGTTCCTTAATGTGTAAAATGTGGTTTGGCTCTAGCAGCCGCTATTCGGATTCTGACGGATAGAAGCGAAAGCCAATCATAGTTTGGTCACGCTTCATGACACACCCATAGATTTCGCCTCACTCGCGTATCTTTGTCCAATCAACGAGCTGATTTTTGATAAGTGGGCGGAGCCACCATGTCCTAGTTCTTGGCGAATTATAATTCAGCTCAGACTCCGTTTACTCGAGTCACCCGAGCGCGAGTTGACACCCAATCCTCCGCGCGTCTTTATCATTCAGTCATATTAGCCCTGACATATGCACGCAAACCAGAGATGTCTTTCCTTCTTTTAAAATCACACGGATATGCAACTCGTTTAAATGTTTAAAATAATAGCCTAACAATAAAATCTTGTCAGAATTAACACTAAGATTTTTAGTATCTTAACAATATTTTGCCCAATTGTACCTGTAACTCTTGCTCAGTGTACGAGAAACATCCATGTTTGTACTTTATATTTGTTACTCCGATGTGCTAGAAGAAGACTTCGTATTGACATGTTATTTGAAACTGTTCAGACAAATAAAAGATATGACTGAGAAAATCCTATGACCTTCTTGCTGTTGATAATTTTTTTTTTTTTTTTTTTTTTTTTTTTTTTTTTTTAAGTTGGAGCAGTGAAGCGGTATTTCAGCTACTCGTGTAATTTAAATGTCATATTTCTAAGAAGGGCAGCCCATTACTTACTAAATACTAAGGAAAAAATCTACACACTCATTAATACCAGCTTTTATTTACACAATTACACAGACAACAAGATAAAATGAGATTGAGTGAGATTGCAGTTGAAATTCAGCAATCCAGCTATGAATGTAGCTCCCTAGATTGTGGTTTGGGTGTCAGATGACAGAAACGTCATCATGAACTGCCACAGGCGCCATAACCCTCCTATCTTAAGGACGATATCCAGACCACACGTTTAAAATTCCCTATGTCATGAAGCATAATACCCCTTTTAGGGGGCACATGCATTTACTGAGTGTATGAGCAGGCAAAGCAGTGCTGAGGATAAAACACATGTTTTCTCTTTGGTAATAATAGACTGCATGTCAAGACTTTTGACATCAGCAGGGTTTGACATCAGAATATTATTCATGGAATGTGTTGAATATCAGGATCAGGTGCCATGCTTTTATAAACATGATCGTTTGAGTCTCAGCTCACAAGTTTCCTTTTTAATGTATCTCTTTTCTTAACTCAAAGCGAACAATGGAACCTTGAACTTGAAAGGTGTTTGCTTGGCCGTGAAAACTGTTCTGAATGCTTTTCACTTTCTAGAAAGGCCAAACAGTGTCACATGAAATTAAACTGAATGCAAGCATTTTCAAAAAGAAAATGTGAAGAATGTGAAGAAGTTCTTTTTTTTGAACTAACACCTAGTTTTTAAAGCCTGATATCCCTATAGCAAATAAAATCAACACATATTTTAAATCATTTCAATACATGGATATTATTGATGTTATTTCCACTGAATTATAACTAAATTGTCAAGTGCCGTTATAAACAAGCTCCATCAATTTGTTGTTTTTTCCTTTTGGTTTAAAAATGATGAAATAAAGAAAAAAAAACTGGAGCGATTGCATAACTGCAGAGATGAATGATGAAGTGTCCTGCTTTTCACATTTTCTCATCTTGATGAACTTTTATCTCAGCAGTGTCTTTAATTTGTTATTGGATGAACTGCAGTATAAACTCTATACAGTTTTTAAAAAGTCCTCTATGACCATCCAAAGCAGCTGGTACATGCCATCTTGAGCTGATGGTTTTGGTGGACTGGCATTCAGAGTTCAAGTGTTTTTGCTTCTTGTCAGAGGTCCTAGTGAGCGTTTCCACTCTTTTTAGGAATAAATCAAGTAGAAAAGGGTAGTCAAGGGGGTGAACACCTCAGTCCACCCCTTTCATCCCCTTGCCCCGCTTTCTCCTAAATTTGATAGGCTGGTGCAGAAACGTGAGCATCACAACCTATTGGAAGGCACAGAAACAAATCAGCATGAGTATAAGTTTAACAACCTTAAGTTGCATGGCTTGTAGGGATATTTTACACAAAAATGAAGAAATTTTGTCGCCATTTATGTCTTTCCAAGCCTGTTTTATTTTCTTTCTTCTGTAGAACACAAAAGATATTCAGTAGAGTCCGAAGCAACACTGGACCCCACTGACTTTTCAAAATATCTTTTTTTATGTACCACAGAGGGGAAACAATCAGTCCTAAATGAGTAAATGAACTATCCTTTTTTAAGCTGCTCTTGCATGACATGTGATCCTTACATGACATGACAGTTTTATGATTCTTTGATTCATTAAGTAGAAAATTGAAATCCAAAAACAAAAACAAAGAAACCAAAACAAAGAAATAAGTAAAATATGATGGAAGTAACTGAAATGTCTCTACCTCAATTCCCCATCTTCTTCTGTCGATCCAGGAATTTCTGCCGCCTGTCCATCGGAATCTCATCCAAGCTGATACCGTGGTTGCTTGCCTTGGTGGTGACATTACCAAAGTTATCAACTCCCTACATTATACACATCATCCTAAAAAGTACATATATATAGAACTTGTTTCTTTCTTACCCAGGAGTAAGGTCTGGCGGTACAGGTAGTGGCTTGTTGAATCCATCTCTCCCAACCAACCAGTATGTTTCCTCTACCCCTTTACCCTGATAGAGAATGAAAGGAACTAATCTGACAGGTTTCAGGACATTTAAGAGGCATTTAGTGTCATGTGTGATTCCAGGAGGTTTCTTGGCAAATGCTAAAACATAACATTTCTTTAAGCAGTTTCCCTCTCACACTAATTTTGTTTATTTTGTTTACTAGCCATGCCTAAGGGTGTAGAATTCTGTTATCATTTTCTTCTTTTTTTTTTCTTTTTTCTGAATGTCCTGAACCTTTCTATAAGTGTAATTTCTATTATTGTGTGTCATAACATTTTGTGGTGAAAATGATGGTGATGGAAATTTAGAACATGAAACTTTTAAACATTTTTGGGAATAAAGTTGTCATCTCTTCTTTTGTTAATTTTATAGCTATAGCATTCAAAAGGCATTTGCCTTGATTTTTTTCTTCACACAACGTGTCTCATGTTTCATCTCAAGTGTGGTGTTCATCGGCTCTGATAGCTTTCTGGGCAGTGCTGTTATGCTATGGTTGTCCCGAGTTCGAATCCCGACTCAAGGACCTTTCCAGATCCTGCCCCTATCTCCTCCCACTTCGCTTACTGCCAGTTCTGATCTGTCCAGTTCTGAAGGTGAAAATGCCAAAAATAAATCTTTTAAAAAACTATGGCCTTCACTGAAACTGTTATCTTCTTGATAAACAAGTTCAACATTTGATAAAAACATAATAGGGACAACATTGTCTGTTCTGGAAATTATACCAAAACTTTGGGACAGATGCCATTCTCAAAATATATATATATATGTATATAATCATCTTAATCACACAGCTAATATTGAATTATTTTACTATTTAGGATTATTACTAAGGATTAGTTGTTGACCATAGTAGTGCATATACAGTCATAAAAGTGACTGAACTGAAGAAGGGCCGTCTTTAGCTGACATGGGGCCCAGTGCGAGGTAGGGAGTGGAGGCCCCCTTGGTCCGTGCGACCCCACCAGCTACACCCACCTAAGGATGGCCCTGCCTATTAGTGTGTGTGTGTATGTTTGCATACCTTGAGCTCTGTCCTGCCCCTAACATCTATTTTGTAGCCAAGTTTGAGGCTGTTCAGGACATCAACAGTACTCTGATTGACATGAATTCTGTAAGCTGTAAAAACAGGGACAAAACAATTAAGAAAAACATAAAAACTAAATTAATATTACAATAAAAAGTGTTATAAATTAAACAACACTTGATCATTGCCCATATTGGTTTCTTGTGAACATACAGCCTCACTCAGGACATCAAGAACATACTGTATTAAGCAGAATTCCACTTGGAAGTACTTGTTCCTTGAGAAACCACTAGATGGCAGTATGTCCATAACTGCTTGACTGTTCACTCTCTGAGCCATTTTAAAGCTGAAGCACTGGGTATATTACATCACTCAAGACATTATGTAATTCTTCTGTTACTTTCAGATGATCTGGACAACTGTGTTTTAGTCATTTCATTGTGTAGGTGAAAACACATAGCACTAGATGTGTGATTTTTTTGGCCTTATCTATGAAAACATCAAATATTTCATTTAAAAATAATTTAAAAAAGAAAAAAATACCTTAAACAATATGATAATATTCATAATAATAATTTTGAGGTATTTAAACTCTAAAATTGACACTACAGTTCAGAAGTTTGGGGTCGTTAAGATTTTAGGAAAAGAGCCTCCTATTCTGCATTTGTTTGATAAAAATACAGTAAAAGTAATATTATGAAATATTGTTTTTTTATTTTAATATATTAAAATATTTAATTAATTCATGCAAAGCTAAATTTTCAGCCGCAATTACTCAACATTATTATGTTGAAAACAGTTGTGCTGGTTAATATTTTTGTGCAAACCGTAATACATTTTTCCTGGATTTATTGACAAATGGAAAATGTAACAAAGCATAACATTTATTTGAAATAGAAAATGTTTGTGATATTATAAATGTCTTTACTGTCACTTTGTTGAATAAAAGTATTCATTAAAAATGTACTTACCAAACTTTAGAACGACAGTGTATATTTTTAGGCATTGGAAACTTGTAATCATGTTTTACACAATCTTCCATGTTCTTCAACATGAAACGTGTTCTAAAGGTGAAGTAAATGTTGTGGGATAAATGTGGCACAAGGTCTGATTAAAGGAGAGACAGTTCAGGGTGATGTCGAGGCGGAGGAGTTCTAAGAGGACATTAGCTTTAAAGCAGAATTTTCTTTCTAATTTGGCTTATACGCTTAAGAGCTTACAGGGAACTCTGCATTTTAAGCCCTCTGAGCTTCTCACTGACATGCACTCACTAATCAGCACACACACAAAGTACTAACCACTGAGTCTTCAAACTGATCCTTAGCCAAAGACAAATTCCTGGAGTCACAACTTCAGCGACAGCCACAAGCGTTTAGATTGTTACTATTAGACACATGCTGATGTATATGCATATTAAACACATAAGTGTACTCACGCAACCCTGTGGATTCCATTCGGGAGGCTGTGTTTACTGTGTCCCCAAACAGACAGTACCGTGGCATCTTTAACCCAACTACACCTGCTACCACTGGACCTGCCACATACACATGAATAGTAAGTTAGCACATTAGCAACTGCATAGAATTACATGTCGTGCCAATCACACATGTTTGAGTACCATGTGATCTCTGTTGAGTTGTAGGGTGGGGGAAAGGGCCAACAGCATGCTAACTAATTGGATGGATCTGTTAATTGGATGACGCCCAGGATTTACATTTCACTTGTTCTAGGAATACAAAGCCATCAGAGAATCAAGTGTAAATACATTTTTACTTTTAGCACAATGTTGGTGGTGTAAAAGAAGACCATCTTTGTCAATGAACATTACATCCAGGGGAGAAATTATGTTTTTGATTTTTAATTTTCTGAGATGATGCATTTCATTTAAGGGTGTGAAGCACTTGGACAAGCTGGTTTAACTTGACATAATATGAAAATACTGGCTCTCTTATGGCTTTGTTAGATGTATAGGGTTACAAGACTGCTACAAAGTTTAACCGGCAACATGTATTATGAAAATTGCCATTCAAAAGTTCAGAGTCATTAAGACTTTTTTTTTTTTTTTTTATAAATTCTTTTATTCAACAAGTATGAATTAAAATAATCAAAAGTGACAGTAAAGACTTTAAAAGTGTTATAAATGATTTCAGTTTCAAAGAAAAGCTCTTTTAAACTTTCTAGCCATCAAAGAATCCTGAAAAAAACCACAGTTAGCACAGTTTCAACAAAAATATTAAGCAGCACAACTGTTTTCAACACTGATAATAAGATGTTTTTCTTAAGCGTTAAATTTAGCATATTTTAATGATTTTTGAATGTACTGATTGTGGAGTAATGGAGTAATGGCTATTGAAAATACAGCTTTTCTAACACAGTAATGTATGACCTTTTAACATATAGTAAACAAATTATTTTGATCAAATTAAGAGTTAGAGACTTCTTTAAAAATATATTTTAAAAAAATCTTTCAGCCTCCAAACTTTTGAATGTTCTTAGTATATGTTTTTGTGTGCTTTGTGCGACTCTTACCAGAATGGAGTCCAATGCGGATTTTGACTTTGACGTCAGGCATGTGCCTCATTTTAAATGTTCCGATGCAGTGCAGAATGTCCAGAGACATGTTGGCCATTTCTGCTGCGTGACGGTTATCGTTACGGTTTGGAACCCCTGATGCCACCATGTACGCATCACCAATAGTCTCTACCTGTTTATATGTATCATATAAAATGTTTCTTGCAAAATGCAAAACTGTTTGTATGCGCTATATTATCTCAAATGATGTAATATTATATAAGTAATTTATTGTTTTCATTTATTCACAAGATAAAAATCTTTAAAAGAATGTCTCATCAAATGATTCACTCAAATATAACTTTGAAAAGTTGTCATTGGATGTGTTAGCCTTTCAATTTACCATTTAGATACTAATATGTACACTTTAGGTACTAATATGCAACTTTACTGCAAAAATATGAACCTTTAATGCTAAGTAAGGCACAAAGGTATACCTTTTGTCACCCAGTGACAGCTTTTGTAGCTTTTTTTCTGAGATCAGCATTGATCATAAAATAATCTACTAAATTTCCACAACAGTATAAAAGAAAGATAAAAAAAAGCTTATGTAAACCTTGTAGACATCGTGGATTGCAATGATTCCATCAAAAAGTGTGTAGAGGTCATTAAGCAGATCGACCACTTCGATTGGTTCACTCAGAGCAGAGATGGTGGTAAAGCCCACAATATCACTGAAATACAGTGTGACATCTGAAAAGTGCTCCGGCTTTACTGGCTTCCCTGTCTTTAATGCCAAGGCCACAGATCTGAAAGACAGAATGGCATTATAACAAACAAAAGAAATGTGAAAAGCAATCTAAACATCTGAAGTAGGACTCACTTGGGCAGCATCTGGGCTAGAAGAGCATCCGTTTTCTGACGCTCTACCTCTAGTTCTTCAGTCCTCTCTCGGATCAGATCCTCCAGGTTTGAGGAGTACTGCTCCAGCATCCTTAACATTGAGTCAATTATATTTGTCTTCTTTCCCTTGTTCACATTCTTAAACTGTAAGTCAGAAAAACATTTTTTTTTTTAGATTATTGTTTTTGTTTTACCCCTGTATATATTGTGTGTGTTTGTGTGTGTGTAAAGTGATGTGTAGCAGTGAATGAAGATCTTCAGACACAAGTCTCATGTATGTGTGTGTGCTTGAGAGAGAGAAAGAGAGTGCACCTGTCTGAAGATCTCCTCAAACGTGGGTCTCTTGTTAGGCTCCTCACTCCAGGCTTGCTTCATGATCTGAATCACCTCCAGCGGCGCTTCATCCACAGACACAGTGGGTCGGCACAGCGGTGGAGGAGAGCGCACCTTATCTATGATTTCTGCACACAGAAATACATAACTTGAGCATTCACGACTTAGAACACTGTATCCATATCTGAATTACTCCAAACCAACTCCATTAAATCACTTCCATTGTTAGTTTTTCTATTGACTAGGTGAAAACCCGAATAGTATGTGATTATATAATGGTATGTGAGAGTGTCTAACCTTCAGGAGGCATATCCAACATGCAAAAGGGTGCACAGCGAGAGATCACCTCCTGCATGATAATAGAAAAGCTGTATACATCAGCTGCATATGTCCCCTTCTTCTTCAGTTTAGGATCCCGCAGGATCTCTGGAGCTGTCCAGAATTGATCTGTACCAAAGATACAGAGATCAGAGCCAATCAGAAATACTGAATATATATATAAAAAAAGCAAGAGGAGATGATGAGAACTTCTATGTCAAGTTTCTCATCTCATGTTTTTCCAATTTGCACATGTATTACACATACCCTCTGGTTTGGTGTCCTCCAGGATGATGTTTTGACAGTTGATGATTTCACTGAAGCCATAATCCGTAACTTTCAGAACAAACCGACCATCTACCACACAGTTCCTTGACTTCAAGCGTCCATGAATAATCCCATGATTATGCAAGTACTTCATTCCCTGACAGGGAAAGATTAAAAAAAATGCCTTAGAAGGAAAGTGACAGAGAAGTGTGAGGAGATGGGAGCAGGGGACATCTTTGACAGTTCATTAGTGAACAGCCAGTCATTCTTTACTACATTTTCTTCCATATTTTCATCTTCTTGCTGAGCTGTTTTTACTTATCCTTTAACTTATCTATGCATTCATTCAACCTTAAATTCCTCACCCTGATCAGATCAAGGAGAAGAGAGGATTTGAACATCCAGTCCAGTCTCATTTCCTCGTTGTTGAGCAGGTCTTCCAGACTGCCTCTGGTGCAATGCTCCGTAACAATGCCAAATATGCCAGTATCCAAGAACAGACCCAGAAACAGGTTCAGATTCTCATGACGCATGTCTCTCAGCTACAAAGAGTGAAGAGGAGGACAAGCAGATGCAACAACAACAACAAAAAAAGAGGTGCAGAAGACAGGAGGGGAAGGTGAGTATAGTGTTCAGTTTTTCGTTTCAAAACCTGTCCACAACTTGTAAGTTAAACAATGAATTATTAACTTAATAACAAAATTAAAAACAAAATCATTAACTTTCATTCACTTCTCTCTTACCTTGATAAAGATGGCCTGAGTGCTGTCACTGATTTCTGAAACAGAATCTCCACAGGGGCATTTCTTCAGCCAAACCCAGTCACCCTGACAGCACAGAATAACACAACTAAACACAACTTGTTTTTCAACTTTTCCGCACCGAATTGTATTTAATTTAAATAAGATAAATGGTTTAAATAGAGTTTAGAGTATTGCAGTTTTATTCATACTTTTGTTTAATTGAATATGAAGAATTTTGTGAAAGTTCTGCAGAGCTTTCTGCAAATTCTGTACAGTATTAATACTTTCCCACAACAACTGATGTACAAACAATAGCTGTATGTTGTTCATATTAATATATAGGCTACTTTATACTACATACCTCTAATTTGACTATTAGTGTATTTTGCTTGCAGTGATGAACAGGTTTTTAAAAGCTGAAAAATTAGTTTTTGTTTTTATTAGTGAGTGTGGAGCGAGAAATGGAAAACCTAATGGAAGCTGGTTTTCCCCACTGAATAAAAACTAAAAAAGGTAATTGCAACTTTGTATCTCACAGTTTAGAGTTTGTCTCATAATTCAGACTTTATTTTGTGAGATATAAACTTGCAATTCTGAGAAAAAACATTGGAATTTCAAGATGTTTACTTGCAATTGCTGGCAATTGCAATTGCTTTAGAACTGCCAATTGTGTGATATAAACTCTTAATTCTGAGGAGAATTATACAAATTGTGAGTTATAAACTTGCAAAATTGCAAAAAAAAAAAGAAAAAAAAGAAAAGGAAAAAAAGACAATTTTGAGATAAAAAGTTGCAATTCCCTTTTTTTTATTTTTTTTATCTTGCACAAACTTTTCTTTTTTAAAATTGTGAATTTTTATCTCACAATTACGAGTTTATCTTGCAATTCATTGGTAGAGAAAAATTATACAGAACTGGTTGAATTTTGTCTGAAACGTTATTCCTATTAATTTACTGTTTATTCAATTGTTTTATAAGAGCAATACCACACTTGGAATCATGCTTTTGTACTGAATATCAGCACATAAGACTGTTTTCACCTTCTGGTATTCAGTACAAATTCATACTTTTCTTTGTGTGATATTGCTTCATATATTACCAAAACACTATGCTAACAACGAAAAGCATGAATTACACACACCTCAAATACAGCAACGTTGGACGTTTCAAGAGTTGACATAATGTAACTGCGTCCTGAAACTGAGTGGCGAGGGGTTTTAACATCTAGTTGACTCTTTGCCATACTCTCCTCATTCAGCTTCTACGGAAAGAATGGAGAGAAATGGAAAATGTGAGAAACATAAACAAACATCTGAGTAAGAGTGGGAGTGAGAGAGTAAGTTCTATGAAGAGATTCATTCCTGTCCTATTTAGTATCATCACACTTGCAGCAGATCACACACTAAAATTATAGTAAATTAATTAAAATTATTACCATACTCTCCTCATTCAGCTTCTACAGAGGCACACAGAGAGAGAAAGAGTGAAATGGACAGTGAGAGAGACACAGATAAAGTCTATGAGCAAGACAGAGAGAGATGGCATTTATGACTGACCCTCCTGCTGAGTGTGGTGTTGATGAAGACCAAGTCATCCAGTGTCAGTATTATCTTAGTGGGGCTTCCATTTCCTCCTCCACTAAATGCTCCTAATATCCCCATCCCGTATTTCCTAGACACATACACACAGATATGCTCATTTGTTTATCAGTAATGCAATAAACATATTCAATACAAGGTGTTTGTTGCAACTCAACCAATTCAATTCATACCTAAAATGGAAAAATAATACACCTGCTCCACTTATAAACACACAGAACAAGAGAAGAAGGAGGAAAATGGTCACTCCATCCAAACCTGCAATGAAAGGAAAAGAACCACAGACAGAATCAGTGATTAAATATATTGTAGCTAATAAAATGTATATGGTACAAGAATTTTTGCTTTCTCACCTCCACTACAAGCAACATAAGAACTGAACCAACAGTTTGAGTCAGTGCTCGGTGACGCTCCAGCAAAATGAATCGATTTCCCCAGGTACTTCAATCCTCCATATTTCCCATATGTGTGCGATGCTTCCAGGGCGTGTGTGCGGTGTAGGCTTGTCCGTGTGTCGTATGTGTCCAGGACCGCATAGCGGGCCTGCATTCCTTCTCCATCGGTACCTGCCGATATCCGCTGGTTAAAGCCATTGAATTCAAATCCACCCTCATTTTTAACCAGTGTATCTCCTGATACCCAGCGCCCTCCATTCGCAACTCGGCTCTGCTCTGCAGCCTTCGCTGTATAATAGAGCATGTTATAGATGGTCCCAAAGAATGGAGAAACCTGCCAAGAAAAACAAAATCCTCAAAAATGGAACAAATAACATTATGAATCTTAATGGGATTCTAATCTATTTCTCATACTAAGAAAATGTAATCAAATGATAAAAGTTTTAGTATTTTTTTATTTTTTATTTTTTTAAGTAGTAATTTTAGTTGTGGCCTAATGTTTAAAGAGTTGGACTTGTAACCCAAAGGTCATGGGTTCGAGTCTCAGTACCGACAGGAATTGTAGGTGGGGGAGTGAATCTACAGCTCTCTCAAAAAATGGCTGCCCACTGCTCCAGGTGTGTGTTCACAGTGTGTCTGTGTGTGTGTGTGTGTGTGTGTGCACTTGAATGGGTTAAATGCAGAGCACAAATTCCTACTGTGACATGTTTTCTACATAACTATAGCTTTTCCTATCCCCATCCCTGTATTGCTAGTTTAAAATGATATCTAGTTGTAAGCACTAAGACAAGTTCAGACAGATTTTTCAGACCGATTACAGTTACCTCTTCAGGTGGTGTGCTGGTACGTATATCATAGGATTCCTGCGCTGCACTAAAGGCCTCATAGAAGTTTTGTTCCCCTTGGTCCATAGTTATTGTCAGGACCCCATCATATGCTCGTCGCAGTTTGGTGTCATTGGCCAGGATTGGATAGTTCACATTTTTATATGGCAGTGAATACAGGAGGGTGTCATATGGAATGAAGATATACCCTCGGTCAATCATTCTCATGTCCATTGCTGTGGTTAGCAACTGATACTGTTCCTCTCCACCAATCAGAACAGAGTGCATGCACATGATGACAACTGCACACAGAAAAAGAAGAGGGAGGAATAAGAAAGTGGGAATGTGCAAAGAGGACTGAGGAATAAATAAAATTATTAATAATTATTAAAACACAATGAGAGACATTACAGAAATAGATTAATATTAATATTTATAAAATGCCTGCCCTAATTTGGATATCTCTCTCATGGAAGAGGACACTAAAATTGCATTTACATTTTTTAAAGTTATTTAAATAAAATTAAATATTAAATAAAAATTAACCAAGTATAAAAATAAGTATAATTTAAAAATTATTTAACTGAATCACCATAGATTACATTCTTAAACAGTAATTATAGATTTAATTATAATTTAATCTCAATATATCTAAGGATGTTGAAGCAGATCATATTTACTGAAACAACTAACTACTGTGGTCATCTTTTTTCAGTCTCAGTTTTGTTAAATTAAAGCCTTAAATGTCAAAATTCTTCACCATTTTCAGTGTTGCTAAGCATTTTAAATTCATATTTACATTTTTAAAGGGGTCATCGGATGCCCATTTTCGACAACTTGATATGATTCTTTATGGTCTTAATGAAAAGTCTATAACATACTTTGGTTAAAATTTCTCAATGGTAGCGTAAAACATCACCCTTTTTACCCTGTCAAAATTCAGCTCTGCAGACGTCAATCCGTTCTGTTGCATGTTGCTTTAAATGTTAATGAGCTCTGCTCACCCCATCCCTCTCTTCTGTGGGATGACCAGCCATGCTCGGAGAGACTGTTTACTTTAGCCACAAAACTTGCTAACTAGCAAGTTATTAGGAAAGGCGATTGCAAAGATTCATAAAAAAAAACTTTTACTCACTTCTGTTGTAAGTGAAGCTGGGTCATGAATGATTCCCGTGAACATAGACACATTTAGGCAGATCGGGGGCTCATTCCCTTCACAAACAAATGGAATCAACTGCATCTTCAGCGTCTTAAATGTCGGGAATAAATGATGACTGCTATGTTAATTATTACATCCAACAACAAAACACCTCAATTGCTAAGGAGACATTCTTGTCTACTCCTGCTCTGGTGTCGAAACAATGATAGTCGAACTGTTACAGCTCACTCAGGGTGGATCTAAGGTAAGACAGCCATGTCGATCAACATAATTAAAACCCCTGGGTGGATTTTTATCATTATAAGCAGGGCCGGCCAAAGCCTTTATGGGGCCCCTCAGTGGTGCCATTACGACTGATTATTGTCAGTGCTTGACTATTCGCACACTTTAAATCTAAAATCTAGAATACTGTCTATATGAACGTGCAATGGGAGTCAAGCCCCATTCCTTATCAGTAACCAAAACGAGAGTGACCAAAGTAAAATCAAAGATGGCAACGTCCATAAAACTGAAAGTCTTATCACTTTCTGACACGACAAGAGTCCAGTCGAGCTGCGAGTTCTTTCGTCAAATCTTGTCAGCAGCTTTTATATTTGGGTGGAGAGCAGAGCATTTGATTCGCACGCAGAACACAAAACTGTTGGGAGCGGCTCTGGTGGAAAACTGACGGGATCTAAAACATTCAGATGACACACAGCTCATTTCTCCATCACTGTAAGTTACCGAAAACACACATGAAAACACGTAACACATGGTAGACACGCGTTTGTGCGGCAGAGCGACTCCCTCTAGCACTGTATGACGTGACAGACAACTAGTTGTCCAGTCCTGTTCTGTTAACACAGTGCTTGTGTTCTGAGAATGCAGTTGTGAGTCCTGAAAATTTACAGGTGTGAGTTTGGTTACAGAATGCGGTTGTCACACCCATAAATAACCGAACTGTGTGTTAACGTAACCGTATTAACGACTCAAATACAGGACTGACAACCGTATTCTGCTGCTGTGTGAACGTGGTGGTGTACTGAAAAGTAGCTAAATAAACCAGCAGCCAATACATTTACCTAACAGAATGTTATTTTAACAACATAAATTATTAATCACACATCTAAAACAACAGCTCATAATCTATAACTAGCTAATTAAGGCATAATGTTATTGGAATATGGTGGCCACAGGGGCCCTAAGCAGCCACTTAGTCTGATAATAGGGTAGATGTGTACACACATTGCCAACACACATTTATGTTCAAACAACATGTAAAAGGGAATTTAGCATCCAATGAGCCCTTTAAACATAATTCAAACATAACTGCACTGTAAAAAATTATCATGAATTTAACTGTAAAAGACTGTAAAAATGCTACAGTAAAAACCTGTTAAATGGTTAACGGTAAGTTCTACTATATACAGTGAATAACTGTATTGAGCATTACATGTAATTTTACGATAGTACACCATTTTTGGAAGTGAAAAAGAATGTCAATAACAGTAAAGAACAGTGAATAACCATAAATTTACATTACCAGAATTACATTTCAAATTTGATTTTTTAATTTTTTTTAATAACTGTTTCTTCTTAGGTTTTTTTTATCAGTCGTGTACATTAGAGTTTATTGCATTATTTCAGTTTCATGTGTGTTACCGTGATGGTGTTTAGTGTTTGTGTGAATGACACTGTGCACCTTCTATATTAAATGCTGCTTTGGTTCATCATGTGACTTTCTCATTACCACCTGCTTTTGGTGGTCAACATTGTATTACAACGGTACAAAAAAGTATTCAGTATTTCAATAGGTTGGTATATTAACATTATATCAGTTAATGAAATTATGGTATTTAAATGTAAAACCTAAAATGTTGCTACCGTATTTTTTATGGTAAAATTCTGGCAACCACAGCTGCTGTTTTTTCACCATTCATTTTACGGATTTTTTTTTTACAGTGTGACAGAACTCACCCCTTACTCGATCGGTCTCCCGTATTGTCTTTAGGGCTCGCCGTGGCCCTTCCTTGTCCATTTCCATGGTAACAACCACACCAACTGGCAGACCAAGGGCACGCAGGGAAGCTGCCAGTTCGTGCCCAGTCGCTTCCCACATGTCGTTCTCTGCTGTTATAATCCCAACATGTGCCCAGCGGAAAAAGCGCAGCACGGAGAGGAGCACACGAGCAGACAACGGGAGCGGCCGCAGGAAGGTGGAATACATTCCCTCATCCATGTCTGCCTTCAGACAAGCCCAGGACAGGATGCCCTTGTTCCAATTCTTTGCTAGCAGCGCAGCAGCAGTGCAGTAGCCAGGATTTGCTGGTCCAAGAAAGGCCGAACCATAGCCCTCCAGCTCAGCAAAGTGTGCCAGGGCTTTCGAGCTGGAGCAATCCTCATTAATTAGTGTGTAATCATACCAGTAGCCCTTGTTGAGGTCAGGGTCTTTGTTTATCCGGCTCATGGCTAACCGCGCAGCCAGATCTGGTAGGGCTTTGGAGAACATGGGGTCACATGCCCACGGTCCTACAATGGCGATTTTGAAGGTGGTGCCCCAGGCCTCACAGGGCAAGTATGATAGCATGACTAGAGGAAGGAGAAAACAGTTGCCCCACCAGCTGCGGCTGCGTAGCGCTGGGGTCGAGGACACAGGACACAATGAGCCATCAGGTTTTTTTGCTTTTTGCTTTGAGGCTTGTTTTCGTCGTCTCTTTCCAGCACTAGACTGTGGCCATCGTGGGTGGTGGGACTGGCGAATAAAGCTAGAGTTTCTGTGGTCATCCATTTTATTTTTGTTTTACTGTTAATTGTCTGGGACAATGAAAAGCAGGTGGCACTGAGAGGTGTTGTGCTGTATTGTTCGAATTAATTGTCTGTATTGTTGAAGGCTGATAAAAAAAACACGCCCAAAACACCCACCCCTCAATTTGGGTTCTACCCACTGAGGGGCACTAGCCCAAAACTATTGTACAATAACCAGCCATCACTGTCTGTTTTAGAGAGGGAGAGGAAAAGAGGGGAAAAAAGAAAAGGGATGAAAACAGAACAGAAAAAGACAGAGTTATGATTTTTTTTATGGGAATATTTATATACAATTCATTGCATCTCTTTTTACCATAGTTTACTATATGCAGTAATGACGTGAGAATGATTCCAACATCAGCATTAGGTTCATAACTGATTATGGTACCAAGGTCCATAGATCTATACTGCATTTCAAAAGTCAGTAAGATTTCTTTTTAAATATTTTTTTCTTTAATACTTAATCTTAATACTTTAATTCAGTGAGGATGCATTAAATTGAACCAAAGTGACAATAAAGACCTTTACATTATGACAAAAAAGAATATTTAGAAAAATGAAATTCATCAAAAAAAAAGGAGAAAAAAAGTTGAATGTTACCCATAAAAATGTAGATAAGTACAACTGTTTTCAACTTTGATAACAATAAAAAAATACTTGAGCAGTAAATCAACATGTTAGAATGATTTCTGGTGGATCATGTGACACTGAAGACTGGAGTAATGGCTTCTGAAAATTCATCTTTGTCATCACAGCAATAAATTACATTTTAAAATGAATCAAAATAGAACACAGTTCTTTTAAATTGTAAAAATATTTCACAATATACTGTTTTTACTCAAATAAATTCAGCCTTGATGAGCATAACAAACATCTTTCAAAAACATGATAAAATCTTACCAACCCCAAACTTTCAAATGGCAGTGTAATTAAAGATAAAATAATAAAATAAAATGAATAAGTAGATCTGTTTTTCCCTATGTTGTACAGAAAAATACAGAAGCCCATTTCTGCCTCAGAGTAAAAAGTATTAGGACTCTATTTCTCCTAATTGTGACTGTACATCTTACAATGTGACTTAAATTCTTATTTTAAACTTTATCTCACAGTTCTCTTTTTTTTTTTTTTACTATGAGGCAGATTATATGATTAACAGATAAAATATATTAATATTTTCAGATTTTAATAAAATAATATATATGTTTTCTTTAATAGAATGACATCTATATCTTCTTCAATCTTCAATTAAATAATTAAATGTTGTTTGCTAATAAGAGTTTTGTTCTTCAACCCTCTTACCATCCCGTCCTTTCCACTGTGATAGAGACCTCAAATATCTAACTGCAGGCCTGGTCACCTGACTCATGTGCCATTGGTGTTTAAAGGTGGAGCTGGGATGAAGTATAACACGACTTGTACCAGGCTGTCTGCCCATTCCTCCCTCCCACTCTTTCTCTATCCATTGCTCAGCAAGCAGCAATCAGATTACAATTAAAGAGCTCTGCCTTCATTAGCCCTGGCCATAATAACAGCCAAATAACCTGAGGCTCAATCAATCTTAATCTTAATCAACCTTATCTCTTTACACCATCATCACTCTACTGACCTGTCAAAAGCCTTTTGTCCTTTTCTGTGTGCTCCACCCTCTAATTCATGTCATTATCATTCTGTCTAAATTCTGTATAAATGTCCTGTCTACCCCTCACTTCTTAACCACTAGGTCTGGCTTACTCACATTCTTTGGACTTTTAGCCAGCTCTGAAATAACTCAAGATGACAGAGGATTGCACGGGACCTTGCTGTCAGACTCACGCTACACCTTTATTTGAGAGCTTGAGAACTGTCACACCACAGCCCCCCATTTATTCAGTCAGTTTTTATGTACAACATTACAGCACAATGGTTTCATCAGCTAAAGGAATTTCACAATCTGTGTAAATATTTAATTTGTACCATAGTATATGAAATGTGCTATATAAATAAGATTGCCTTACCTTGCCTTGTAGTACTTAAATATGTAAATCTAGTAATATTGTGATACAACAATACAGTTATATCAGCTGCCATACAGCTCTCCAGATATTCCTCCCTACTAAAAAGATTACTAATAAGTGTTTAAGATTAAGTTAACTTTTTTCAAAGGGGATATCCTGTTATATAACTGCCAGTGTTAGTTGAAGGTTTGTTGCTTGAAATGACTGCTAGAATCTCATGACCTGATCATGGATCACATTTTGTTCCAGTCAAGTTTATTGTAACTTTGTGATGATGTCACGTTATTTTACCATAATACTAAATACCACTAAACTGGCAGTTTTTTTGCGATCAGACTCTTAGTGACTGAACATTGCAGTAAATAGACAATACTATTTCAATTATATTTCTTTATCAACAAAGACCCATATATTTGTATTTTAGTGAATGTTAGCTGAGTTAGCATAATTAGCAATTGACATCTTTAGTAACAGAGAGGCATTTCATTATGTAGGACCAATAAAATAAGGTAGCCTAAATTACATCTATTTCTTATGAGTAAAGTAATAATAATAATATAATGCAATTAATTGTTGTTTAATACTGAAAAAAGATAAAAGAATACTGGAATAAAATAATGCATATGTTGAAACAAAATTATTTATCAAACTCTAATACAATGAATTTTTTTTTTTTCCAGTTATGCTGTAACAACCTAAGATTACTTAGCAGACCTCAGGGAAGTCCTAATCCTCTAAACCTCAGGGACTACTCTAGCGAATTCAGTATTAAAAACTACTCTTACCCTCAATAAAGAATTGTTAGTAAAAGAGCAAAAGATTGGCTAACCTGGTAAGTGTGGCTAATTGAGAGCCATGGTGAGTACTCGTCCCATTAGAACACAGAGAGTCTGAGAATAACCAGAGGGGGACCAGAACAGCACTTCCAGGGAGGAAATAGTAATAAGAAATAACAAATTCCAAATTAAAAATGTAAAAGTCCAGATCAAAGGTGGAGAAAAGACAGATATTCCATGTCAAAATTCCATGTTTTTTCTTTTTTTTTTTTTTAAGTCCTTTATCTTATCGTCTTTGAAAAGAATAGTATAAAAATGTAGATGTAGAAATCCACCTTTCTCTTTTTAAAATGGAGAGTTGATCTTTGGCTTGTGGTCCCTGGAGGTTGGAGGCCCTCTATTGGACTGAGTCCTGCCCCAATCTGGAGAGCCTAATGGGGGAAGCCTCTGGAACAAGAGCCTCTCTGAGTCCTGGGTCTTATGGGAATAGGCAGATTTACAAAGAGAGAGAGTGAGACAGCAAGAGACAAGGAACGAGCAGAGGAGAAAGGAGGGGCAGGCCGGGAATCCAAGCAGTGACTTCTTAACCCTCTTTAGTCTATAATCCAGACATACATGGCAAAAGGCATTGTGTCTTCTCAGTGTGCATATGAGCTTGCGGTCCAGTAATATTCAAGATACCGACTAACAACTTAAAGTAGAAATATTAACAACACCTCAACACTGACAATTTTTTTATTAACTTTAATTAATTCATTTTTTTATTATTTGTAACCAATTTTAGTGTTTCTAGTCTCACTGTAAATGGAGGTCTTTGGAAGACTGTTTCAAGTTTAATGTAATCCCATGATAAATAATACAATAGATAGGTTGTATGGTGGTTTCTAATTAAGCTGAGGATTTGATCCAGTTGTCTGTGCGGGATCAACAGTGAGCCATCAAAAGTTACAGACTGTACCAGTAACACTTTATTTTAAGGTGTCTGTTACACGTTACAAGTATGTACCATTATAATAACAGTAAATTATGCATAATTACATGCGAGTACCCCTAAGACAAACCCTAATCCTAACCCTAATAGTAAATACATGCAGTTAACTATTATTACTCAGTACTAAAATGTATAATTACACTGTAACAAGGACACCTTAAAATAAAGTGTAACCATTGTACCTGTACTTTCCTGCTCCATCTTGTTGCCTCAGGTGCACTCTGTAATTTTAGTTTATGCTACACTGGCCAATATGGCAGTCTTCTTGGACACCTAAAATGGCTGTACAACTCACAGTCAGCCTTGATTAATGAAAGTGAAAGATAATAGTAACCAAAATAAGTTAGTGGGATTTGACTGGTCCCATGGCCTCAACATGGCAGACCTACTGTTAAGGTCGAATAAACAGATTTTGTAAAGCTACTGACATGACTAAAGTCTTGTTTTTTACTGTTAACTTCTTTTGGGGCAATGCTTTTTAATTGAACACAATTTAACACAATGGACAGAAAAAAAGCACAACTGGCACCAGACTTCTGCAATGAGTTTTAGATGATGGTGTTAAAACATTAGTGTAACAGGACCTCATTTCACATTAAAAAATCCCAAATGTCAATGTGTCCCTCTTTCTTTTCTGCTCCTCCTTCCTACTTCTAGGTCTTTCTTGAGTTTATAAGCTTGGCTAGTAGCTCCCAACAGGTGAAAGGAGATTTTAGTTCCCAGGAAGCCCTAAGCCACGATACCTCTTTGTTCATTGTGACACTGTGTCCTATAGCACAACCCAGTCACACTCTTCTTAGAGTTTGCTTTGACATAAAAGCTACATTTCAGTCTGATATTTGCAAGTCAGACATGAAGCGCTCAAAGGCCTTCTGGAGAAAACTGGTACAAAAGGTTACAGGGTTACCAAGCTGTAATTACAGGAAGCAGCATTCAAAATAATGAAATGAAAGGATGGAGGTATATGAATCGAGAGAGGGAACTGTGAGAGATCATGCTGCAAGAGCTCTAAGGTCAAAACCTTTTAAGATTATGACCCGACTATATCCTCGAGCAGTCCTCCAGGACTGGAGCAGTGCTCTGACTTTTATACAAACGTAGGCCCTACAAACTAATTTATGCAAATCAGTTTAACCAAAATGTAAATATTCATTTGTAAAATAGAAATGGATATAAATTATTTAACAAATAGACACATAATAGTGGCTGATGGCGATTACAATACGGTGATCACATTAATCACCATAATTAGTCCCATTAAGAGAATTCTTTTGGAATTTTCTAAAAAAGATTTATGGAAAGAATTAATGTTTAACTCTCTCTCTCTCTCTCTCTCTATATATATATATGAATCGTAAAATCTGTATACTACTGTTTAGAATTTTTGAAGATGTTTTTAAAGAAATTAATACTTTTATTCAGCAAGAATGCTGATCAAAAATTAATGCTGCATGACAGCATTTTGGTAAAATGCTTTTGAATTTAAGCACCAAATCAGCATATTATGACTGATTTCTGTAGGATCATGTGACACTAGACTGGCGTATATAATTAATGACTGCTGAAAATTCAGCTTTGCAGAAATAAATTGCATTTTAAAATAGAAAACAGTATTTTAAATTGTAATAATATTTTACAATATTATTGCTTTCACTGTATTTATTTAATTAATTAAATGTAATTAATTAATGTATTTAATTTAATAAATGCAGCATTGCAGCATTGCATTCAGCATATGAAACTTCTTTCTTCCAAAAACATTAAAAAAAAGAATGGTGCGTAATGGTGTTATGCACCATATTCTTTTCTCTTAAAGTAAATGGTTTTGTGTGTTCTAGAATGTCACTTTTCCTTGATCCAGTTAAATCTTTTCTTCCACTAACTGCCCTCATTAATGGTCTTAAAAGTAGGACCTCCATAAGGCTACTGGCAATATTGGTTTAGCTTTGACTGCAGCACTATTAAACACTATGTGGCTGGCTCATATTAATCAGAGAGCTGTAAGAGCACTGGAAACGAAGGTGCTGGATGGAGAAGACACACACATTGTCTTAGTCCTTGTATATCCTTAAACTCCCTTAAATTTTAAGTTAATCAGATTAGCCAGATTGGGTTGTGCTGTACTGAGCTTCAGATGGCAAGCCTCTTACCTCTGATCAGAGAGAGAGAAATGAGGTGGGGGGTGACAGGTAGCAACATAATTTGCCTGAAAGAATTGATAATTAAAGTTTGATAGAATTATTAGTACATTATCATAGTAAAATCATGTTAATTTATAATTACATACACTAAAATGCATGACATGGCAAACAACGTGTAGGCTATGCTGTATTTGCGTAAATCTGCACAATTTAAAGAAACAAGAAAAAATCCTCACCCTCATGTCCTTCTAAACCTGTACAAATTTCTGTCATCTGGAAACACAAAAATATTGTTTATGGCAGAATAACTGATGGGGTCATTCACCAAGAACGTGTTTTTACATTCTACTGCACTACGTCCCACCACATTAGACCTTTTTTCATTCGACTACAACTGCACTGATTTTTAACAAATCCATTCTGTTCTGTGAATGGCCTCAACTGCCCTTTTCCATAGCTACAGTGAAAGTGAATGAAGTGACCACGGCTGTCAAGCAAATGATTTTCATAACTAGCCTACTTAAATTCTGTTCCTCATTAGACTGGAATAAAAAAATCAGTAAATGGCATGGGGTTGGTATTTTGATTTTTGGTTGAACCATAAATCTTGAGCCTATCTTGAGATAGTTGACCAAGTAGTAGGCCTGGTGACTGCTTTGGAAATCTTAAGCTCGGAAAACCTTTTTAAGTTGACTGTTTTACCAAGTGTAGTGTATCTTAAAAACATTTCAGTAATCGCCAAGTTTAAACTGACTGACTAAAATTAAATTGATTACTTGAAGGCATACATAAAATTATAATGCCTTTTTGTACTCTTTGTGCAATAACAGAATGATTAAATGAATTCAAACAGGGTTAAGCATTGTAAAGGTTTTTATTGATATTATTATGTAGTGTAAATAATCAGCATTTCAGATTTGAAAAAAAGAGAGATAATCTTAACTTCTAAATCATCCAAGCGGCATATTAATAATTTTTAGACTTACCTTTTTCTAAACATATGCAAGAATAACAATGTTTTCAATAGCATGTTTAACAGGTATTCATATAATTCACATATAGGGTAGAACTTAACTGGCCATATTTCATTAGTTTTTAGCATTATGCTATTTAACAGATCTTATGTTCAAAACTTTCTCATTACAGTCCAAAAACTGTGAGACTCTGTTTGTTGTCCACAACTCTACATGGAGTTATATCATAATCTTGAAAGCGGGTCAGTCTATTGGTAAGAATCCCAAGGGCTTCAATACTGCCCAGCCCAAGGCACCTCTGACGGAGGCAGCGGAAGCAGAAGGGTGTGCTACAATGAGGGCATATGATGTTGGGACAGCCTTCTCCATTGTGTGTAAGCAGGGCCTTGCACCCTGGACAGGCCCTGAAATATGGACATCCTCTCGCCGAGCTGTTGGGGTCAGTGATTTTCGTTTTGTTGAGGAGTGCAGCACGGAGCGCACAGTTTGGCAGCATGCAGGAATTGGTGGTCGGAGTGTTGCGTGGCCACTCTCTCTGACACGCCAGGCAGAACTGAAACACGGACCTCTTCGATTTAGAGCAAGACTTGCAGACCGCACACTGACCATCCAAAACTCCCACATTAGACTGATCACAACTAGGACACTAGGGAGGGGAAAAAAATTGGTGAGATTTGGTCACGAAATAAAATAAAAGAGGGGCTCCACTTCACAGATTCACTTACTTTTCCACTTAAAAATTATGGTTAAGTATTTCCACAAGTTTTACAACTTCTCTAAACCTAAGTTTTTATAATTTTTTGTATAAAGTAACTTTAATGCACAAACTGTGCAAAGCTAGATGCACCAGATGATAAACTCACCTGAAACAAGCACAATGCAGTCACAATAGCAAAATATTTGGGCACTAAATTCATTGTTTATTGTCAAGAATTTAAAAACGTATGAAGCACTGCTCACAAAGCAGCCATTCACATGGCCAACTCAAAAAAATAGGGAAATTTGCAGAATTGTGCAGATTCCTAATAAAAGTGCAAATTTCGCAGAACAACGGTCAATGTGACTGCAGCTTTAACTGAAGTATTTATTACTATTATTAATATTAACAATAATAATAGGCCTAGTATTTTATAATTTGATTAATCGCATCAAAAATAAAAGTTTTTGTTTACATAATGTGTGTACTGTGTATATATGTAGGCTACATTTAAATACACACATAAATTTAGATATTTAAGAAAAAATGTTTTATTTGTATATTAAAAATATTTATATATAAATATAAATATATACATGTAAATACATGAAAATATTTTCAAAATATATAGCCTACTGTATGAGTGTGTCTTTATACATAAATAATAAATATACACAGTACACACACATATATTATGTAAAAAAAAAATCATTTTGGGATGAAGTAACCCTTTAATGTGTGAAGCTTACTACACTCCAGTAGCTTACTGTACTTTTGAAACAAAACGTGTACTCATTCAAAACAGTAGCGACATTGGGAATCACCATAGTTTTTTTTTTTTTTTGTCATTAATCACTTTCCCCCATGTCGTTCCAAACCCGTAAAAGCTTTGTTCGTCTTCGGAACACAATTTAAGATATTTTTGATGAAAACAGGGAGGCTTGAGACTGTCCCATAGACTGCCAAATAAATAACAGTGTCAAGGTCCAGGAAAGTATGAAAAGCAACGCCAGAATAGTTCATTTGCCATCAGTGATTCAACCGTAACATTATGAAGCGACGAGAATACTTTTTGTACACGAAAGCTTTTACGGGTTTAGAAGGACATGGGTAAGTGAATAATGACAAATTTTCATTTTGGGATGGAGTATCCCTTTAAGCTTTGCACAGTTGCATAATTACCTTATTCATTTAACAACAGTATCATGGCTTCATATCAAATTGTTTTATGGATAATCTTGCTAGTAGCCTTACAGTAGGTGTACATTTTCACATCTTAAATATAACTAAAATGACTGAGCAATAGCTCAATGATCCTTAAAGTTTTAACCCAGTTAGGCTCTTCTATACTTATCAATGGAAAACTGCGTCATAGTTAATCAGACACCTTGACATAGTGTGCTAAATTAAGTCTTAGAGTTTAATTCCCTCCTGTAGTATTCTGTTAAAGCGTCTGAAAATAGAGTTTGCGAAACGTCTGACGTCATGATGGATCAGAATGTTCTCGCGCGGTCAATCTACCTTTGGATCGTTCATGGCTCAGATACTCCTGGACAGCTGCCACGGATGGACACACCTGAGAGAGAGAACGCGAGAGTAGACGAGGGTCAGACGATTAGTAAGGAAAAAGTAAGACAAAAGGTATTGGGAACTGTGCTGACGGTAACTGAGGACACGGTGCCTCACACTTACGATCCACATTAAGACAGTTTACCAAGAACATCATTTACTGTGTAAAATAACATGCATTTCGAAAATCAATATGTCTCTGCCAACAAGAAAACAATATTCCTTCCTACAAGTGTGAATTACAAATAGTATTAATTTGACCCACCTATGCAGTTAAAGGGACTCTTACTACAGAATGTATGATGATAACTAGTAAAATGAACAAATTGTAAATCAGTACTTACTGGAGACCAGCACACTATTTAATCCACTTCTTTGTGCGAACAGACACGAAATGAAAGTGTTTATTTCTCGTCTGCTTAAAAAGAATGAAGGGAAATACCAAGTCCTGCGTCTTTCACTTTCTAATTTTAGGCGGAAGTAGCCTAACAGAAAAGAAAATAGATAGCAAAAATACCCCATTGGCACTCTTCCAAAATATTAACGTTCAACTGAAAAAAAGGTATACTGTTATGTACAGGTCCTTAGTTGTTGTTGTTTTTGTCTTTTCTTTGCAAAACACTTATTTGGCTATTCATTTAGCCAGCGATTACTAGATGATTGGTGATTTAGGTTTATATAGCGCCATCTGCTGGTCGAAGAATGAAAGTGGAAATAAATGCTTGCCAGATAGCAATCTCTGCCCCTCTTACCTTTTGTGACCCTGATCACTTGATCACGGCCATAATCATAAACATGTTCTCTGGTATTTTTCTGGTATGGCAAATCGTCAAAATGCACTGGAGCTTTTCAGTGAGAATGAATAATTAAAACATCATGTTTACAGTTTGTTCCAAAGATTTATTTTTTTCCACCTCTGGCTTAAAGGAAAAGACAAAAACAGAAAGTAAAAAACAAAACAAAAAAAACAGTTATTCTCTTTTGAAATTAAATGTTATTTTTTAATAGTTTATCATCATCCTCTAGAGTCCCAGATCTTTAAGGATCGCAGCATTGTCCACTATCACACAGAGCTGTGTCTCAGTATCATCATCATCACTGTCATAGTATTCATCAGTATCATCATCGCCATTATAGTATTCATTGTCATAGCATTCTGGACGCAAGCAGCGAAAGCAGAACTTCTTGTCGCAGTGGGGACAAATGATGTTTGGGCAGCCTTCACCATTGTGTGTTAACACGGCCTGGCATCCCAGACAGGCCCTAAAGTATGGACATCCATTCACTGAGCTTTGCGGGTCATCGATCTGTATGACGCTGAGGAGGGCAGCACGGAATGCACAGTTCGGCAGCATGCAGGAGTTGGCGGTTGAAGCATCGCGTGGCCATTCCCTCTGACATGCCCAGCAGAAAAGAAACACGGTTTTCTTTGCTTTAGAACAAGATTTGCAGACTGCACGCTGTCCATCCAGCTTTCTGATATTAGATTGCTGACAACCGGGACACTACAAGACAGACAGACAAGTTACATCGTTGCCAGTAGGTGGCGATTAAATACTTTTGTCATTGTGAGTGTGTCATTGAATCATTAACTCAAATGATTTATTCAACAAAGAAACAAGTGACACTCCTTAAGTCTGAGTCGTTGAATCCTTTAATCAATCTAGTCCTACTAACAGTGCTAACGTGTGTTGGCAGGAAATGCAAAAATTAATTTGGTTGGAATCTTTTGGAACTGTTTTATTTGAAGAAAAATAAATTGGCTAAAATGTAAGTTATTTCTTTCCTATAGTACTCTGTCATAATGTGGGCAGTGTTATACTAATTCATATAAAAAAAATAATAAAAAAAAGTTCTACCTTTGGACTGCTCATGGTTTAAATTCTCCTGTTCCACATCCACAGATTGACTGAGAAACTTTAAGCAAGCAATTGTAAGCCACTGGAGAAAAACATGAGCATATATAACACAAATCACTCAGGAAAAGATCAGTTAGTCAGCACCTATTTTTAATACAACAGGACAACAAGGCAGAATTTTTTTTGCTCCTACAAGTCATAAATTCACAAATGATTTCCATTAAGCTGAATGCCAAAAACTATACCAAAACATGTGAAGAATGAAGTAGAAAAAAATGAATAGTAAAAAAGCAAACAAATACCTTCCTCACTGGTAGATCTTAAGCACATCATACTCTACATGCGTCTGTTCTTAGAAGCTGTGTTTCCTGCAATGAAGGGGAATCCCACAGTGCAATGTAACTTTCACTTTGTCTTACTCTCAAGCACAACCTTATATGACCTTTCACTGCTTTCCCACTGAGGGTGGGATCACTTTAACTAACACCAACAGTGAATGCAAGATTTATTGTCTGTTCAGTTTACAAGCATATATAGGGCAGAATGGTATTGACAGATAATTTTTTATGTGACATGAGCTGCTTTTAAAAGTTTTTGTTATAGCATTCTACTTGGTAAAATCATCTATTTTTATACTTCAATCTTAAAAATAGTTATAATTTTTAATAAGATTAAACAATACAGCAGTGATTTATTTTACGAAAAAAAAAATGTATTGCACATTATACTTCCCATTTCTTGCATTACACTTTAATATTTTATTGCAGTTTTCCCAAATTGATAATTATTTCTAGTCATCACACACTTTTAAGTTTTTCTTTTTAGTAGTTTTTAATAATTTATTTGTGTATTTATCTACTACTTACATTTTAGCACACTGTAATTGCCTAAAATATCTTCGAACATGCGCTAAGACCAGGCTGAGAAACAAGACGATATCGCCATCTTGTGTTTGTAAATAGAAACATAAACGAACAATTTGAACAAGCTGTACAGACAGCTGTACTGTCATCTACTCGTGTGCTGTATCGACCAATATAACTCTGGGCTGTTCCTCTGTACACTTTTTAATGTTTACAAACTGTTTCGTACAGTTATAAACTGTTCATACAGTATGTCATTCAAAAGTGATAAACTTTGAGGTGAATGGCAGGTCGGACCACATGAGAGACATTTATTGAATCACATTTCTACCAAAAAGTCAGCCGAAAGGATCCACATAATCTTCAGAGTACATAAAGTAACCGACCTCTCACCTGTTAACACGAACAATGTGTTTACTTAAAAGCGGAGTTATCAAGAATCTGATGTTCTATTCTATACTGCCGACCAATGACAGATAGGCCTCAGGAACAATGGGAGGAGCGTGCATATAATTAAGCCTGAGTATGTATGTGGAGTTTTTTTTTTTTTTTCAATTCTGGAGCATACCAGAAGAAGCTCATTGTATTGTATACGTGTGACAGAAACGTATAGTTGCAAAGTAGTAAAATGGGAGACATGGCAGAGTGCAGCTGGTATTCACTGGTGTTATGCAGCATCGGTTCCGTTACGGTTGTGTATTACCTGCTGAGGTGGTCGTGGCGGTGTTGGCATGGTTTCAAAGTGTACGTGCTTTCTGAGATCTGGCAAACGAACCTGAGGACATATGGCCAATGGGCTGGTAAGGTGTTCTTGCTTATTCTTTCACTATGAATGGTATGGCAAGCCATTTTATCATTTATTCCCTTTAACTAACCACCTAACATATATTATTATGCGATTAATGCTTTTAATAAAATTATTTGTGATAATACTGGCAAGCAAATATACCAGTGTCAACATTACAAATTGAATTATATATGGGTTATATCTATAATATACCTTATAGTTTTACTAGCACATAATCATTAGGCAATAGTAGCCTAGTTATTTCTCAATTCATTAAATACAAGTATCCATTTATGCAAATCTTTTCAAATTGTTACTAATAAAATTTTGATTTCTTACTATTTTTTATGAATTGAACTGCTTGCTAATGACCAATTGAACAGACACTACAGGAATAAGTACTAGAATCTAATGAATGGTTAATTATAAGACTGAAAAAGATACTGCAGTAGTCACTATGAAACTGTATACTTGTAATTCAAAATAATTAATGTAGTACCATAAAAACATACTGCTTTTTTCAAATACCTGTTAAAATAGCTTGCCAAAAAATTCTTATCATGAAGATTTCATAAATACAGGTGCATCCAAAAAAATTAGAATATCGTGAAAAAGTTAATTTTTTTCAAAAAGTGAAACTTTCATATATTCTACATTCATTACATGTAAAGTAAAACATTTCAAAATTTTTTAATTTTGATGATTAGAGCTTACAGCTCATGAAAGTAAAAAATACAGTGTCTCAGAATATTAGAATATTTCCTAAGATCAATCAAAAAAAGCATTTGCAAAACAGAAAAGTTCAAGTTCTTTAAAGTATGTTCATTTATGCACTCAATACTTGGTTGGTGCACCTCCAGCACAAATGACAGCATCAGTGAGGATTAGCATGGGAGCAGTCAGCCTGTGGCACTGCTGAGGCACTATTAAGCCTTCAGCTTGTCTGTATTGTAGTATCAACTGTTTCTCATCTTTCTCTTGAAAATATCCCATAGATTCCAGATGGGGTTCAGGTCAGGCATGTTGGCTGGCCAATCAAGCACAGTAATAGCATGGTCAACAAACCACTTGGAAGTGGTTTTGGGCACTGTGGGCAGGTGCTAAAGTCCTGCTGGAAAAGAAAATCAGCATCTCCATAAAGCTTGTCAGCAGATGGAAGCATAAAGTGCTCCAAAATCTCCTGGTAGATGGCTGCATTGACTTTGGACTTGATAAAACACAGTTGACCAACAGCAGCAGACATCACAGCACCCCAAATCATCACTAACTTCGGAAACTTCACACTGGACTTCAAGCAGCTTGGATTCTGCTGCTCTCCAGTCTTCCTCCAGACCTTGATTTCCAAATGAAATGTAAAATTTACTTTTATCTTTGAAGAGGACTTTGGGCCACTGAGCAACAGTCCAGTTCCTTTGCTCCTTAGCCCAGGTAAGATGCTTCTGACGTTTCTGTTTCAGAAGTGACTTGGTAGCCCTTTTTCTGAAGACATCTGAGGATGGTGACTCTTGATGCAAGTCCACTCCTTGTGAAGCTCTCCCAAGTGTTTGAATCAGCTTTGATTGACAGTTTTCTCAAGCTTGCGGTCATCCCTGTTGCTTGTGCACCTTTTCCTACCCAATTTCTTCCAGTCAACTTTGCATTTAATATGCTTTGATACAGCACTCTGTGAACAGCCATCCCTTTCAGTAATGACCTTCTGTGACTTACCCTCTTTGTGGATGGTGTCAATGATTGTCTTCTGGACCATTGCCAAGTCAGCAGTCTTCCCCATTATTGGGGTTTCAAAGGACAAGGGATACCCAGGATTTATACTGTAGGGATGGTCATTTAAAGGGGTCATATGATGTTGCTAAAAAGAACATTATTTTGTGTATTTGGTTTAATGCAATGTGTTCATGCAGTTTAAGGTAAAAAAAAAAAACATTATTTTGCACGTACTGTACATTATTGTTGCTTCTTTATGCCCCGCCTTTCTGAAACACGTTAATTTTTATAAAGCTCATCTTTCTGAAAAGAAAGGTGTATGTTGATTGGCCAGCAATCCAGTTCGTTGTGATTGGCTGAATGCCTCAAGCATGTGACGGAACTGTTACGCCCCTAACCACAGCGGTTCCCAATCCCAGTCCTTGCGCCCCCCTGCTCTGCATATTTTGCATGTCTCTCTTAGTAAACACACCTGATTCATATAACCAACTTGTTATAAGAGAGCTACGTGCATAAACTGCGTTCCGATTGATATGATCACTGCACCTTGTTCATTGCTCCCTACTCCCTGAGCAGGGGAAATCCGTTGAAGTTTACTTCACTTCTGAATATTCATTCATGGACTTGAGCTGCGCTGCTGCCTGCAGCGTCTTCACACACAGACGAGTGTGACATCACATACCTCTGTAAATAAAACAATTTAAATTCAAGTCTCACACACTTTAATGCCCTTTGAATGGAACATATACACTCGTTTCAAAATGGAATCATGGCGGGATATCTGGTGATGTCCACTTCACACTTACAGTCTAATAGAACAAACGTTGTACGTGATAAGAGATACGAAATATGCAGAGCATACCATGTCTGCATTTGTGATTGGAGAAACGACAAACAAGTGCTACTCTACACTGCTCAAAACGTGTGTTTAAATCATCAGTGGCAAATTCTTTAAAATATGTAAACTTACAGACTGAGTCAGAAGTGCCAGACTGTTCTTGCAAAGTTGAAACTGCCCCACTTTATAGAAACAGACACCGGCATTGTAGGCTACTCTCACAGGAAACAGTCCTCGTCCTCCGTAAAATGCACTGCACACATATGAATATTTGGGTTGAATACAACAGTGTTGTAAATACAACTTAACCACTGATTTCTAGTTGTGTCCTCTTTTGGAAGGCAAAACAAGGTAGCTTCGCTTTCACAACGAAACACACAGCGACTCCACAACATAAAAGTTACGCCTTTTTTCTTTGTGTGAACATTTGGGCGACGTTATGCAAATCTTCCCACATCGGCTACGTTTTCATGCACACTTTTTGGTTCAATCGGACTGAATTCATTACGATTGATGAATCTGATTGTAGTGTTTACATGAATGCAAAATAAAGTGATCGGGTTGAGCCGTCAATCCGATTACAAACAGATTATTTGGGTGCATGTAAACGTAGCCATCGTGACGTAGACATGTGGGGGCATGTTAGAACAAGGGGGGTGTGGACAAGTCTTAACTTTTATAAAGAATATCTCTTTGGATTTGAGACTTTAGTCTTTGCAACTTTACAGATCTTTACAGATCAGAAAGGAAAAAATTAAATTGCATCATATGACCCCTTTAATGAAACTCAAATGTAAAAATTGTAATATTTTGAGATACATGATTTTTTTAAATGTTTTACTTTACATGTAATGACTCCAGAATATCTGAAAGTTTCACTTTTTGAAATGTTACAGAAAAAAAATACTTTTTTAATGATATTTTAAAAAATGATACATTTTGTGAACATCAAAACTGCCATTGCAGTGTCCTTGGTAAGTAAATTATTGTAGTTTTTATTTTTTATATGACCTGTCTTAAATAATCTGATTTACTTATGCAGAGGTAAAATTATCTGATGAACTTCTCTATACCCAGGACAAGCTTTCCAGGAAACGTAACATGCATTTCTATTTAAGTAAAGTCAGCGCATCAGGTTTTGTCACTTGTCTCTCTTATCTAGACTTAGAGATGATAGTGATTGATATATTGCCCCTGCTGATCAAAAGAACTGTTAGCATAATGAATTTTGTTCTGGTTTGTACCGCTCAGCACTGGTTTTCTGCTGGCCCAGCTGGTGGACCATGTTGTAACCAGCAGAATCATGCTGATTAGTGATGCAGCAGGGTCTTGCTGGAGCAAGACAGATGTTTGTGGTTACGCAGCATGGGAGGCGACACACCAGCATCTAGTGTCCAAAACACAACATGTGCTTGTGACCTGTTTTGCTGTTTTTTCTGCAGGGGTGTTCTTTTGCATTGGTTATCCAGTACTTATTCTGCTCGGGGCATCTGCACAGCCAGAAACTCAACACTGCTGCTTTTTTCTTGTTTACTTAAAATGTGCAGATTCCAGACATAATTGAAACAGCCTTACAAATCAGACACAAACAATTAAAGTGTTTAAAGGTGGGCGATATAATGATAACTGACAGCAGAACAGGAAGGATGAGATAGTGTTGATATTTCACTAAACCTTCCTGTCTCTCATAGTTGTAACTGGAGCAACATCAGGGATTGGTCGTGCATATGCTGAAGAGGTCAGTAAATAACTCTCTTATCTTAAAACATGAATTATGTGGGAGTTTAATAGCATCCATTTTGATACTAAAATATTCACTATAGATCTTTGTGGTTTGTAATTAACCATTTATCTGAGTTGCATAGTTCCTCTAAGCTACATGCAATATTTTACTTATTTTGGTGTGCTAAAATGGCTATAGTCTTCGCTTTAAGTCAAGGGATGTCAGGTTTGTTCTGTAACTGTCATTAAAATGCAATAGGCGAGTTGCCATAATCAACTAGTCTGGAAGTCAACACAAAAATATCTTAAAGGATCCAGACACACTAGTAATTTCCGTTTCTCAAAATCTGCATGGATGTGGTCAATTGTTATCAGTTGAAAATCCTATCTTGGCCGCCACAACGTATTGTTCTTGTCGTCAGTGAAGGAAGAGGAAAGTAAGTCTGATTAATGATAGGATGTCCATCAAACAATGAGTTTGCCCTCCCGAATACCCAACAGAGAATAAGAGAGACTCCTGTGATTGACTTGCACAAGTTACACAATTGGAACTAGTATTGTCTACACAATGAAGGTTAATGGGCTCCAAAACAATACTGGACTCAGTGACTTTCATTCTGTGGACAAAAATCTGTTGAGCGATATTTATTATTCTTACTATTTCCTCTATATACATACACATTTGTCTTTGTGGGATTTGTTTCTTAGCTTGCCAGAAGAGGATTAGACATTGTTCTGATCAGCCGTTCAGAGGACAAGCTTTGCAGTGTGGCCAAGGAAATAGGTGAGTTAAAGTAGAAGTGAAAAGGAAAAACTAAGCTTCTCGAAGTGAAATTTGTCATCAGAACAGAGACAAATCCATTTGTACGCAAGAAATCAACCCATTTTTTCTTGGAATGGTATGACTAAAATTTGATGGCCCTTTTTTGAAAGATAATCAAGAATCTAAAAATAGTCTAAAGATAGTCTAATATGCAGCTCATTTGTAAGTCATCTCTAGTCTGTGTTCTTCAAGCAAGACTAGTTTTTTTTTTTTTCATAAGTTTAGACAGATTTATTTATTTATTTATTTATTTATTATTATTTTTAAATAAATCTGCTCTGTATGTGTTTGTTTCAGAGTCTCGGTACAAGCGGCAGACACGTGTGATTCAGACAGACTTCACAGAGGGCCATTCCATCTACTCTGCTATCGCACAACAGCTAGAGGGCCTGCAGATTGGAATTCTGGGTAAGATAAAGATCAAGTGTAAAACAGTGAAGATGGTGCAAAAGAATGAGATGAATTTTGATCAGCCTTATAGGGGCCATAGAATAAATGTTTTTCATTTCTGAAACCAAAAACCATCTTTATTTAGTTTTACGTGACCATTTTTTAATCCTGCTTTTATGTTTAATTTTTGCGACTCTACCTGCTTACTGTATACAGAATATAAATGACTACACTTCAATGTCAGTAAACACTTAAAGCATTAAACAGTCCAATGTTGACTATAAGGCACTGAGGTTTTATGAATATTAAGAATTTCTGTAAAGCTGCTTAGAAATATTTATTGTGAAAAGTGCTATGCAATTGAAATTGGAAATCAAAATGTAAATTATTTGCCAGCTACTCATTTTCTGTATATTTGGTACTTCCCCATATTATACTCTAGCATCATCCCTATCATCATCATGAACTTCTGGTGATTAGGAGTAAGAGTATTTACCTTCTCATCATTTCAAGTCAAGTCACAGCTGCTGTTTTTTGCCTGCATATTTTCTATTTACAATAGATCAGAAGCTCTACACTATCAGCAATTAGGATAATAAAACACACTCAATACATAGTACACACAAATTCTTGACCAAAATCAGTCTGATTTTACTTTCTCATACTACTGAAAAAAAGTGAGATGTAGCCTATCTATAATTGATTTCTTCTGTTTTCTCTGTAGTGAACAATGTTGGTATGAACTATATAGGGGTTCTGGCAAATTTTCTGGATGTTCCTGATGCAGACCAGGTCTGACTCAGCTTTTCTACACCACACAGCTTGACTTTCTATTCTATTGTAATCTGAGTCCATTGTTTGAAAGTGTCTATTATATTAAGTGCTTTTTTTCTGTCTCCAGAGAATCACACAGGTGATAAACTGTAACACACTGTCCGTCACTCAGGTGAGACTATCTGTATGTGGACCTGTTTACAGACAGCCTGTTATACCATTATGTTTGTTATCTTATATATTATCTTGACATAGCAGCATAAAAATGGGTGCCATTTTGTGCCCTTCATATACAGTACATATGTAAAAAAAAACAAAAAAAAAACAACATATACAGGGGATGGATAAAATAATGTGTATGCCTGGGAAATAGCTACAGTATATTTCTTCATTAAGGTATGTTACCACCATCTGCCTATAATACAATTTCCAACCTTTTTTGAATAGATTATTATAACTTTTGAATGGTCTCCAGTTGAATATTGTCTAAAATAACATCTGCCAATTGCTTCACAGTGATTTTGTAATATTAAGTCAGGTGATTGAAATGCCCAGGGCAGATGTTGAAGTTCAACTTGGAGCTCCATCTGCCAAGGTTTCATGATCACATTGTATGCATTTATGATCATATTGTTCACATTTTAGCATTGGTGTCCATGATTAAAGTATAAGCAAGTACAGCTACTTCATGAATTTTAGGTGTGTAAAGTGCCCTGGGTTTGGTTTTTGTGGAAGCAGAGTCTTCAGAGTGAAAGCTGAAGTTTGCTGTCACTTTGCAGTAGTAGTTCTGTGTTGTTTGGACACAGTCTTTCCTAGTACTTGACAGTCTCTATCCTTCACATCACACTGATGAAGTCTTGCCATGCTTTGTTAATGGCATACATATTTATGAAGACACCAAATAATTGGGTTGTTAAGGTTACAGAGACTCCTGCTAAACAGGCTCCCATGATTTGTCCTTTTTGGAAGTTTTGACCCACAGCTTACTAAACACTGGTTAACACAAATTATATGACAATGAAAAGATAAATAAAAGATCACTGCAGTGTTGCTTTTTCACTGCAGCCTAAACAAACACACAATATTATCCCCTGTAGTAACAGATGTTCACATTATTCTGTCCAACCCCTCTCGATGGATATGGATATAAAAATGGATACCGATTTTACATACAGATATAATCTAGTAACTTGTAAGATACACACATACACTACCAGCTAAAAGTTTGAGATGTTATTATTTTTTACATTTTAAATAAAAATTTTCATGTTTTTGAAAGAAGTCTCTTTTGCTCACCAAGTCTGCATTTATTTGATTGTGAAATATTTATTGTTTTTTAATTGTTAATATATTTGTAAGATTTACAATATATAATATATAATATAAAAATAATTTGGTGGCGATGACAACAGTGATGTTGATGACAATGTTGTTGTTTTGTAGATGAGCAGACTCGTTTTACCAGGCATGCTCGAGAGGTAAACACACAGCCAGCTCTGATCATATCTGTTCAATTATGACAACTATGTTTATGTTTTACGTGAGGGCTTGTGTTTACTCTCAGGGGGAAAGGCCTCATTATAAACATATCATCAGAAGCTGCATCTCAGCCACAGCCAATGCTGTCAGTGTATTCTGCCACTAAGGTACATCTTTGTTGGACACAAAACAAATTTCATACGCTTGTATATTTCCATCAAACACAGCCTTACAGAATAAGATACAAAAATAACTAAAGCGTGTCTCCCTCTTTTCTTACATCTAGATATTTGTAACATATTTCTCTCGCTGTCTGCATGCAGAATACAGATCAAAAGGAATCACGGTTCAAGTAAGTCCAGTATTGGAAAACATCTTGTATTTTTTTTTTTTTTTTTTTGCCAAACCTTAATGTTGTTTCTCTTCCTTTGTCCAGTGTGTAGTCCCGTTTATAGTCTCCACTAATATGACTCACAATGTGCCTGTGAATCCACTGGTGAAAAGTGCTGCTTCATTTGCAAGAGATGCTCTGAACACTGTGGGTTACACAACATACACAAGTGGATGTTTAACTCATGCACTGCAGGTAACGCCACAGTCAGTTTGTATGATGTGGGATGGCAGCTTTTATAACAATTTTTACCCTCTTCTCAAAACATATTTCAACAGTTTGTAGTATATAAAGGGTTGTGTTATAATTAGGGGTGGTACGGTAACGTCCTATTCATTTTTATTTTATTTCAGTAATTTAAAAGTCTGAATATGTTGTGGAATGAAAACTTACCATCTTTTGTTGTTTCAGCACATTGCTCTGTCCATCTTTTTCCCTGGCTGGCTGCGTCTCACGTCCTTTTGTGTGCAACGCATGGCAAAATTCGCTCGTAGCATTGAACCACAATTAAGGGAGAGGTTGGCAGAGACGAAAAACAAACAGGACTAACACAAATCCATGGACAGCAGAGATAAACATAAAAAAACTGATAACAAAACATGCATACACATACACATACAGAAATATGTATTATGGCATTAACAATAATATCTATATAAGCAAACTCTTTTTATTGCAGTGACAGAAAAAACAGATGCACTGTTACAACAGTAATTATGTCTGTGTTAAAGCTAACATTCAAATTTACATTGTGTATTTGCATTATAATCCGAAGTCTCAACTTATGTAACCTTATCACAGAGTTCAGTGACTTTTACACTTGCATTTACAGCAGGGCAAATTGGGAAAGGGTAAATATAATTTTCCCTCCCTCAAATGCACATTACTTAATGCAAACAAGGGGGAAAAGGTGAGAACATTGCACAGATCGGGGGCATGATCCACACATAATTTATTTTAAAGATATTTGATTTACATGCTCATTTGTAGTTACTTTAAGGTATTTTCTTAAATATTTTTATTACCGTATTTGTCCAAAACCGTATTTGTTCACACATTTTTAACATCTTGTTGAAAAATTTTACAAAAGTCAAGATTGAATATATTTGGTCAAAATCCCAGGTTACAAAAACTGAAATAAGTTAATTGCATAAGTATTTATACCTTTAACTAAATATTTAGCTGAAATAACTTCACAATCTTAAGTCTGTTTGATGCTACAAGCTTTGCTTATTAGCATTTGGCAATTATCTGCTATCTTTCTCCTTCACCTCTCATGTGCTGTCAGGATGGATGAGGGCAGATGCACATTTTCAAGTTTCTCCAGAAATATTTGATTAGGTTCAATCCCAGGCTCTGGCTGGGCCACTCAAGGACATTCACAGAGCTGTATAAGCCACTCTTGCTGTGTGTTTAGGGTCATTGTCCTGTTGGAAGGCGAACCTTCTGTCCAGTCTGAGGTTCTGAATGCTCTGGACTGGGCTTTCATTAAGACTAACTCAATATTTTGGTGCATTAAGCTTTTCTTCTACTCTGATGAGTCCCTCAGTCCCTGATGCTGAAAAACAACCCCACAGCATGAGGGTGCTAACAGCACACTTTACTTTTGGGATGCTACTCTGCATGTGATGAGTAGTACCTGGTTTCCTTTAAACATGATGCTTAGAATTTAGGTTCATCATAGCTGAGAATATGGTTTCTCACTGTCTGAGGGTCCTTTAGGTGTTTTTGTTTTTTGCAAAAACCAAGTGCGTTTTCATGTGTCTTCACTGAAGGGAGGATTGAGTCATGCCACACCACCATAAAGCCCAGATTGGTGGAGTGTTGCAGTGATGATTTTGTCCTTCTCTAGATTTCTCCTATCTCTACATATGATCAGTGAGGTCAACTAGAGTGACCATCAGGTTCTTGGTCACCACACTAACCAAAGCCCTGCTCCATCAATTGGTCAGTTTGGCCAGGAGGCCAGCTCTAGGAAGAGTCCTGGTTGTTCCATTCAGGGTAACAGAGATTACATGCTTCTGTGAGCCTTCAGTGAAGAATAATATTTTTCTAAACTCTTACCAAAATGTGTGGTTTGATGCAAACCTGTTTCTGAGCTCTACAGGCAGTTCTTTTGATCTCAGGGCTTGGTTTTTGCTTTGATATGCATTATCAGCTGTTAGAGCTTTTATAAAGACGTGTGCCTTTCCAAATTATAACCATTCAATTGAATTTGCCACAGATTAACGTCACTTGAAGTGTAGTAACATCTACAAGCAATATGAATGCTCATGAGCTAAATTGCAACTGTCCAAGATAAGGGTATGAATACTTATGCAATGGAATCATTCAAGTTTTAAATTTTTAATAAATTTGCAAAGATGTTAAAAAACAAATTGTTTTTTTTTTGCTTTGCCATTATGGTGTCTGGAGTGTAGATTGATGTGGAAAAAAAAAAGTAATTTAAAGCAGTTTAACATAAGGCAGAAACAAAAAAAATAAAGGGGTATATATGTGTGTGTGTGTATATATATATATATATATATATGTGTGTGTTTGTATATAATAATTAATAATTAAATATTAATGCTAATATTTAATTTTCAAAAGACAGCAAGATCCTAACAGGAGTACAAATTCCTTTTATGATGGATATCTGTTCAGTTTCAAGTGTGTAATTTTCCCCCTTGTTTTGTGTGTTGAAAGAATCAGCATTTTTTGAAAAATGTGATATGCCAATTTTGATGCTTATAGGTCTAGCTGGCAATAATTAACTGTATCATATTAATGATTAGATACTGTACCGTTCAACTATATGAGCCTATCAAGAATTTACAAATATGGAGTGACAGTAGATTTTACCTCCTGATGTCAGCTGTTCCGTTTACTCTGCATTCCAAGTCTGGAAATGTGAAAAATATCCATAGGATAGCAGTGGAGAACATAAAAAATTAAAATTCTGTCATTAAATTACTCACCCTCATGGGACACAGATTAAGATATTTTTGATGAAATCCATGAGCTTTCTGACCCTGCATACCCTGACCCTGAGCTAACACGCTCAGAAAAAAGGTAGTAAGGACATTAAAGGACATTAAAATAGTTTTGTGACATCAGTGGTTCAACTGTAATTTTATGAAGCTACGAGAATACTTTTTATGCGCAAAGAAAAAAAAAATAACGACTTAATTTCTTCCCTTTTGTGTCAGAACATTTAGGATTTAAGAAAACATTTAGGACATGTTGGAATGACATGAGGGCTAGTAATTAATGACAGAAATTTCATTTTTGGGTGAACTATCCCTTAACCACTTTATAATCATTTGTATATACTACTAGCTATGACTTTTACATAATGTATTTTTTGCTTTTCCATATTGCAAAACTAAAACACGCAATCTAGACTAAAGGACAGCATTATAATTTCAGCATAAAGAAAGAGGCAATGAAGAAAAAAGAAGACTGAAATATTTTATTTAATCACAGAGTCTTCTGTTTATAGACTCCACATTCAGTCATATGATTGCGCTTTTACTGTAGAACTAAATTGTTAATGCAGCTTAATGATTTTTGATCTCTAAATACTTCAGATTATATGGAAACTGGATTGTGTAAAGCAATCTTTGCATATTCAAGCACTGTTAAAAAAAACATTTTTATATATAATAAATGTACAGAATGGCATTACTTGTACACATGTATTATTTTGCACAAGACTCTGATTATTACAGATATGATAAAGGCCTGACTTTCTTGGGCTTTGGCGTTACTTTTCTGTTAATGCTTAGAAACACATGCGCAAATGTGCAAAATATTCAAGTATTATTTAAGCCAGCGTCCCTTTTCACTTCACAAAGACCAGCACAGACTCAACCCAAACATCATCTTTAGCCCTGACCAATCAGACACCACTTATGAGCTCCCTGCTCCACTACAACCCAGTCAACAGAATCAGAAACACAAAAAGCGTTTGCACGGTAAACATTTGAAAAAAAAACACACAAAATCAACAGAATGTAAAAAACAGGTAATGCAAATGGTCAGGGGAATTTCTTGAGGCACAAAATATGTAATCCAGACTTAATAATGAAAACAGGTGCACAAGAAGTACTTACACAGCCACACATACACAAATGTTATATTAATAACAATAAATAACATGTCTATATAACTGGCAGTAAATACGCAATCAATGCACAAATCCAACGCAAGTGCTCTAAACGCAAAGCTGAGAGCAGCAGTTCTGCCATGACACCAACAATGACCCAAACCCACGGGGGCTCCTCAGTGGCTCACAAGCTCTAACTGGGTCACCAGCGGGGTCAAAGGGCCTGTTTATATCAGAAATGATTAACAAAATTCCCCGACAGTGCATTTCAATAACAAGCAAACAAAAAGTGAGTAAAACAGACTCACTTTGCCATATTACTGTGCCAAATGTAACCACATCTCATTCAAGACAAACTCTTTCCATCCTAATTAGCCAACATTATTTTTCCATATAGTGTCTTGCATGAACAAATAAACATGAATCACAGGATATACAAGTTCTCCCTTTCCACCAACACTAAACTTAATGGGAACAAACAAACAGAGGCGCACGGAGAACACAAAAATAACGGTGCACTATATCATGATACGGCAGTATTTACCCATAAAGCCAAAACACCTGTCTTCACCAATAACACAAATTCCAACCTTCTGTTTTTAAATAAGATTTTTACCAAGTGCACATATTTTACCAGTTTACGATGTTTGGTCCTCAAAATCACCCACCATTAGAGAATATTGGGAATCAAATACACTTGTATTCCACTCACTAACATTCCAGATGTTCCTCTCTATCTCCATCACACGAATACGTTTTGGTTATTGTTTCTCAGAGTTCAGTGCATGTTACCGGTGTGACCCCGTGAATCAAGAGAGTTGGGCCCAGGTCGCGCGTCAGCGTGTCCAGCTGTGTGAGGTACTGCTGTGACAGCTGGGAACTGGAGGGAGGGTGAGGCAAATACAGGAAGCGGACTGCTGCCGTAGAGCTGTGTTCCCTCAGCAGGGCATTCACGGCACACAGGAAGTCCTCTGTTAATTTTTGACTCTCAGAGTTTGGCCCTCTACACATGCGTGCTACGTTATCCCATGCCACAATCTTAATAGCGGCACGAATCCTCAGCTTTCCCAGCAACTCTCTAAATTGCTCCTCTTTGGCCAGCCAGCCCTGGTCTCCCAATTCTGACTCCACACAGACAAATATACGTAACCTTGCTCGGCGCCACCTGTTGGCCATGTTTAAGACGCACGCCATCTGAAGCAAGAAAAGACTGGACACGTCTGCATAACTGGCGCTGCCTGGGGACAGTAGGTTTGTCGGCCACACGTCAATGGTGTCCACGTTGTCATTTCCCTTTATGCCTTTGGTCTCAGGTGGTAGCTGGAAAAAGTAGCGACCTAAACAAACGTTCTTGCCCATTTTTATAGCATCTTGGATGATGCTCACATACTCCTCAGGATGCAGAGCACGAGGGCTCTCAGCATGGCGCACCGGTGGAAAATTAGCCTGTAAGGATGGGAGGTCCACTCCGAAATGATCCCCCTCACCCCTATCACCCTCACAAAAGACTGGGTCCTGCAGGAAGTAGTCCTCTGGATAGCAGTTGTCATAGAAGCCCAAGACCAGAGTATTTGGCTTCATGCCTCCTGGAAAAGAAAAGAAGAGGAATTGCTCATAAGAGTCAAGCAACACTAGTTTTTGATTCACTAAAAAGAACCACACACGAGAGTCATTTATTTGTGAAATGGGCTGCACTATTTGTGTTCCTGAATCATTAAAAAAAGAATTACCTCATAAGAGTAATTTGCTCATGTATTATGCTATAGTTGTTTTGTACATTTTTGATTAGCTAAACAATAGCTTATAAGAGTCATTTATTTGTGAATCTGGCTGCTCCTGTCGTGCCATATGTTTGTTCGCTTTCGATACTACACTCGTACTGCGTCGTATGTCGTTAGGCTAGACGCTTCGGGGGAAAAGTCCTTTTTCACCGATTTCTGAAGCCTTTTTCAATCACGCAGTGAAACTACATGGCCATTGGTTTGTGGGGTTTAATAAAAAGGGAGCTCACATGGTCCTCCTGGTAGCCCTTCTGTGGAGGAGCCAACCATGGTTCTCGGACCCGTCTCAGCTGTCGTCAGTGGAGCCATGGCTGATTCCATTGAAGTGGGATCTCCTCTCTGAAGCGAACAGAATGATATGGCATCCCAGACCCGAGCTATGGGCTCTACATGTATGGCCTCTCAATGGGAGCCCGCAGGCCTCCCAGAGAGCATCCTAAATACCATTTCACAGGCTAGAGCTCCGTCCACAAGAAGTCTCTACAACCTTGAATGGTTGGTTGGTTAATTTATCAGGTTCTATAACCTGGATGTCCCTGAGTTACAGACGCAGGTCCATTCAGCATAAGCCCTAATGTCATGGTCAGGCTTCGCATTGTCTCCAGCTAAGACCAGCCTTCCTTCCTCTACGGGCTCATGACCCCCCCTTGGACAGTGAGAAGACTGTTGTGACACTGTCCCCGACTCAGTTCGGGACGTCCTTCATATGTTTTCGTTACAAGCCCTTTGTTAGTGCTCTGGACGAATGCTCTGTCATCCTTACGGCATAGCACGGCGTGCTTGTACTGTCCCCTGAAGCATCTAGCCTAACGGCATACGACGCAGTACAAGTGTAGTATCGAAATGGAATGTTACTAATGGTTACTAATGTAACCTCGGTTCCCTTAGATCTTAGATACGGAACGAGTACTGCGTATTTAGCCGCGCTATGTCACAGGACACCTCACGTTGTCGCTTCAGTCGAATTAAATCAGTTTGCCTGGGTGAAATTATATAGCCCATTTCCCCGCCCCTTTTGGGGGGCTTGGGCGGGCACACTCACCATAGGCTCTTTCGTTTTATTAAACTCCACGAACCAATGGCTGTGCAGTTTCACTGCGTGATTAAAAAAGCCTTCAGAAATCGGCGAAAAAGGACTTTTCCCACGAAGTGTCTAGCCTAATGGCATACGACGCAGTACTCGTTCTGTATCTATGGGAACCGACCTTAGTACCTCAGTAATCGAGTACGGTTTAAGGTTTTTTTTTTTTTTTTAAGTGAAAATATCTGTGCTGCCTCTTGACTAAGACTGGAAGAAGAGATCGTTTATCTCAGTCGTAATTTACTGGTTAAAGTATAAATAAAAAAGTTACTAAAACTTATTAAGTACATACACTACTGTAAATGAGAAGAATGAGTCAATCCTACAAGATATGAATGACTTTTAACATTGTGGAGGAGATGCCATCTTTGAACTAGATGAGTTCTTACACAAACAGTGTTGAAAAAAAAAATACAATAATGTATTCACTGTATTATTTCACTAGATATGTACTTATATTATTGCACAATAACAGTAAAGATCAATGTAATCTAATTGATGCTTCCTGACTCTGTGCTGTAAAGATAATGTGATGAGGAAATGTCTCACCTAGTCCAGTAATGCGGAGCAGATGTTGAGTGCCCTGCCTGACAGACGGAGAGAGAGTGAGATCTACAAATGCCTTCACACCCAACTTATCCACTAGACTCAACCAGAAATTATACTGTGACTGCACCGGGTCTGCTGGCAACAAATCTGTAAGACAGAGTTCAGAGAGATTATGTTTGGTTATTTGTCCCTTTCTTCTCTGAAAGCCAGTGTGCATAAACATGATAAAGTAACATGGATTCACATCAGGAAGACTGTTTAGTAATCTAAAAGGTACAGTTCAATCAAAAATGACAATCCTGTCATCACACAGATATTTATAATTAAAAAGATATTCTGGGATATTTCTGAGTGTTTTTTTTGTTCCATACAATGAAAGCCAATGCTCACTAAAATTGTTTGGTTGTGAACACTCATTTTTTTTATCTTAAATTAGATTTCTATAGACAGCTATTCATTGTCATTGGCGGTTTGATTTCCATACAAAGAGTAAAAACACTTTTTCAGATTCTGTGATATTATCAAAACACGGCTTTAAGCATCCTGACCAGCCTTACATAGCAACAATGCTATACATGCTAACATGCACTTAGGAAATGCTTTAGCATTCTGGAACATCATGTTAACATGAACACAGCTTTTCTGTACAATTTAAGAGATTAAGAAGCCAGAGAACACACCTTATGGTGGTCATAAAATGCATATGCGGTAACAGAAAATCTTTATTCAATATGTCTTGTGAAACTTGGGTTCCATCATACAATTGCTCCCTATTGCATCCTACCCAGATCTCCAATCTGCACATGCCCAAGAACAAACAGCCCTCCTTTCTTCAGCTGGTTGACAAAGCAGATGAGCTGACAGGAGGAGCGTGGGTTCGCCACCATCAGCAAGACCTGAGGCCGCCAGAACTTTACATGATCCTTGCGGGAGTCTAACATCAGAAGGTACTTCCTCACCTGAAAGAAGCACAGAAAGACCACCTCATGGATTTAAAGTTCAGTGTATTCACATGTGTTTTGTGTGTGTGAAGGTACCTGATGGAAGATAAGCGCTTGGCTGATGTAGCCCCAGCTGCTGGTGGGAGAGCGGTAGTGCAGGAACAGGAGGAGCAGCAGCAGCAGTACAATACTGGCCGAGGAATACACTGGGTTTATAACGAACATCATTACCACACAGCTTATAATACCCAACAAACATGTGTGCCAAGAGAAAAACTGAAACGTTGGCCTGGAAAGAGAGAAGAAAAAAGATACAGAGATAAATACTTATACTACTGATAAAAAGTTTCAAGTAACTAAGAAATATACATTTTTGATTTTAGCAAGGATGCATTAAATTAAAAATAAAAAAAATAAATAAAAAAAAGCAGTACCTGAAGTTTGGAGCAGAGGCCCATTCCAGAGCCAGACAGGCCAAATCAACCGCCGCATATGCTAACAGGTAAAACACTGTCACAATACCAGCAATCACATTCAGCTGTCCTGCAAACAGTGTACACTACAACACACACACAATCATGTTATATCATGTGTGACAGAAATAACATCGATAGACATAAGCACAGAGCTCCCTATACCTGCACCAGACCCCAGGTGTAGAGCACAGACACCCATGGGTTCCCAGAGCTGGAAGTGACTGCAGCCGGAGCCAGAGGCAGCCCTGAAACCAGATCAACAAAACACTGACACAGTACATCATTACATCACTCCAGCATAATATTACACCATATCATCATAAGCCATGTCAAAACTAACAATGTAACCTAGTTACTGGGTTAGTGCAGGAGGTGGACATAGTTTTCTTTAATATATCCAGGGTGTCATGTATGTTTCACCATTTATCTGTTTATATTCATAATCAAAAAGTGCCTTTGTAATGTTTCCTGGAATTTCAGCAAGTGACGCAAAACATTTCTACTAAAAATTGCTGTAAACATTTCAATCATACAAGTGGTGTTTTCCCTCTTCTAATCAAGAGTAAAATCAAGAAAATAAACCCTGCACATAGATGTAAGCTGTGGTTAAAATGCCACATGCTGTGAATTAATCAAAAAATCAGTATATATTAAATTCATTAATTTACAATTGTCATGTTTGTGATTTTTATTCATGTAAGCTATTGCTTCTGACCTTTAAATCAAAACAGATTTGTGATTTTATGACATAAATTACTGCTTTATGTATTCAGAAACACACATCCTAATGTTATTTGTGTATTTTACTTTTCACTTGATTGACTTCACTACAGCGCCTTCTAAATACTTAAAAAAGGCCTTATTTTCAAATCATTCGAAGCCTTTATCAGCCGATTCCAATAATGTTCCTATCTTATCATGTATCCCTACTGGATTTTCAAAAAGATGTTCTACGTAACATTTTTACAATCAATTGTGCAATCCATCAATCATTTTCTGTGATTCCTGTGAATGATTTGTTTAAAAAGAAGAAAAAATTACATTTTCAATCAATTCAATAAAATCAGTTTCTCAAAAAGAATAGCTTGTTCATTTTGATTATGCCTAATCAGTTAACTGATTTAAGTAGAAAATGGTCAGAGGAAATATGATTCTTTTTGTTAAATGTCAATTTTTACCTTTTCACACTGATATATGACCTCTCTCACACCATATAACAGCCTATACAATGTGACAAAAAAGTTACACTGAAAAAACATTCACTAAGCATATTTTCCTTAGAAACCATAAATACTGCTTTCCAAGTACTGCTCACTAATGTTTTCCCATAACAGTTCTTGTGGAGACATCAACACCCCTAACACAAACATCTCAGTATCAGTTTCCAACCTGAAATATGTCTCTTAAATAGACCAAACCTACAAATGCACAAAAACACAAACTAACCAAAAAGCTGGTCCAGAGCAAGCGCGTGGAGGATTCGAGAAGCTCCTATCATGGAGCACATAGCAGCTGAGAGAGACGCACAGTACACCCCAATCGTCACGAATGGAGGCCACACATTCACTCGCTGAAACACTGCGTAATCATTGATTAACAACAACCTGAGAGAGAGACCAAGAAATGACAGAACGAAAAAGTAGAGATAAACGAGAGGAAGAACAATTATGTAAATTTCCATGTGGCTTGAGTGTCGTAAATGGCACCTGTCGCAGGTGGAACCCAGGAGCAGGAAGAGAAGCACATAGACAGTGAAGGTGTATGACACTGCCATGATGGTCCCTTTAGGTATCGACTCACTGGGGTTCTTCAGCTCACCTGAGAAAGTGAAACAAATCAAATGACATGTTCATGACACCCATCCATTGGCCAAGTGTTATCAATATTGTAGAAATCAACAGAATTAGATTAGAAACCAAAAAGAGGATGCAAATAAATAAAGGTGTCTGCGGTTGTCTGGTTTTTGTACCCGACATGTTGGCTCCTGCCATGATGCCTGTGCAGCTGGTGAACATCACAGCAAATACAGTGGCGAAAGACATCATTGTGTTGGTACTGTAGTCCAGAGAGTATTGTGCTACAGGACGAGACATTTGGACAAAATTCATGGCAGTGAAGCAATTATATAAATTAAAGGAAAAATTTTAATTAGAAGAGACATTTTTAATCCTAAACATTTATCATCTATCCAATTTAAATTGCTCTAATAATTTGAATTGTGTTAACCAGAAATTAGGACTAAATTGTACAAGTTGATGGCAAATGTCTGTATTTGAAGAAAGAATTTTATATTTTAATAAATCAAACTCTTCACAGATTGATATATCAACCAGACTGATAACCAACAAACACAAGTAATCAGCTCTTCATTTTGTTAGAGCTAAAATCAGCTTTTGTCTGTGTAAAATGTTGATTTGAGAAATTTTTATGTCTCATTAATTGCCATTAAAATATATCATACATACACACTGTTCTAATATGTGGGGTCAGAGAATCTGATAATACATTTCAGAAAATACAGTAAAACAGTAGTATTGTTAAATATTATTACAGTAAATATACAGTTAACTGTTTTGACAAAGCCACATTTTCAGCAGCATTACTTCAGTCTTATTACTCATGTTTATTGTCATTACTGCCCAATACACCTTTTTGTTTCATCTAACACACAACACAATCATGATCAGTTTCATTTCCCTTTTTTGTCTTTTGAAATATATCTGCTAAATAGTCTCAATGATCATCATCATCACAACCATCACTATCACTATCGCATTAATGATCATCTTACTCACGTCCGAGGTTGTTTTTTAATGTAGTGCTGTTGAAGCCTGTGTAGCTGGGGTTGACAGTGACGGTGTGGTTGTTGCCGTATGTGTGTGTGATGTTGAAGTGCTGTGGACTGAGTATCAGGGGGCTGATGATGATAGAGATCAGTGACACCGTCACCACCAGCAGAATGATAAAAGAGGCTTTGGCGTAGATATGAGCACCAACCAGACACACCACCATACATAGCAACAGCACTAGAGAGGAATACAACACAGTGTACCAGTAACCCTGCGGCAACACACGCACCCCATGTGACACAGCAGAGCCTGGAGAGAGAAGAAAAGAGACGCTTCAGTGTAAAAACACAAGCCGTATGCATGCAATTGCTTCAAAGACAGTTTAGTACGGTGTGATTCAATGCACCACTCACCCGGATCCTTCCCAAAGATGTCCAGTATGGCCTCCACCAGGCCGAGTACATAAACACCACATGCACATACCTTCGCCAAGTAAAACATCAGGCCGATACTGCCTCCAAACTCTGGTCCCAGAGAACGACTGATCATAACTAAGAGCTAAAGAGTTAAAGGTCAACAACATTATTCAAACCCTCATGAACACCAGATGTCAACACATATGATTGAGTCTGCAATTCTAGAACTCTATATGACACAGGGATTGGTTAAGGATACAGTAGGCCCCGCCCCCTTCCACTGCACCATTAGTTGAAATAGCACATATAGACAGGATTGTCAAGGAGATGATGAAGTAGGCCACAAACAGCATTAGGAAACCATGGAGAAGACCAGCATGACCCACAACAAAACCTGCAAAATCGATATACGCTGTATCAGAATGAATAATGTACAAAAACACACCTAGAGCCACACAGAGGGAGGATACTTTATCAAGTCTCTGATCATCAACTTCTGTCTTTTCCCATCATTTTTACTCACCTGTGCGAAGAAAGAGCACAATACTGAACATGGAGAGGATGGTGGGCACCATGACCCCAAAGAAGGTGTTGAGTTTGCGGGGGTTTGATTTGGGGGATCCCTCTCCTGTAACTCCTGCTGATCCACCCGTGGAATCTTTAGTATCACCCATCATGCTGTACACCCCGTGAACAAGAAGAGGAGAGTGCTCGTTTGCCATGGTCTGAAAAAAAAAAAAAAAAAAAACAGGAACCTGCGATAAGAAACCATTTGACTGTTTCCTGGTTAGCACATACAAACCAAAATAAGACAATACACTTGTCATGGATTTGAGCTATTGAACAAGCTATTATTATTACTACACAAACATTCATAACATATACACTACAGAACATTTAGGGTCAGGAAAGTTTTTCTTTTTAATACTTTCATTCCTGGTGACAGTAAAAACTTTTACATTGTTACAAAATATTTCTATTTCAAATAAATGCTGTTCTTTATGCATCAAAGTAAAAAAAAAAAAAAAACTAAAACAACTGTTAATTATTAGAATTTTAATTATGAGAAATATTTCTTGAGCAGCAAATCAGCATATTAGAATGATTTCTGAAGGATAATGTGACACGGAAGACTGGACCGATGGTTGCTGAAAATTCAGCTTAGCCATCACAGAAATAAATTACATCTTGAAATACATTTTAAAATAGAAAACCGTTCTTTTAAATTGTAATAACATTCCTGTTTTACTGTATGTTTGATCAAATAAATGCAGGCTTGTGAGCAAGAGACTTTTTTCAAAAACAAGTTGTGTATTTTTGTTGTTGTCATATAATAACTTTTTTTTTTTAAATCAGCAAAATTAAAATGATAAAAAACAGTTAATCCTGCAATGTCATTTATTTATTTTTATATAACGTTAGTATTTTTTTTTTTTTTGGTGCTTTCATAAATATATAGCCGATGGATTTAGAGCTGTAGTCACCATAAATGTCAATGACTTCGTATTTTTTTCATATACACGAATTTTATTTTTTTCAGGCCTGAAAATTCTCTATTTAATCGACTTTTCCATGACAATGGAAACCTTGAGACTGCAAGACCTTGAACCGCGTTTTTAAAACAAACGTTACATCTTTCTAGTAGCGGAAGTACATGATCATGTAAACAATCCGAAGTACGCGGCTGAAAAGCGATTGTATTACGGTCCTATACAAGTAAAGATAATAATGTGACTAAAAAAAATACCACGGTGCTTCTAAACAAACATCTGAGTAGTTGTCTGAGTAACTAGCAGACATTAATCCCAGAAAAGGCAGCTGGGATTTCTAGATGAGACCGCCACCTCCCTAAGCACTCAAAGATGCCTGTGCGTTTAAGGTTAAAATGACACATATAACAGTGAAGTACAGCAAAGAGATGAAGAAACAGACATGACCTACCTGTCCTTTTGAACAACAGCGGCGACGCCAATCTAGAAGCGGTATGTTACTTCCGCTTTTAGGAAGAAACTACACAAACCGCAAGGAAACCAAACTACTCGTTTTGAAAATGTGGATGCAGGATGTCCTGAAACCGGTATATTTCATCAGAGCATCATGTCGAGCTGGTTTCGTTTCTTTAAAGAATCGCAGGTGGAAAGTTTTCGTCTGCAGCCTCAGATCTCGTGATCATCAAACCCCCGGGACATGACAGATGAGGAGCGCGCGGCCGTGTCCCCCGTGGACCTGACTATAACAACAGACAGCAAGACCTAATGAAAACATAAATCTATTATGTTACGTTCCATTAAGAGGTAATGATCATCACGTACTCTCACACTGCAGCACGGCTGGACTGTCCCGCCTGCCTGCCCCTCAGTTTATTAAAAAAAAAAAAAAAAAAAACAAGTCACGGGACAGAGGAGGCGCCCATGTGACTTCACAGATAGGAGTGCTGAAATATCACAAGTGTTGTTTACCATTTGATTCGTTATTTAAAAAACTAGATGTTTAACCAGTCAAACATTTGATCTGATATTAAACCAAGCACCACACATACCTATTTCTTAATTCTAGGTTGCATCAAGCACACTATGCAGGCCCACTTAAAATGCAGAAAAGAAGCAGTGTATAAAATCTTGGCATGGGTGTGGTACGTTCTGCCTTTATTTGTCAGGATTTAATTTATACTGATGCATTTAAAATATCTGAAGTGCAAAAATAATTAGTTTCAGTTCTGATTTGTGCAGGATGCACAGGATGGTGTGATGATCAAAGTTAAATCAAGTCTGAAGACCAGAAAAATGCCTTATTGTGAAAGTTTAATCATAGCTGGAACCCATTTAAATGTTTTGCACCGTAACACTTGCATTGTTGTTTTTATGCATGAAAACGACTCATTATAGTTACAGTTACGCTGCACTGTGGATGATGTATTTTGTACATATGAATCTAAATGAATTGTGTGTGTGTGATGGACAAACTGTTTACACAATCAGGCAAACATATATCTTCCAATATACCTCCAATTTTTTTGGACCAAACTGTTGCTGAACAAACTTTATCTGTGGTGTGTTATGTGCCACAACATATTCTCATAAAATGTCTTCTCTTCACTAGGCCTTTTACTGAATTAGACATGTGCTGGTATTTGGTAACACGGTACATTGTGGTAATGAACATACAGTATTGTAACCATACACAAATTGTAAAGACTTTTAGACTGCACATTAGCTTATTTTCCATCAACCAGTTAAAATGTATGACACTGCATGACATGTATGCTGCATATAAAATAAATCAGATTTTCACTTTGATCTTAAGTTTTGAGAAAAACAGCAAGGCCAAATGGAAATGCAAATTCATGCTCTGACAGTATGTGGCACTTACAGAAAAGCAGAAATACAGTGGTTATAATCCATTTTAATCTTGACTAAAACACCCGCCCAGAAAATAATTCTGGATAATGATTAAAAATCTTTTAATTTGTTTTTATTGTCCCTTGTAGTTGTGCTCTTTTGTACTTTAATCAGTTTGAAACATGTTTACTTTATAATTGTTTGTTGTTGTTTTATTATATTTTTAATGTCCCTGATTTGAGAAGATTTAAGAGGACAAGTTTGTTTATCTTTTCAACCTGTTTTTGTAACATCACTGAAAACCAACAGATAATACCGTACCAGTCACCACAATTACCATGCTTTAAAAACACCATCACATGCCTAGACTGAATCCAAAGACTGTGTGCTGAGATGTGGCCAGACATAGGAGGGTCCGGCTGGGAGGAGAGGGAAGGTGGGATTGGTCACCGGAACAAATGTAGGAGAGTGTTTGAGTCTGTGCTTTTTGAGCTGACCGAGTTCTCTGAAGCAGCATCCACACTCAGCACAGCGGTACGGTCTCTCTCCTGTGTGAATGCGCTGGTGCTTGTGTAAGCTGTCCAAATGGCGGAATCGCTTCTCGCAATATCTGCAAGGATACGGCCGCTCACCTGTGTGTATGCGCTGGTGCGTTTTCAAGCAGTAGAAACGTCTGAACCCCCGGCCACAAATGTTACAGCGGTGCACTTTATCAGGGCTCTCGATAGTCCTGCTGAAGCCGGAGTCACTACTAACATGTGCAGCCAAGGCCAGCAAAGCATCACCATCAGTCTCCCGCATCGAAGGTGAGGAGATTTGCGCTAACTCTTGCATGGAGTTGGATGAAGATGCTACCGCTAGATTTGATGAAGGAGGCTCTAATGTAAGGGAATCAGGATCATCTTCAATTTTAATGGTGCCCTGTTTGACTTCATCAGAGTCCTCCATCACCTGTATCAGCTCCAGCTCATTAACATTCCCAGCTGGCGTGCTCATTTCAAACTCAAACTTGCTCATGTCAGATGGATGCTCTGGTGGGTTTGCGAAGTGGTCTGGATTTTCTGGTTCCTCATGTCTCCTCTCACTGTCTGTTACTGCAGAACTGTTGTCTGTAAAACAAGGAAAAGCTCATTTTCATATATTTTTAGCATGTGAAATGCCTTAAAGGGAAAAAAAGCCCCTTTAGGTTGTGGTACTCGTATTGTTTTGCTGTGAATTCTCATGATTTTGAAGAAATAAAAACTTTCATATAACTGTATATACTTCAGGTATACTTCAAGTATAACTTTCATATTGTAAGTAATATTTTACGATAAACATTTACTGGACTGAAGCACTTATGTTTGCTTGATTAACCACACATCCTTTTTTTTTTTTTTTTTTTGAAAATCATTAAAAAAAAACTTTTTGAGACTTTTGAGGAATGGTTATTTGTACATCTCAATCATCATTGCATGCAATTATATTTTGTCCTCCACATTTAAAACTTAAGAGATTTGGTCATAATATGATTGAGTGACAAATGATATTTATATGCTAGTAGTCTGTTATATTGTTATAAAAGTCCCATTGATTTATACTGCATGCTATCAGAATTTCATGCAAGTAATATTTGCATCCAATTATATATTTTCAAAACAAACTTTTTTTTCAAAAAATATTTTGTCTAAAACTGTTCCTTTTCGGATAAATTTTTCTCTTACTATTATGTCAAACCTCTATGGCTAATACTCTGTGATCAAACTTGTTTGACAGTATTCGAATTGCAAATGTTTACAGTAATAACAATTAACCTATTTCACCCTCATTCGTGGTGTAAAATGGGCCCTCTGGCTCATCTTCTGGTTTGAAGGGAGCAGGATTGTTTTCCACAAGAGTCTGTGAGGTCGTGGGGTCACTCGCGAGTGCTGAACTGTTGCCTCTTGAGGACCCTCCTCTTGCCTCTCTGCGGTTGACGCACTCCCGAGGCCAGTCTGACTGCACCGTGGGGAGACAGAGGCCGACACTAGGGAGATTTTTGGGATTGTGGATTCTTCCCGGTGAGTTTCGGAAGCTCTTGCGAGAGGAATCTCTGTTTTGCGCCTGTAATATGGGGCTTCCGTCCGCAGCGCGTGACGGAATCACAAAAAGAGCGTCTTCTGCGTTTGTGCGCATGATATTTGACCCAGGCTGGTTTCTGTTGAGAAGTAAACACTGTTTGATGTTCTTTTCAGCCGCGGTCATGTAGTAGCGCACTGCTTTCAGCTCGCTCTCGGAGATCTCCAGTCTCTCGCGCAGGCTCTGGTTCTCTCGGTGAGACTCTGCGGCTGCGTTTCGAGCCGCGGCCAGCTTTATGCCAACAACTCGGGCCGTTTCTTTTAAAACCGCTTCCACGGCGCTTCTTACCGCCTGGTCGATAGTAGATGCGAGTTCGCACTTGAGAAAAGAAACGCTGATGTCCATGCTCAAAGTCATGGTTACGATCCAAGGCAGTATTTCACTGCGAGATGTAATGTTGCATAGAATGTAGCAGAGCTCAGAAGAGGCGGCTTGCGTTTCGGAATAGTTTACGGCCTCACTTCCATCACTAGTGTAGTACTTCGATATTGCTATCTGGTTGTGATGTAAAAGAAACAGCAACCCACAAGTGTTTGGTCAATCTTATTCAATCTGTCGCGTTCTGCTGTCGTCAGTGTCGAATAATAATGACGTCAATAGCAGCCTGGGATTTTGAGTTTTTGCTCTGAGTGAATTAAGACGTTCCGTTTTCAGTAGTTGAATCACATTATATATAGATTTTTTAAAAGTTATTTATGTTAAGTATATAATTGGATCCATATAATGGCCTTAATATAGAAATGGAAAAAATGGAATATAATTGTTTATGATATGCAGTGTTCTCTATAGTCAGAGAAGAATTGTCAAAAAACTACATTGGATTTTTTTCTACAACTGCCTGTCCAGAAACCACAAGTTAATCTCAAGGAAAGAACAGATGTGTTGCCTAAATTATGAGTATGCACAGGTTTAGATTTAAAAAACTTGCTTTAAATATGAAACATCTGTCTTTGTGTGACCTTTACACTACTGGACATTGTTTGATCAAACACACAACAGGGTTAAACATTAGAGGGAGCTTGCAGCAGAACACTCGGTTAATCACTGCTTTTTCATTCAAGTTGTGTTTGGATTAAAGGTTAAACCATATCTTTCTAACGTTTCAGAGAATAATGTGTACTTGGTTTCATTTTTTTTTTTTTTTTTCACAATATTTATTTTTCGCATTGCTGGAAATAAACGATTAATTCATATTTCCTTAGCATTTACTTATTAAACACATTCTCTGATTTATATTGTGGCCTTAGTTCAAATAATGTCAAATTTTGGACAGCAATTGTTTTTTCTTGTTTTCTTTTCCCCAACATGCTGTAAGAAAGAGCAATAGCGCACTCTAGAGGTTGACAAATGGAAAGCACAAACTCTATTTATTTTAGACTCGGGTGTTTTTGCACCAAAATCTGGTCGTTCTGACACCAGAATATGAACCCTTGTCTTTCTCTGGTGTCTGTGAATCTGAGCCCTGTTTAGCCCATGTGGAGAGGAGTGTGATCACACTACACTCCTCATCTTCACCAATCCATTCATTCTGCCCATCTCATCTGTCGGCAGAAATATGTTGAAAGGTTTTAAATACATTTCTATGCATTTTTAATTTTTATTGCTTATAGTCATTACGTTGACTACATCATAGACTGGATAAGATACATCTACCTAAGTAGCTATGAATGAATGTCTGGAGGATTAATGCAGAACAGTTTGTGTCCATCCAACCACATACTGCTTGCATGGGTCTGTGAAAATGGTGTTGCTGGGCAACCCATCCACAGCTATACTACAGTCCCTTATGGGGAGTAGGCAGGTGGAATGTACCATCACTACATTTGGGCAGAGGGGTATGCATGCTGACATAATGTGTGGGGCAGTCTAATGGTGCAGAGTTGTATATATAAATGAAACAAATAAACCACTGTTTGATATCCATCAGCAGTACAGCACAGACAATCCAGTCTGTCATAAATTTTAATATGGGCCAATCAGCAAGTGTACAGTAGTATAATCTGTCTGCCCCTCCCCTCAACTTGTAATTATGGCAGGTGTAATTAGGAGTGTGTCTCCGGTGGGTGGCAGCTTATGTCTCTAGAGAGAAAGAGTGCATTGCATTACTGAGTGCCCTTACAGGGGAATTTTAATTACAGCTCTAAGTAATTTGAGAAAGTGTTGGTGAACTTATCTGGATAATAACAGATGTTGGGTATTTTATTTTAGAAATGTTTTGAAAAATACTGGAAATAAATGTATCATTACATGTATCATTAAATATGTTCAATAAGAACAGAAAAGGCTCGTGATAAGTGAAAATGTATACATTTTAGTAAACTATGCAATCATTTGAACTTCTGGCATAATGTACAGTCCAGTGGGTGTTGCCATGTCCACCTATTATAATCTTTATATATATATATGGCTAGTTTTTTACACACACACAAACTCTCATAATAAAATCTTACAAATACGTTATATATATGCCTGTATAACTTGCTCACTGTTTCTGTTACTGTCTTTCCACAGTCATGCCAATAAAGCTAATTTGAAATGAACTGAATTGAATTTAACTGAATTGAGAGAGAGAGTAGAATATTTATGTTATGGCTGGTGCTTGGCCTCCAAAACACAATAGTAAGTTTTAATAATGAGTGTTATTACCAGGTAAGAAAGGTAGAAGCTATTAACTATTTGAAAAAAAGTAACTAAAAGACACCGAGTGAGTATTATAGCTTAATTAAGTTGGTAGCAAAACTGTAATAAAAGCACATACTGAGACAGTGACTAATTAACGGCACTTCCAAATACCCCGACCTACTGTTTGAGCCTCGCCCTCTGTCATTATTATAGTTTGTTCTCCTTTCTCAGCTCCGGTATGTTTCTTAGGGCAAATCGCTTATTTTCGACTCTTCTTGCGCGATCTGGCAACACTCCGACTCCGCTCAGGAGCGCATTCATAGCCATTGAGCAGCGCGTAGGGGGAATTCTGTAAAATGTCACTGTTTTCTCCAAGCCATTTATTTGTCATCTTATACAGAGGTTTAAAGTGAGATCTACTTATTCTCGTTTCCACATTTCACAAAAGACCTGATATTTAGCTTTAGCGGCCTAAACTCGAGTGTGTCCCAGTGTGCGGTGCTGTTCATCCCCCGTTTGGCAGTGTGGCGGTGGAGGTCTGCGCTGCAGTGGTACATTCGCAATAAAATGGGTGTGGTTGAATCGCGCATATGTGATGCTACGTGTTTCTGGTGCAGACCGAATGATTTCATGCGGGACTGAATTGATAGCAGAGCGATCGCACATTATTTGAATTATTTAGAAAACAACTGTACTGTTGTTTATGTTGAATTCACCCCGCCTCCTATTCTGGCACTGTCACATTTAAACTGATGGACGGGTATGCTCCTCCGGAGAGATAACCAAGCCGATTTTGGTTACTTTATTTTATTTTTTTTAAAGGGCCACGGGGTGCCTCGCGTTGTATTGAATCGGTCATTTCTTGGACGAGGAGCGACGGTCAAAACGAAGAGACCAGAACAAGAAGACGGAGGAAGAAGACACTCGGGAGAGAAGAGGCGAGGATCAAGCACGCAATTTAAAGACAACGACGGCATGTACTTCATTTGAAAGCTTAACTGTATTTGGAATTATTACATCTGTCGGTAATTATATAATTTAAGGCGCAAAATACGTTTGTTCCCCCCAGTAGCAACGTGTATCAGGAATACCGTGGAAAAGGCTTCTTGCCATTCTCACTAAACGATCAGAGGTCGACATGGTAGCTCTATACTTCATGATAACATCGTTTTGATTCGTTTCGCACATGAAACGCAGAGCCACCGAGGCCTACTAGCACTAGGAAAAAAACGACAGTATGCAGTTCTAATCATTTTCCAGAAGAAAAAAAAAAATCCCTGCGAATTACTTCCGCCACCCACTTCAGCATTCCTCTCACTTTACGTTGAGACTAAAGCCAAACAGGAAGATTAACAGGTAGGCCTATGTTAATTTACAAGATTTATCAGAATGTTGTGACCCACGCGAGACATTTGGATGAAAAGTAGGAAAGGCATCAGAGATCTAGACGATTAAAATGGTTCGTGTTCAGTCGTAATGTGTTATTTTCGATCATGTGGGATTTTACTGGTTTTGTCACAAAATCACATTAGTGGATTGTTATTCACAATCAATAGGAATATCATGGATATTATATATCACATTACATCTGTTTTTAAGGTGCTGCATGTCTCATTTTAGCCGTGAGTCGTGAATTGATGGAGGAGAAACCTCCTGTTCTTTAACTGGCCGCAGCCTCCAGCGCTTTACTCACTCCACAGCTCTGATTATGGCAAGCGGTTTCAACATTTACTGCTTTATACTAAATATAAGGGCAGTCCCTGACTAAAGATTTTTCTGATCGACTAGTAGTCGTTCATTTGAAGCATTAGTCGACTAATCGCACGTTTATTAATAAACCATTTATATCATAATACAGAGCCAGGGAAATACAGTAAAGAGGCTGCATTAACATATTAATTATTTATTGATAAACTAGTGCTTTCTTTGTTTTCGGTTTAAGAGATTAAGTCGGCGACACTGACTCGTCAACTCCACAGTAGTAATGCGCCTGTATGCATGTTTCATATGGATTACAATATCTGTTTTCCATTTGAATTAGTTCATTTCAAAGTAGACATTTCACTATATATATTTTTAAAGTAAGGCAAAGATATACAGAGTTAGATGGCATGGCATTTAAAAAACAAACAGTTCACATTATTTTAGAAAAGCATGTTTTGTTGTTACTGTGAGTGCACACAGATAAATGTAGCGTCTTTACAGATTCTACAGATGTATTACTCTTATCTGTATGACCAAAAATTACAGAGTATTTTAAGAGCAAGTGACCGCACCAGCGCCTGCATCTGTCCTGCAGTTAGCGAGCTGCTGTTCAGCTTCCACACAGACACTTGAACAGCACACATTTCTCTGGGTTAACATTAGATTGAGCAACCATGTAAAGTTGCTAATACTTTTCAGATGATAAGTCATATTTGAGGTTGATGAATGATAGGTGAGTGTTTGGATGTCCTGCCCGATGTAACTAGCCTATATTACCACATACACCAGCCATTAATGATCTGTTAGTCACGGACTGTGTGACTTCGCCTGTTTTTTTTTTTGTTTTTTTTTGCGACTAAGCAACTAATAAATTTTTTGAGATACAAAATCCACTAAATAGCCTACTGTTCACCTAATACTAGTATTCATTCCAGTCGGTACATATTCCAGTTTTCACGATTCAGTGGGTACTACACTTGTTTTTGCTTATCTTGGATAGTTGCTAGTATATATTTCAGCTTTACCGGTATATATGTTTTAAATATTTATGTTTATTTTTTTTAAAAAAACACTGGTATTTAGCCCTTAGTTAGCTCACTATTGACACTTGCTTTATTGCTTGTCATATGTAATAACTAGCCAAAATGGCTACTTTATTATTCATTTCAAATCTTATTGGTAGACAAACATTTTTTACTAGTACCAATTTGAATACACTGTCATGTCTAATAAACGGGTACTAGTGTTTGATAAGTAAATACCAGAAAAACTGGAGAAGAAACGGCAAAAGTAACTAAAGAATAAGTAGTGAGTAATTAAAGATACTATTAAAATTAGAATAGCTATCAGTATTGGAATACATTCTAGTTCTGATCCCCAAATCCCAACATAAGATAGTAGTAAGTAGCTACTTATTTATGTGCTAAAGATTAAAAAATTAGCATCACATATTATTACTAGTTTATAATTAGTACTATTATGTTATTACTATAATATTATATACTAGTCAGTTTGTATTAAGGATATCTTGATAAAACGGCTTGCCATATGCAAATGTCAATAGCATGATAAAAGAGGACGTTCGTAAGTCTGTTGTTCTGGGCGTAGGATGATGTGACTGAAATATAAACGTAACCCATGTGACCAAGCAAACGCACGTTTTGCAGCTGTCTCCCGGGTTTAAAAGGATGCGTGGTTTATAGGTTGCGGCTTCAGTGAAAACAGCGGTTGGTGCTAGCAGGCTTATACGATAGAAATGCCGCTTACTTTCCTCCCTTTCCTTGCTGTATGCAGAGAGTGCATATGCCATTCTGCATTCAGCTGTAGGGGTGGGGCAAAGTCTGACATTTTTTGTAGTTCATGCTAACAGAACTCAAAGGACACAAATCCAACGAGCATATTATTAGTGTTGGCAATTTTGTATCGGTAATGGAACGCAGATTTTTTTTTTTTTTTTTTTTTAAAGGTCCTGTACACCCGCCATTCTGCGGAAACGTGACGATAGAAGCCGGATGCATCTCATCTGTCTCTTTACAAGCTTCTGTCTGTAAAATAGTCGTAGAAAACATTTTACCTGTGTTTTATGGCGACGGAAACAACATTTGCCTACTCCGAGGCAGTGGCCTTGTTTCTGCTCTCAATTTGGTGCTTATCATCAGCTGACGTCACAGCCCCCTCCACTCATATTTAATGTATGAAGTTGTATTATTTTACATAGTGCTGACAATAATATATCCCCGCTGCAAAGAAGATAAAAGCAGTAGGTTAATAAATAGATAATGTTTGATCCTAAGGCTATTTCTAACCAAAATTGAGCTGATTTCAAACACTATGCATCAGTCTATAAGGCACTGTGGTGCACTACTAACCAACCCCTCTCTTTCCTTAACCAGCTGCTCTTTTCCCGACATGCTTGAAGACCTTAAAAGGTGCAGAAGGGTTTCAGTCATCTAGATTAGCCAAGATTCCTCAGATCTAAGCCATTTATATCTGAGTGAAAGGTTTTGTGGGTAAAATGGGATTGTACATCACCGCTGCTTCTTTCTCTATGATGGGTTATGATGTAAGTTTTCATGTGGGTGTGTGTGGCTTTTATGCTCTTTGTGTTGAGTTTCCTCACAGATTGATTCTTATACATGGCTTAATTTCATTCTTCCTGCTGTGGTGTTGTGTTTGTGTGTGTGTGTGTGTTGTATAGGGAGTTAAGGCTCTCTAATAAGTATGTGTGGTAAGGGGGTAATAACAATCATTTTTGCATCTGTGTCTCAGAATTCCCATCAGCACTGATACAATAGCCATACTAAGATCTGTGGGTTATAACTGGAAACATGCAAAATAGAACTGGTTATAAGGTCCAAAAGACTATGGGATTGGTTGATGATTTGTTACATATTTGACTGTGAAAAAAAAGAAAAATACGCATGCAAAAATCCTGTGTGTTTTTGCATGCCAATTTGAATGTGCAACCACATGTATGGTTCCAGGTCAGGCAACCTATTCTTTCTCTTATTTCAATTCAATTCAAATAACAATATCGGCAAGCCAAAAGTGCATTTTGTATAGAAAGTAGTTTAGAAAAAAACTGAGTGATTGACATTTCAATTTTAAATCAGATAAACACAGTTTTATATACCATAAATAATAACCCTGATCTTGTTTCTGTGTTTGGAATGGCTCTCGGAACATTAATCCTATTATATTAAAGATTGTTAGCCAGATTACACCAGATTAAAGATTATGCTGTAATGTTAATCTAAACCCTGCAGTACATCTGCACAATGAAATTATTAGTATTAAACACATCTTTGATACATGCTTTACAATAAAAATGTATTTTTCACTTTCAGACTCCAATGGAACATTTGTATTATTTTGCTTGTCATCTCATCAAACCTGCAAACTGTCTGTCTTTGATTCTTTAAGGGGTTCAACTAGAACCCTATGGCCTCTGTTATTCATACATCATGTTTTAATCTACAGGTGTCTGAGGGGGTGAGAGAGGTCAGCGGGTAAAGGTTAAAGGTCATTTCAAGATGAGTGAGCTCGAGCAGCTTCGACAGGAGGCTGAGCAACTGCGCAATCAGATCAGAGTGAGTCTTAATACTGATACTGCTAAAAATGAACTATGTTGGGGTCCTGATCACCATGTCAGGGTTTATGTTGCATAATGACAGTTAGGTTTACATTATCCCTTATAGTATCCCATATAGTAATGATCAAAATGAGTGTTTATAATGTCACTGCTAAACATACTTGTATGAAATTCAAATTATTTTCTAAGTGAACATTCAGAGAGAACTGTTTGTTTTTTAAATGCCATGCCAGCATCTGTTGCTATTTTCATGGCAAAACCATGCTTGAGTTATAAAGTTTAAAATAAAAGATAAATAAGACATTTAGGAGCCATTTTAACTAAATTGTAAAACCAATTTAGACTTAAAGTTTTTCAAAGGGTATCAACAGAATAAAACCCATAATCTAATCAATTTCAAGACTGTCAGTGTTGGTGTAGTTACCATGTTGGCTTTTAGAGCAGTATGGATGCCATAAACAATTTTGCTATAGATGCTATAGTGGCTTCCCTTAGACTCCACTCAAAATTAAGTGTGCATTTGGCTATCCTGATTACTTTAAAAATAGGTCATATCCCCACTTACAAATGGTGACGATGCAGTAATTCACCTAACACTGTCTTCTGTCCCTCAGGATGCCAGGAAAGCATGTGGAGACTCCACACTCACTCAGGTGAGATGTAATTACACGTAGGACCTGGATGATGTGATCCCCAGAGGTCTGTGGGTTTTCACTTACGTGGAGTTTGTGTGTGTGGTAGATAACAGCAGGCCTAGACCCGGTGGGGAGGATACAGATGAGGACGAGGCGCACACTGCGTGGGCATTTGGCTAAAATCTACGCCATGCACTGGGGCTCAGACTCCAGGTATCTTAATCCTCTACCTTCTAAAAGTTCACCGCTCACACCTGGTATCAAAGAGAACAAAAAAAAATTAAAAGTAGTAGATGAGCATGACTCAGTGGTTTGTGCCTTGGCTTTGCACCTGTTGATGCCACAGAAGACAATAAACAACACGACACACTGACCTACGTTAACCAATCTTTGTTGGCTAATCATCTACAGTTGCACTACTGTCACAATGGAAACAAATTTCTTTAAAGACATATTTTTATAAGCTGTACTATATTCCAAGGACATACTGCACTAGAGTCTTGACATCTTTACAGTCTAGTGTCAATACATAATTTTAACTATGTCTCATTTTGAAGGCTGTGCCCCCCAGAGGTCGCATTTGTCAAAATTTGACTTATATTTATTATGTATATGTAAAGACACACATACAGTATATATTTTGAAAATATTTACATGTATTATATAAATATATTTAATATATAAACAAAAACTTTTATTTTGGATGCGATTAATCATTTCCCAGCACTAAATATGATCTAAGGGCTGTATATCGTTGTTGAACTGTATGTTATCTTAGGCTACTGGATTAGCATGCTAACCATAGAGATTGAATTAGTGAATTTTAGCTCAGCAGGCTAATTGCTAATCAGAAAATCACAACAATTTGTTGCCTTGCTCATATCTTGTAATACCATTAAATTGCATTAAAATCCAAGGGGGATCGGATTCTGGCAAGTTAATTTGAAAGTGACTAGTTTAAATTAAAGGTGCTGCAGTATACCAGCCCAATGTGTGCCCTAAGCAAAAACAAAAAAACAAAATCACTAGAAATCAGGTCAAAGTTGCCATTTTTTGCCCTACTTGCTAGTACCCTACACAGACTGCATACTCTCAACATAGGGAGCAGTGGTACTGAAAAAACATATAAACCTACAAGCGAATTACATATAAGCTACTTGGTGGTTCAGTTAATTTTTTCTTGACTACTAGCTGAATTAAGTTGGAGTACAGAAATGAAGTCAGTGCAGCTGAAAGCTGTAAGTTCAGTTTATAAATTTAAAATAACTCTCTAAATACGTGTGGCGTGAACTTTCAGTAAGACCTGGCCATTTCCCTGTCTTTTATTTTCTTGCATTATCTATATTAATATATGTCCATTTTCTTATCTTATCCTCAGGTTTCTTGTTAGTGCCTCACAGGATGGAAAACTCATCATCTGGGACAGCTACACTACAAACAAGGTCTGCAGCTCCATCATATTGTTACACATAAAACACTTGATGATGCAGCCAAGCAGTTCTCAACTAGTAACCAAAAGCTTTTAAGTTCAGCTTTTCACTGAATATCCCCATCAAGTAAACAATGGGAATGCCAGGTTTATTGTCTCTGTAGTAAGTGCATTGTAAAGTCACATTAAATTCATCAGGTAAAATAATAAATTATTTAGAAAGACAGTTCATAGTTAACATTGGCAAAAGGTTAGTTATATATTATGTCGTAAAGATTATCAGCATGCGTGTTTTACCTGTCATTATCTGATTTTCAGCAGCTTGTTTTAATCTTTGCATGTATGTTCTATATTATAAACTTCAGATGCATGCCATCCCCTTACGGTCATCATGGGTGATGACCTGTGCTTATGCCCCATCTGGAAACTTTGTGGCCTGTGGTGGACTGGACAACATTTGCTCCATTTACAGCTTAAAGACTAGAGAGGGCAATGTTAGAGTCAGCCGAGAGCTGCCTGGACACACAGGTTTGATAACACACATGCTCACGACTTCACTTACAAAGAAGAGTAAAGCAATGTCCTAAACGTTAATTGCAGTTTGGATACTGTTGTTGGCAGTAATCAAATATACTGCTCATGACTGCATTTTTTAGGGTACATCTGAAAGAATTGAGAATCAGACAGCAGTTTTTTTTACCATCATGCAGTTTCAGGGTGTGACCTGTTGACTTCCTGTCTGTTCATTTCCTAGGTTACCTTTCCTGTTGCCGTTTCATAGATGACAATCAAATTATCACCAGTTCAGGAGACACAACCTGGTGTGTTCAATAACATTATTCTACACTGAAAAAAAATAAATAAATAAATAAAAATGTATAAATGTAAAAACTACATTATGCTACAGTGGTTCTCAATTGGTTTTGCTCCAGGACCAAAATTTGTGGTGCCCCACCATGCATTATCAAACATTATTTTTTTCTTATAATAATATACTATTGAAATGTATTAATAATTATAATGTTTAATATTATTTAATTAATATTAAACCCAGAAATCACTATTCACAAGCCGAAACAAAATCTCTTTTATTCATGTTGCAAGAGATTTATTTATAATATGGGTCATATTTTCTTTTACCTTGTGTAGTTTCATGGTTTTTGAGGATGAAGACATATCACACAATCTGTCCATGTTATCATAGCTGGCTTTAACTAAGAGATGAATTTACAGCAAAACTGTTTGAACATCAACAGAAAATGATATGGGAAACATGAGCAGATTTATTGCACATTAATGTTTTTTTATTTGTGTTTTATTATTTGCATTTATTAGTGTCTTTCCCTGCTGTCCTTAATTAGACCAGTTGAGAATCACTGCAGTCAAACACACTGTTCAGTTACAACGTTTGTTTTCAATTTCTTCTTGTATAGTTCAATAATATCTATGCAGGTTGTACATTTTAACCTTTGAGTTGTGTTTGTTCCAGTGCTCTATGGGACGTGGAGACCGGTCAGCAGACCACGCTGTTCTCAGGTCACAGTGGAGATGTGATGAGTCTGTCATTAGCTCCAGACTCACGGACCTTCATCTCTGGGGCCTGTGATGCCTCAATTAAGCTCTGGGACATCAGAGACAGCATGTGCAGACAGACGTTCACCGGGCACGAGTCAGACATCAACGCTGTCTGTGTGAGTAAATGCACCCATTAAACAAATACACATCACCTTTCCTTCTGACTTCTTTTCTCCTCCATCTCTCAGTTCTTCCCCAGCGGCAGTGCGTTTGCAACTGGTTCTGATGACGCCACCTGCAGGCTGTTTGATCTGCGTGCAGATCAGGAGCTGTGTTTATACTCTCATGATAATATCATCTGTGGCATCACCTCTGTGGCCTTCTCCCGCTCTGGCCGTCTGCTGCTCGCCGGCTACGATGACTTTAACTGCAACATCTGGGACGCCATGAAGGGAGACCGAGCAGGTGAACATATTGGTGTTATTATTTTGCGGCAGTGCAGTAACCACAGTGGTTTATTTGTGAATTGTGAGGACCCTGACAATAGTGAGATCTATAGGGTTTAGGGGCAAATGTTTTAACTGGTTTGTAAAAAAACAACAACAAAAAAAAAATTAAATGTTAACCCTTCACACTCATTATCTCTTAACAGGAGTGCTGGCTGGCCATGACAATCGCGTGAGCTGTCTTGGGGTCACAGATGATGGCATGGCTGTGTGTACAGGTTCCTGGGATAGCTTCCTGAAGATCTGGAACTGACCACACACAGCTCATATATTGTACACATTATTCACTCATCATTCACAATGTATGTACTTTACTGTACATATGATGTACACATGCCTACACAGACACACATGCCTGACAAAAACTGTACATAATATATATAATTAGTTATACGTTTACACCTAATCATTTCAGTGCCACATCATTCTATATACAGTCACACTATAGGTAGGTTTGGACCACAAGTTTGAAATAGGAATGTTCACACACACACACACACACACACTTTTTTCCCTTACTTAAGGTTTGCTGGAACTACATGGTACCTTCACTAAGAGACACAAGTACATTTGGAGAAATGTGCGTTGAGTGAGTTGTCTAATTTGAGCGTACAATCCAAAACATTTATTTGACACACTTCATTTTTAGACTGAGCTCTAAGTGGTGGGTGTTGATCCATTGAAGAGCATTCTTTTTTATTTTGACTTCCATTCTGTCTTCTATACTCAAAGTCTAAAGTACTGATGTTTCCACGAGCATGTAGAGTTGAAAAGATGAAGGAGATGTACCCAACCCATCTGTAGTTGATACAGATCACACTTTATGTAGCCCATGTTTTTATAGATGCGTATGCCGGCATATTCCAGTATATAAGTAATTAAATGATGTTTTTGTCTTTCATTTTTGTTTAGAATTTACATTTTTAAAAAGCTTTTATTCATGTTTTCCTGTGTGCCGCACCCTAAGGAGAATAAAGAAAACTGAAAATAAATAAATACAAATCTGTGCCACTAAATATGTGATCACAGGTTGCTCATAAGCTTGTTTAAATACTTATTTTCATAAAAGGGGTTTTCAACTGGTTTCATGTAAGGACCCAGACTTCACACTGGACAAGCAAAAAGATTAATCTGACAGTGTTATAAAAGCATAAACAACAATTGAAGTGATACTGAATACTTGCATATGATAAATATGGGCCAAAATGTGGAAAGTATTTCATGTTAACATCAAAATGGATTTTTCAAAATTTGTTTTCTAATATTTTCTACAACCTGATCAGAAACTTGTTGAGAACCACTTGTTTGTTTGACTTGGATCCGGTTCCAGTCACAGGAAACAATGCATTTATAGCGTGTTTATGTTAAAACAATTAATTGACTCATCTGAGATTTACACTATTTAATAATTATCTAACATGCCGTAAAAGTAAATGAGCTAATAAGATGATTCAAACAAGTGAATGTAAATGCATTGTTTAAAAAAAAAAAAAAAATCTAATAAAATGAGCTTGAAGGAATAAAAAGAGTTAGACCATTTTAACAGAGATCAAGTTATTTTTAATTTTCAAATAATGCTGTATTGAGACATTACAGACTTGTGAATGCATTCAATCTTTAAGACTTAAAATCATCTGAAGCACTCCCACTCCTAAACAGAAACACTAAAAATATGTCAGAAACATCTACTTTTTTTCTGAAACAAAAACTTTTTAAAAGTAAATGAAAAGAATGATAATCAACCCATCACAGAGGATCAACTTTATCAAGTCCTCCAAAAACAACCTTTAACGTCTCCTGGCTTCTGCTATGAGTTTAAACCAAAACCACAACATAAAAGAACTACAAATCATTCTTTGGAGTAGTAAATATTTGACAAAAATCAGCTAAGGGATTAACTTTGTATTACTAGAGAACGACAAGAGAAATGCCACTTGTTAGCATAGTGCTAATAGCATGTAGAGTAGATAAATACCTCAAACACAGCAGTAAAGGCCTTAAAACGAAAACCAGACAGCTCTGCATCTCTCGAAGACCGCTACACACGTGACCTAGTCTAGCTTTTTAAAGACCGACTGGTTTAAAATGATGCTCTCGTTAGATATAAAAGCATTTAATGATAAACATTTCTTCAAATCTGGGGGAGTTTAAAATATCATCTTTACATGTGCACCTAAACCATGGATTCTGTAAAACTCTTACAAGCCTTCAATCCAACAGATCAGTTTAATAGACCAGAAAACAGAAGAAAGAAAACAAACTGATTACATTCAATAATGTCCGCAATAAAGCCAACAACGCATGTACCTTCAGAACAACCCCTGACACACTGGATCAGATATCACAGGATCAGATCACTGGATCAGATATCATCAGATGTCGTAGAGAGTCTACAGTGTTCAACTGGTCATCAGTGGCATTCACAAACATGACTGGAGTCCAGTGATGATGTGTGTGTATGTTTCACCACACTGTTCCTCAATCACTGCCGACTGGTCTTGTCTTTTCTCCCCCTGCTCTCTTTCCTCTGAGGGAATAATGAACAGCACACACGCGGATCAGAAATAGCTCTTCTGTTCACACATGCACAGTCGCACACCCACACGCTCTCTTTAATAACACTCGCTGGGAAAAAGAGAGGAGAGAGACGAGTCTAACTGAACGTACAGCCGTATGTACAGGGGAGAAGCTTTGTGCTCGAATGAAAAATGCTATATAACAATGCATTCATTTATTCAGTTCTATTGATAAGGTTACGTTCATTAATTCTTTTTATAGATTCACATCTAGGTAAAAAAGTTTAAGAAGAATTCAGGGATTTTGTGTGTGTATATATATATATTTTTTATATGTTTTTTTCTCCATTCATTTCCATCATCCTGACAGGCTATGGTAATCTTAATATAAACTCTTCATCTAATTTATAAAGCATATTTCCTCTCTGTTTAATTTTGTTACTCGTTATATCATAATTCTGCTATAAAACATAAATTTTGTCAATCCAGCAGCGTGAACAGTTATACACATTTACTATCAAGCATAAAGGCAAAATCTCGCTAAATTCCAAGAGTTCTTGGGAATGCTGGGGACTCTTATATCACACGCATGCGAGCAGCTCTTCACCATGACAACTCGAACCTTTTGTGAACCTCCGGCATGAAAACCAGAGGCTTTCCCTGTTTGGCAAAACGATATGCGAGCTACAAACATCACCATGGCGCACTCCAGAACAAAGAGCTCGTCTTGTCATGTAACTGAAGGGCGTTTGGACAGTAATATGGTATTAAATAAACATCTGAGGAACACGCTGCCTTCATACCGGAGGAATGAACTCTTTATGGCATGGCTTTTGTGCTGAAACAGAATGAGAGGAGCCTGTCTTGGTGCTCTGGCTATTGTCAATTTAAGTGCACTTTGTTGGCACAAGACCCCTAACTGAGCACTGGACTTTTCTCTTCCCTGAACTTAAAACAATCACATGCTCAACACTCTCCCACACACACATGCACACAATCAAGCAAATACACCCAACCCTAATCCAAGGCACTGTTATTTCAGTAAACATGGCAGTTTGATTTACTAAGCAAGAAAATGCTTAAGTTCTACACTAAGAGAGAGAAAGAAAGTAAGGATGAGGGGCACAAACGAAGTAACTCTCAGAAAGTGGGAATATGTCATAATGGCACATTAGCATTCAAGTTCATTTTGATTTTGCTCACAGATGATGCAAATCCAAACTATAAGCCCCCATCTCTCTCTGCAATGCAACAATTTATAATTATTCATCTGAAGTGTTGCGCTGCCATATTTTAATAATGACTTGCTAAATGTGTCATCGGTGTTTAGTGCTCGTCTAGACTGTGGTGGGAGGGGCTATTAGGTAACAGATGATGATTGTACCATCCAAAGCTACTGAACAAATCAGTGCTAATCATTTAGTGTTAGTAACTAGGAAAATATTTTTAGGAGGGACAAAGTGTGTCAAATATTCTGTGATTAGTGTACAGGTTTTTTTCGTAAAGGCAGCACTTTATAAGTGATATAATACCATCTTTATCGAATAGGGAAAGAGAAAAGACTAGATTGTGAAGGTATTCTTTTTAGGTGAATACTGCTGTAAATGTAGATTATCTGCATGGAAATGAGTGAAAAGCTTGAGAAAAAGCTCTGGTCTAATATTGCAGAGCTGGAGACAGTAACACCAGGCACAAACCCGTCAATAATCCTTAAACTATTGCTTTATACTGATCCTGTTTCCTGTTTCCCACTGATACTCACACACACACACACGCAGCTCGTTTGCACACTTGCTCCACTCCACCCAAGTCTTCATCTAAAACATGACGTTTGTGTTGCTAAAAAATGGTGGGGTCCAAATATCAAAGAAAAAAATAAGTCTGATCAAACGCACACATCCCTGATGAACTACAAGCCTGCCTAAAAAACTTCCATAAGCAATCAAGCACTTTTGACAGCACAAACACATTTTCAGTTATGAAACCACAGTCAAGTGTATTACGCAGTCATGTAGCGACTGAACTCCTAAAAAAATCATATGCTTACTGAATACAAATAAGATCTAAACACGATCATAGCTGCTATGTACAATTTACATTGTGACAACCGAACTATACGTTTGTGCTGCCAAAAACCGCTTTCAGTCATATCCGGAGTAACTTGCTGTATCTTCCTGTCTAAAATCAGAATAACCCAAGAGAAACTCCCTCGTCAAACTTCGAACAAGAACGAGCACACAGCACGTATTGCAATAGAACAGCTATAGAACAGCAGATAATAAAAGTAGAAGTAATACCAAATACATTTACGTACAGAGAATATCAAACTGTAGTAGCTATGATGATACTTCCCACATAGAAAGAAAAAAGCGCTTTGAAAAGCGAAACCAGAGACTGTTGCTCCATTGTGGGTGACTTGGTCTCACCAGCTGACTAGTGGAAAAGCAAAACGCTGGATTCTGCTCCGTAAGCGGCAACCACCGTTTCCATCGAACAAACAGTTTGGTGACACAGGCGTCAGATTATTGTTTATACATCAAGAAAGCGAAAACCTTCCCTTGCTCAGAAGGGAAGCCATCTCAGAATATGTTAAAACTCAAATTTTTAAATCAATTTCTAAACTTCTACATGTTGAAAGAAAACATTATATCACTTTTATCTGAAACTCTGAATGCAACCAAGAACAAACGACTACTACACTATACAGTTGAAATGGAAAATTACAGATGTTGCAGTACCACCTCAAGTGGTTTCTGCTGCTCAAAGTAGCTTATAAAGTCTCTGGAACACATGCACCCTGCTGCTGCGCCACAAGATTCTCATAGTTTACACGCATTTCTAGTAGAATTATGTACAATTAGTCTTGTTGTCTGGTCCTAGAAAGGTCAGAAATATTAGCAGTGAGGAACATAGGCCCCAGTGAGCTGAAAGCTAACCCATGTGGAATCAGATGAACACAACATTGCTTTGTCAGAGGCCAGCAGTGTGCTCAAGGCAGACACATGCACGCCTTGTACAGTTGGCTCAGAGATCACAGGAGAATGGTGAAGGAGTGTCTTCAGGAAGATGTGAAGTAAATAACTGTTCTATATGTAAGTTTGTGCAGGAGTGTGTTTGTGTATTTACAGAATGTGAGAGTGTGTCTGTGGATGTTGTTGTGTGTGAGGACTATCCCTTCAGTGTTTGCAAGTGTGCACACAGCAGAATCTATGTTCACGTGGCAGCTCTTTCACCAGTTCATAATGCAGTTTCTGTTGAGGGTCATAAAGTAGACTTGACTGCTGCCACCAGAACGCACTGACGCAAAAAACACCTGAAAGAAAAAAAGTTACAGTGTAAAGTGGATAAGCTGAGAAGATCATTTTTCTGTGTAATTCTATTAAATTGATATTGTAGTAAATATAATTAAAAAAATATATTTTTAATTATTACCTTAATGACCAAAATGTAATATTTGCCCTTGTCCCAAACTGTATTTGTATTTTTTATGAAACCCTGTTAGTGCATTATTTCCCTTTATTACAAAAGAATGTAACATTTCTCAAAATTTTGATACCCTTTAGGTAACATAATTTGTTCACTACAGGACAATCTCTCTCCATTTTCTCGGTCTTACTAGATTTGATTTTCAGGGAAAAAATGAAATGACAAAATATAAATGTGTTCCCTAAATGCAATTTAAGTCGCTTTGGAGCCAAATGCATAGGTGTAAATGTAATTTTATTTTTTTAAATATACATTTTAAACTGTATTTAATTCCATATTGATAACACTTAAGTATAGCGACCAATTCCCACTATTAACTAATTGATTATTAGGATGCCTCTTCTTAACACATTGGCTGTTTATTAGTACTTATAAAACACATATTCTGCATAACCATATTCTACAGCCCTAATCCTACCCAATACCTAAACTTCTAATATCTACTTTTCTTTTGAAAAAAAAAAAAAGGCTGCCCAAGTGCCGTGTGTGTGTGTGTGTGTGTGTGTGTGAAAACTGATCACCTTGTCATTTCTTTCACATAGGAACTTAAGCCTCTGAGCTCTCTTGTGCATGAATACTCCATCCAGGTGTCCCGTCTCAACAGAACGGATCTCTATGGCTTTCTCTCCCCAGCCCATAATCTGATTAGAGCAGATGTGGGCTAGACGCAAAATACAAAGACATAAGAATATTTTATCATTCACTTTATTAATACTATCTCTAAGGCACATGTACAACAAAAATATCTACTGCAACACAATCCTCTCCTGGTTAATTCTAGCTAATGTGCTTTAATCCAGAAAAGACTATATCATCTTAGCCGATTTTGCAATTCTGCAAAAAGAATACAAGAGCACTGTACGTGTGTGTGTGTGTGTGTGCATGCTTACCCACAGAAGTGGGCATTTCTCCCCACTGCAGCACCACATCTTTAATGATGCGCCCATAAGTGTTGACGTAAACACCCTCATCCTCATAACACAACAGCATCTCCATCCCATCTGAATTGGGCAGGAATACGATGGCGTGAGGAGTCACCTGTGACTGGATCTACACAGAGAGCAAGAGGGAGTCAAAGAGAGGACAAGAGGTCAAAGGAGATTTATCTTTCTAAAGTGGCTATAAAACTTTTCTCTTCTTTTTCCAATTAACCCACAAATCACTGATCGCTCCCATGTGATCCAGTGTATTCTTGTGAAAAAATCTTCACATGACAGCTTCACTCACGTGTACAGGAATGTAGATGTCATAGTTGTTTCCAGAGTCAACATCAATGGCATGGAAGCCAGCACTTGACCCATAGATGACCTTTAACCGCTGACCCTCTTCCACTGTGAGGTCAACCAACAGAGGCCTATGTGGCAGGTCTCCAAATGACTGAGAAGAAATACAAATAAGCAAGAGTATGAAAATATAGCACATAACTTATTCATATGATGGCTATAGCTTCATCTACCTTGAAGGCCATGAATTTGTGGTAAGGTTTGGGAGCCCAGGCGTAAACCTCCACTGCATTCTTCAGAGCGATAACCAGAAACTTAATCCTTTCATATTTTACTGGGAAAATAAACAAAAACATTAACAACAAAGGTGATATATGACATGAAGTACTTTGGAAGAGTCAAAATTTGCTTGAGGTTTTTTAAACTACCGTAGCTAAATTTTCCTAGTCAGCAGTAGTGTAAACATTCACCAATTTCTTGTAGCCTTTAATTTGTGCATAATTAAGCACTCTGTACATGCACACATACCAACTTTGTAATGCACACAGCCCTCCATTTCTCCTACAGTGGTCCAGCCCTGTTTTTTCTCCACCTCTGGGTCATTATGGAGGATTTTATTCCTCAGCCAGGCAAGATAATACACACGCACCTTATTCTTCTTGCCTGAGAGAAAGATAATAAATATGAACAGCCTGCATGTATGTGTCCTGACAGTGAAGAGAAGATGGATACTTGTAAATTGATGAATATGCCTGTGTGTAACCTGATATAGTGATGAGGAGGTTCAGTCCCTCCAGAACGTCCATCTGTTGAAACCTGCGTGAGTTGATCAATGGATAAACTTTCCCCTGGCCACTTCGATCCAGCAGCTTTAGACCGTTCTCTGTCCCTACCAGCAGATTCACACCTGACAGAACAAACACAGCTATTACACACACACATACAAAGACCCTCACAACATAAGCACAGTGTTAGGGGAGCTATTCTGAAAATAAAGTTGTCAAGCTTCAGGCTTCTCTTTAGGAGTAGCAGAAAAAAGCAAAAGAAAAATCTGTATGGTGAAACTTGAAAAAATATTGAATTGTACAGGCCCTCAAATGTTTGGAGCTTACGTCACAATATTCCAAAGCTACAATGATTTTGGTCATATTTTATGCACTTTGGCCAGAGGGTGGCACTGCCACCAAACTAGTCTTGAACGTTCAGGGAATTAAGGCAACTGAAGATAGAAAGTTCATATCAGCACATCTAAGTGTAGCACAGATACAGCCACTCTTCCGGTCTCAATTCATATCGTGCCAAATGCTTTAAATAACCTGACTGCCAAGTGACAGGCCGATGACAGCAGGACAAGTTTGGAAGAGAGGAAACTCAAAAGGGCAGAAAATTGAGGTCAGAAATCACTTGTTGCACTAGTGTGGCCCAATGAATCAGAGGAAAAGGTTTTGTTTCTAGGACACTTGCTTTAAACCTTATTAGCTAAAATGTGCAAACATTTTGAAGATTTGGTGGTACTGGAGTTTAAAGGGTTACTCCACCGCAAAATGAAAATTTTGTCATTATTCACTTACCCCAATGTCGTTCCAAACCCAACACTGTTATTTATTTGGCAGTCTATGGGACAGTCTCAAGCCTCCCTGTTTTCATCCAAAATATCTCAAATTGTGTTCTGAAGACGAACAAAGCTTTTACAGGTTTGGAATGACATGGTGGTAAGTGAATAATGACAAAACTTCATTCTGGGATGGAGTATCCCTTTAAATGACTGAAATAACACCAGGGACACTGAGACCAGTTCTTATCATTGTGCCAAATTTCACACATTTCAACATCAGGTCAACATGTGTTCAGATTGTGGTACTGAACTCATCTACCACATAATCTAACGTGTTTTGTCACACTACACCACTAATTGTTAGAAAAGTCAGCTGGGATACCGTCATGAAATATGTAGCTAGTATCACTAACATGGGCAAGCCCACACACACACACACCTACACAAAGTGTTCTTGTTCATCTCTTACCCCAGAGAGCAGCACAGAGGATCTCAGAGTTGAACCTCTTCTTGTATTTGCGGATTTCAGGAGTGTCACTAACTGGACGAGTGTTGGTGGGATTGACATTGACCATGGAGCCTTTCCTCACCTCTAGCTTCAGTTGCTCAAAGCGAGAGCCCAGACCTACAACACCCACAAACAACACAAGCTAAGAACTGAGAAACACAGCATTGAGTGACTGAGTCATCTGTCAGCAGTACCTTAAAGGGGATATCAGATGCAAAATTCACTTTTACATGGTGTTTGAACAAAAATTTGTGCTGACAGTGGGTGTACTCAACCAACCTATAATGATAAAAATCCACCCAGTGCTTTTTTTAGTTTTATTTATTTGTTTTTATTTATTTTTTTTAAATCTCCTCAACTCATAAGCACTGTCTCAGATTTTAGCACAGAGATTTTAGCACAGAGCTGTCATTAGTCCGCCATTGTTTCGACGCCGGAGCAGGTGTAAACGAGAATGTCTCCTAAGCTATTGAGGTGTTGTTTGATGTAATAATGAACATAGCAGTCGTATTTACTCCCGATATCTGAGCCACTGAAGACGCATTGGATTAGGTTTGTTTTTGAAGGGAATGGGCACCCTGATCTACCTAAATGTGTTTATGTTCACGCAAAACATTCATGATCCAGCTTCACCTACAGAAGAAGCGAGTATAAGCTTTTATTTGATTAATCTCTGCAAATCGCCTTTCCTAATAATATGCTAGTTCCACGGCTAAATGCGGCTAAAGTTTACAGTCTCAGATAACTGCTAGTCACTCCACGTAAGAGAGGGGCGGGGTGAGCAGAGCTCATTAGCATTTAAAGGGACATGCACCAAAACGGGTCGCTGCGAACAGAGCTATTTTTGACCAGGTAAAAAGGATGTTGTTTTACTCTACCATTGAGAAATTTTAATTGTAAGTATGTTATAGACTTTTCATGAAGAACCTAAAGAATCATATCAACTTGAAAAAACTTGAAAATGGGCATATGATGTCCCCTTTAACAACAATGAAGCAATGGTCGCAGATCTACACTGCAAAAACATTTTCTCAATCATTTTCTTAAACAACTTCTACATTTTTTTGTCGTTTTCCTTTAAAAACATAAGGATCCTTAAAACAAGAAGTCTTATCTTAAATCTCAGTATATTACGTGCATTTTTTAATTAGAAAACAAGACCAAAATATCATTATTCTCATGTTTTTCCAATGTATTAAATCTGTGAACAATCACTAACATTTCAAAATTTCAAAAACACTTTTTATCATTGACATTCATAAGAAATGTTACTTGAGCAGCAAATCAGCATATCAGAATGACTTCTGAAGGGTCATGTGACACTAGCTGCGTTTACATGGACCCTACTAATCCGATCATAATAGGACTAGAAGCACAATCAGAATAAAAAAAGTCACATGTAAACATGTCAATCGGATTGAATTGACCAGATCTGACTAAAATTTCCAATCGGATTGTAAGGGGTGGTTTATTCCTTTTGTAATCGGAGCGAGAGGACATGTAAACACATGATCGGATTGAAAACAGAAACTGGAAAGTTCTGCGCATGCGCAGTGACATTGAAATTGGCTAATGACGTATGGCACACTAAGCGAGCTGTTCTTCCTGGTGAATTATGTGTCATAAATGAGTGTCCCATCATTATAAAACTCCCCTTTCACTCAGCGTCTGTGAAGTGGAGCAGGATAGCAGGACAACGTCTTGTTTAAGACTCTCATCAACAAGCGACTGGTTTTGGGTGCGGGAAGGTGCACTTTTACTACCTTTTTTAAAGTAAGCAGCACTGCACAACAGTTCATGTGCTGGTCTTCGGCTAATTAGGACCCGAAGTAGATAAATACCACATGTGCTCTTTAAAACAGTATGCCACAACAGCGGGAAACTCTGTATATTCATGCAGTGTGCGCATGTCTAAAGAGTAAATCCGATCAGAAGCTCATATAGACGCACATATCAACCTGATCACTTTATTTAGCGTTCATGTAAACACTACGTTCGGATTCGTCAATCAGAATGAATTCATTCTGATGAAAGCAAAAATTGCCCATGTAAACACACCTACTGAAGACTGCAGTAATGGCTGCTGAACATTCAGCTTTGCCATCACAGGAATACATTTTAAAATATAATAAAATAGAAAGCATTGTAATATTTCTACAATACTACTGTTTTTAATATATTGTTGATTAAATACATGAAGCTTGGGTGAGAATAAGACTTTTTTTAAAGTCCTACCTACCCCAAACCACTGAACGGATGTGTATCTCAAACAAACACCCAGTAACTGTCAGACAATTTAATACCATACCTCCAACAGACATGTTATCGCCTGTGCCCCCTGATGGTTGGTACATTCCAAGGTCCACAAAGGTAGTAAAAGAGGACTTTCCAGAGGCCTTCACCAATCCCCTGGACTGATACTGAAATTGATTGCATGATCAGAGTTACTACACACATTGGGCAGTATATTTGTTAATGACTCAAATAAACAAAGAAAGAAAATATGATGTAATTATATAGATGGAGAGAATGAAGCTTTAAAAGTTATGTGGGCAGAGAGCTCACATCATAGGTAGAGTCTTTCCCAGGGGAAGAGTGGGAGGCAGAGTCTGTGGGAGAGTGGGAGGGCTGAACCACATCAGGCAGGTTGGTGTATCCATTATGACTACGCTTCTCTGGAGTCTGCCAGAAACACACACACAAAAACAAACACATTTGTACTGGAAAAAAGCAGTGAATTCATTATTTTAGATTCATGCATGCACACAAAGGCTCAAAAGCTTTTTTTGAGGGATTGTGGGGACACCACTGATGGGAACTCTCAAACTGCAGGTATTGAAAATATGCCAGTGAAACAATAACACAGTATATGCTGCATTAATAAGGCAATCCCACAGGTGTTAACAAATTAATAGGAAATTAATAACATTTTAAATAAACGTTGTTTATTTGAATTTCCTTTTCATTGAAGAATCATAGAAAAAAAAAAATGTATGACCGTTTCCACAAAAATAATAAAAAGATTTCAGCATTAATAAAAATACGAAATGTTTCTTGAGCAGCAAATCAGCATATTGAATTATTTCTGAAGGATGTGAAAATGAAGACTGGAATACTGGCTGCTGAAAATTCAGCTTTACCATCAATGGAATAAATTACATTTAGAAATGTATTTAAATAGAAAACTGTTTTGTATTTTAATAATATTTAAAATGTATAATATTACTGTATTTAATAAATGAAACCGACGCCAAACCCTGGAACATATTGTACATTTTTATTCAGATGACAATAATCAATATTGCTAATAAAGTGCTTATTCCCCCTTTTTTCATGTTTTTACAATTTTCTTTTGCTAAAATAACATAAACATGGTTAGAGAACATGATCAGGAACTTAATTATTATTATTATTTTCAAACTGATTAATTTTGATCAAATACTTGAAATTGGTTTAGTAAGCACTGCTATTTACCATTATTTACTATCTTTAAATTAAATTTCATGATTACATGCCAGCCACTCTGCTCTCTAAGATATCAGCAACAGGGATTTTTTTTATTTATGTATACATATATATATACACATACATATTTTCTAGTTTGGTATGCTTAACTATTTCAATTAGGAGGACAGCTGGATGTACTCAAAATGTAGAGTAAAGATCTGAAACCTGAATACACATTACATTATAAAAGATTTATAGTCGTTGTAATGTAAAAAAAAACAAAAAAAAACGGTACACACATACAAAAACACACACAAACATCCTACCCTCTGTACAAGCATGGTTTGGTCTCCATATCCTCCGGCACGTTCTTCGTCTCCTCCTTCACCTTCCTCCTCCTCATGGACAACCATTGTGTTAACAGAGTCAGAATCTGCATCACGTGGGCTGATAAAGACATTGAAAGAAAAACGTGAAAAAAAAAATGAATCCAGAACAACAACTGTGAAATATTCACACATCATTGTCTCATACCGGTCAGTTGGGCTTTCCTCTTCTGCTCCTTCTCCATTCTCACTCTCTTCACTGCTCTCACTGCTTTCTGAGGAAGAGGAGTAATCATTAGCCTTCACCGGGGGTCGCGGCTGCTCCTCTGCCCGCTCCTTAGAGTACAGACCATGGTCCTGACACAGTCACATGAGGAAGAAATCAACAGGCAAGTAAGAAAAACTTCATCACGCGCCACATTTCTGTAGTCATCATTACATTCACATTGGATCTCTGCAGACTGAATCAGACCATAAGATTTTAATCATGCATTCTATCTTTTAAAAGCTATCTAGAGTTTGGAGGATGTGGGCATGGGATCTTGGTCGAGGAGGGTAAATGTGGTCACACAAAGAGCATGAGCGCGGGACTGTCCTTCTACAGATGCTGGTGGCTGTGGACTGGTGTGCAGGTGAAATCAACAGGACAACATACTTCCGAGGAGAGACGGGAGACACTAAAGAATGGTCCAAGATGTACATAACGCATCCTGTGTGAATGTCTCTTCAAGGAATAGTTCACCCAAAACTGAATGCTTGCTTTCTTTGGTGAAGACAAAATAAGATATTTTAGAGGATGTTTCAACTTGATGTGTAAATGGGGTCATTACTGCATTATTAAGAAAATATACACTACCGTTCAAAAGTTTGGTCTCTTATGCTCACTTTATGCTAAGCTTAATATATTTGCAAAAATACAGTAAAAACAGTGATATTGTGAAAGATTATCCCAACTTAAAATTATTTTTAATTTGAATATTAAAACATTTAAAAGGTAATTTATGTGAAGGCAAAGCTGTCTCAGTCATTAGTTTCACACGATCCTTCAGAAATAATTCAAATATACTACAGAGTTGCTGCTCAAAAAAAATTCTAATTATCAATTTACTGTAGAAATTCAAAATAGTGTGTAACATTATACAAGGCTTAACTGTTACTTTTAATCAATTTAATGCATCTTTGCTTAATAAAAGAATAAAAAAAAAAAAAACAAAAAAAAAAACATACTGAACCCAAAGTTCAGAACGGTAGTATACAGTATATGTGATTAATTGTGATTCACTTGATTATTTCATCAGCATATCACGCACATACTGTAATTAATTCGACTGACAGCTTTTATATTCTTATATCTTAAATCATGTGATTTATACAGTGATTACCCGGAATTACATTTTCATAATTCATTACTTTCGGTATGTAATGGGAAAACACAATGTTCATTTGACATTTAGCCTTATCCACATGAACATCATCACGAGACGATGTAATCATGCAAGAACACAGACCGACATCATGCTGATACACAGTTACGGGCACTGACCTCTCCTATTGCTCTCTTATAGCTCTGAGGGCAGGAAGAGGGAGGAAAAGAGATTGATGAGAGGAGAGAGGGATGAGAAGGAAAAAGGAGAGGAGGAAAATGTTAAGGAACAGAGGTTAGTGTTTAGAGGAGGGCTGAGTGTGTTCATTCTATACAAGACGCGGCCGAATGATTTGGGACTCTATGTGCATGAGTGTGTATTTACATACTACTCTTATGTTTATGTGAATGTGTGTGTCTGCATCTCACCGCTGGTCTGCTGGGTCTGGATGAGGTTCGGGATTCTCCTGGTTTGTGTCGGCCATCATGAGAAAGGGTGGGGGAGGAATCCATCTTGGATGAGCCTGAAATAAACCGGCAACCGCCATACACTTCATTTTTAAGAGTGTAGGGTTTGTCTGCAGCAATTATAAAGACTCCAAAAAGGGGTTTTCACCACAGAAGAACCATTTTGGGTTCTCCAAAAAACCTTTCATCAATACTTCCTAAAAGACTCTGAAAAACAATTTCAATAATATAAAGAACCCTTTTCCACTAAAAATGACCTTTTGTGTAATGGAAAGGCTCCATGGATGTTAAAGGTTCTTCATAGAACCATAGATGCAAATAAAGAACCTTTATTTTTAACAGTATATCCAAAAAATGTACTTTTCCTAATAATTTAAATTTTTTATGAATCATTGTTTTAAATTGTGAATGTCCCCAGGTGTCCCCAAAGAGGGGTTTGTCAGATTTAGCTATCTTTCTCTATGAGTTAATTATATTTTCGATCTGCTAACACACAAGTTTTTCCTGTATTTTCACATTCTAAGTAGTCCCGCCAGGATTTCATGTACAATTTCCAGTAAATATTTTTGAACAATCACTGAAATTGTGGTCCTGGTACTCCTTGCACAAGGCATTGGAGGACAGGTGAACATTGATTAAAGTGTTTGGTTTTTGATTAGCTAATATGTTTTTTCCCACTCTCAAGTTAACATTATAACTTGAAGTCATGGCCTAATGGTAAGAGAGTTTGACTCCTAACCCTAAGGTTGTGGGTTTAAGTCTCGGGCCGGCAATACCACGACTGAGGTGCCCTTGAACAAGGCACCGAACCCCCAACTGCTACCCGGGTGCCGCAGCATAAATGGCTGCCCACTGCTCCAGGTGTGTGTTCACGGTGTGTGTGTGTGTTCACTGCTGTGTGTGTGCCCTTTGGATGGGATAAATGCAGAGCACGAATTCTGAGTATGGGTCACCATACTTGGCTGTATGTCACTTCTCTTTTATAAGAACCTTTGTGGAAATACGACAAAAATGCATGCTGATGCAAATAAAACTTTAAATTCCATGACTGAAAAATCACAAAATCATGGATGGCTGATTAAGACATTATTTAGTATGGTAATAAAGCTGTTGTCCCCACAACACGGGTTATTTCAGGTTGTACTTGCGGGGAGATGTGGCGCCACAGTGTTTGCAGAACCTGACCTACTCAACACTCACTGAGTATGCGGTGTCGTTCCAGAGAGCCGGTCTGTGGCAGGTTGGACATGATGCTCATGCTATCTCCCCTCTCCCAGCGCTCATTGCGACTCAGATCAGGATTACTGACACAGAGAGAACACACAGTGCAGGAGTCAGGGCAGTCAAATGATTTGTGTAACAGCTGGATGTGTGTGAATGTATGTTACCTTGCTCGAACTGGGTGTCTGATGCCGGAGGAGAGATTTGTGTTCAGTGCAGTGGCTATGGAGGCTGTTCTCTGGGGAATCTAAAAGAGAGACAAGGGGTGAGGAATTACGGGAAAACTGTACATTAATAAGCGTGATATATGCAACCACTGATAACATTTGTCTATTTTTACATGCTGTTTTAGTGCCCAATCCTGCTGAGTTTTACAAAACCTGTATGATTATTTTGTCTTACTTTAGGAGGTTGTTCAATCTCAGGAAGACGGATCCAGGGTCCCCGGTCATCTCTCATTGGCCGAGACTGAGGGGCAGGGGTCTCTGAGGTGGGGTCAGAGTTTTGACGGACTAATTCTCTGGAGTGTAGAGGACGAGGTGTGGGTGTGGGAGAGGGATCCTGGGTGGGGAAGGCGGACATGGTCTTAGTGGGCTGATCGCAAAGAGACTGAGAGCGAGGGACAGGAGCGGCATACGGTTTTAACGGCACCAGGTGGGCCATCTGGAACTATGGCAGATGAACGAACAGGAGTGGAGACGAGACAGAAAGTAGTATGAAAAACATAAGGAAAAAAAAGTGTGAGAGTGAAATGTATTTATTTTTTTTGAGCGAGAGAGAGAGAGAGAGAGAGAGAGAGAGAGAGAGAGAGAGAGAGAGAGAGAGAAGTCAGGATGTTTTTACAAAAGGGGTTTAGAAGAGTGGAAATCAGTAAGGGAGTTGTGCAGAAATGGAAACAAGGATTGTGTCATGCAAAGAAAGGAAACGGGTTGGGTAGCGGAGAAAGGTAGAAGATCCAGCGCAGGACATGCAAGCGAAGAGGAAGTTCCCGAAAATGATGGAAGATTACAGAGGAAGCAAGTGGGCCCCACAGGAAAGAAAGAGAAGAAAAAAAGAAAGTCATTAAAAAGAGAGAGTAAAGAGTTAGCCAGAGCATGCAGCATTAAAGAACAGAAATGATGGCATCCTCCTTCTGATTATTATCCTTTGAAATGTTTAAGGTCTGTTTTTATTATTAATAAATATTATTTTAAACAAAACAAAAACAAATCACTCTGAATTGTGCTTTAATTGACAGCCCTAATAATTTTATCATTATAATATTTTTTTGGAGGAATGACTACTGAGTTCACCAAACTGAAATTTTACTGATTTACAAAGGAAAAAAAATGATAGGTTGCACACCTTTCCCTGCCCACCCTGTGGTTCCACAGGTCTCTGCATAGGTGGGGTCTGTGCAGCTCCTGATTGGCTGATTGATTCTGAACGGGACTGGATATTGGTGTCAGACACTGTAGTGCAGATTTTAGGAGAGCCCTGTCTGTTCAGTTTACTGCGCTCCTCAACCTGAGAAACCAAACATAAGAGTTTATATTCTGACAGTTCAGGTCAGTTCAGAGAGCTACTGTCCTCAGCAGGTTGCAGGTGTACCTCTCTAGCCCAGGCAGGTTTGTTGTTCTCTAGGTTCTTGCTGTAGTGGTACATCTGTGGTTTCTTGTCTTGTTGCTGCTGTTGCTGCTGCAGTGAGACGAGGTATGCGTGCTCCTGCTGCAGCTGTCTCTGAAGTCTTTCTGACTGTCTCTGCTCCTCCAGCTGTTTACGCTTATACTCCTACACACATATGAGCAAACAATCAATACCTTTATAACTGGCAAAATGTGACTACTGGAATTGCAGGCACAAAAAACTGTTACATAGCACAGCACACTGTCACATGCATAAATACCCAATATGCCCCTTACCAACATGCAAATGAAATGATTATGAATTAATGAATAACAATTACACACAAAAAATGATTATTTGAGTTTTACACTGTTTACTGTTAAACTGAACAAAGAAAGAAAAACATTTCTTTATCTGTACTGTACAATTCTTTCTAAAATAGACAGTGTATTGGGTACACAGAGATGTGTGTAATTATGTCATGTTGTTGCATATTGATATTTTGACTGTATCCCCAATTAAACTGCAAATTTAAAAATGAAACTAATCCAAGCAATATAAACGATCAAAGCAACCCTTCATAATACATTGACTAAAACACACACAGGGCTTTGACACATAAATGAGCCAAGTTTGATGAGTTTCACTTTAGTAAAGGCTCTTCTGCTTTAGAACAGGGGTCTAAATCAGGTTTATACTTCTCCAGGACCCAAAAATCCCCTCAGACTCCAGAGGGTTGAACCTGTTTGGGGTCTGTAGGTTTCAGTTTTGTTTTATGAAATAAATACTTTAAGCAAAAAATGCATTTGACTGATTAAAAATGAAAGTAAAGATATTTATAAATGTCACAAAAGATTTTAATTAAAAAATTATATATATTTTATTCAAGAATCCTGAAAAAAAAAATTCAGGACCCACATTTACATGACAGCATTTTCAGTAACTTTAATGTACTTATATAAATGATTTTAATGCTGTCATTGCAAAGTCATTGACATAGTTAAATAATTATTTACAAGGTACAAGGCCATATACTTGCATATACATAACATTTTAAGTTTACTTATTGCTTTATTTTGATTTGGGAGGGTCAATGAAACATTTAGCTCAACTTGGGCTTCTTAGGTTTAGCTTTTTAACTTTAGTAAACTTTAACTTAATACTGTATTTTCCTTCAATGCATATCTTCAAATAAAATAATTGAAGACCCCTGCTCCAAAACATTTAATGGGATAGTTTAACCAAAAATGTAAATTCTGTCATTAAGTTCTCACCCTCATGTTGTTCCAAACCCTTAAGACCTTCATTCATCTTCGGAACACAAATTAAGATATTTTTGATACATTCTCTCTGACCCTCCCAGACAGTAAGGGTCCTTACACGATCAATGTCCAGAAACATAGCAAGGAGATCCATGTGACATGCGCAGCTGACACAGAACATACACTGTCTGCGTTCAATGGATACTCTTCAAAATGGCGCTAGAATGACAGAGTTTACATTTTTGGGTGAACTATCCCTTTAAAAACAATCTGTTCCCACTCTGATAACAGCAGTCGTTTGATCATCAAACTGGCTGTGGACTGACAAGACCAGAGCAATAAACAGAGGTAAGAGAAAGAAAGGTGTGTGTTACCATTAGCAACGCCTGCTCCTGCAGTAATTGTTGCTGCAATATCTCTAACTGCCGCTGCTCTTCCTCCAACTTATGTCTTATAAACTCCTGTAGAGAGAGAGAAATGGGGAGCAGTGGAGGAGGAAGAGACAGATCAGAATAGACTCAAAAGGATGGAGTAAAAATATATTTGAGGGAGTGGACAGATACACCTGTATGTGCAGCCTCTGAAGAAAGAGGCAGACATTTTAAAGAAGTGTTTCTGATGGGCTTTTTAAAATGGCTGAAGACACGGAGTGAAGAGATTTGTTCCACGCGCTTCATTCACCTACCGCGGTAGAGCCGTAACATCACACCGCTTTATAATCTTAAAATGGCATGCAGCGAGTGTTTACTGTCACTCAGAGGAATGTGTTGCCTATGCGGGTGTTTTAAGCAGGACAACTGAAGGAAGTGTGATGTGAGGCATGTACATGTGAGGTCGTTTTGAAGAGTGTGTCCTGTGGCACACTGTGCACTAATTCATGCCGATTGGTCTTTTGTGTTTCTGTCAGTTTGAATTGTATTGAATGTAGGGCTGCACACGGCTCATCCACACACACACACACACACACTGCGTTTGAGAGACTGCTGCCATGGCAACCACTCCACAGACATTCCAGGGCCAGAGCTGTGCTGAGTGGAACACCCACGCTCTGCTGTGATTGGCCGGCCGGCTGCAGTTCTTTGGCTGTGATTGGTTACCTGCTCTCTCTCTGCCATCCTCCTGTCCTCCTCTCGTCTCATGTCATCGAGTCTCCGGTGAGGAGCTTTATCCTGTTGCTGCCGCACCATCTCTCTCTCCTTTCTCTGTTGCTGTGCGTGCGTGTGAGAGAGAGAGAGAGAGAGTGAGTCACTTTAACATATTTGGCTGAAATAATAAGAACCTTCCTGTTGCTAAAAATCATCTAATGCTTTTGAGAGGGGAAATTAAGGGGGAGAGAACGAGTTGCATAGCCAGAGAAAATATTAAAATGAGGGAGAGCGAAAGTGACTAAGACACTGAGCACCGTTATGGTGAGAGAGAGAATATAGTGATAATGGCGAGTCAGTGCACTGCGGCGCTGTGTTTAGTAGCTTAGTGGCTAGATGATTATGTGTGGCTGGTGGCACCCTGTAGATGGCCTATACAGTGTGTAACTTTGGACAACAGACCTAAATTCTTGCATTCCCAACACAAAATCTGAGACCACTGGTGAAAAGTTTTTTTTTTTTTTGCATTTGTTTAAATTATAAATTATATAATTAGAATAACAGTTAACTCCTCATGTTTGTGTAAAACTTGATGATCATGTTCTCTAAATATTATCTGAGAAGATCCAAAGAAGATTCAATGTGCTTCGATGGAAAATCAATGACACAAACATACTAAGGATTATTATTATTTGTTACCGTTGAAAAGTTTGGAGTATGTAAGATTATTAAATATTTTTGAAAGAAGTCAAAACAGTAATATTGTGAAAAAATTTTTAAAATGTAATTTATTCCTGTGATATCAAAGCTGAATTTTCATAAGCCATTACCCCAGTCTTCAGTGTCACATGATCCTGCAGAAATGTAATTCTAAATATGATGATTTGATGCTCAAGAAACATTTCTTATTATCGTTGTTAAAATTACTTGTGCTGCTTAATGTTTTTTAAAAAAATTTTTTTTAAGGATTCTTCTAATAGAAAGTTAAAAAACAGCATATACATATAAATAAAAGTGTTACTACACACCCCAAATTTTTTGTGGTTTTGTATTATTAAATGAAAATATGGTCCCACTTTATATTAAGGAGCCTTAACTACTATGTACTTACATTTAAATTAATAATTTGATACAGTGCACTTATCGAGTACATACATGTTTTTTCATTGTACTTATATTTTTGAAATACCTGCATGTAATTACATCTGTAATTAATTTCTGTAATTACATTTATAGTTACACTTTTCAATGTGGTCTCAGATTTTTGATCCCTACTATATATAGTTAATTTAGTTCTGTAGCCCCCTGCAAACATGTCTTGATCCCACATGGACTTGATTTAATTAGCTTAGCTGTAAGGGGCTTGACTTTGAGAATCTCTCTTAGAGTATAAAGGCAGACATGAATATAATGGCTTATGATGCTTAGTACATAAATACACACTCCTTTGTGCTGTGGCCTATTCATCACCCCATGTCTCAATCAGCTAATGCAGTGCTAATCAGCCATTGTGTCCTTTCACAGACATTCAGTGACATTGACCACTCAAACTAATTTAATTAAAAGTTTGACTTTGCACAGTAGTTCTCACTCATTTAACTTGCTCATCTCTCAAATCTACTTATATGTATGTCACAAAATTCCACAAATACTTCCCTCTGTTCATTCTAATGAACAGAGAGCAGCTCTAGAAAAGAGAAAAATGTTCAGCAGTTCAAACAAACAATGCTGCAAAACTGGCTCTGAAGTATGTTTTTAAACATCACGGAGTATTCTCGGAATGAAGATAAAATCTACAATACCTCAATGATTACATCACCAAACAATGAAAACTGTGCCATTATTTACTCCTCCTCAAGTCATTCAGTAACTGTAACACCTTTCAAGAATATACTTGCCACTACTTTTTTAAACATTATGAAAGCAAATAAAGATTGGGACTGTTACACTTCTGGAAGGTTGCAAACACCATATAAGTATTATAAAAGTGGTTCAAACTTGTTCAAAGTCTTCAAAAGTAATATGAGTGTTGAACTGATCAAGATTTAAGTAATTTAGGGGATCAGCAGTCCTTGTCATTTATTCATTTACATTATAATGAAAGAGCTGATGAAGGAAAGGAAGTGAGCATAATTTCTGGTTAACTATCACAATAATCTTTACCAAAAAAAAAAAAATGTAATGTGCATACCTCCTCCAAGCGACGCCTCTGTTCTTTCTGCTCCTCTATCCGCTTCTGTCGGTCATGCAGCAGCTGGCGTTTGTGCTCCTCAGGGTCTCTGCGCTGAGCAGCGAGCTGCGCCTGCTGTCTCTTTAAGGCCTCTGAGCGCTCTTTATTCTCTTGCTGCAGCCGCAGGAAATCCCTCCGCAACGTCGACTCACCAGGAACATTCAAAATAGAGCTTCAGACAGACATAAACAGAATTCAAGAAGAGTTAGCAGATGGGCAGGGAAGACAAAGTTCTGTGGTTTTCAAGAAGGACTGTGCAGTACGTTCATTTCTTTCTCAGGTACATCAGTGTCATGTACTCATGTGCATTAAAGGATTGATCAATGTTGAGTAATATGGAGGGACCATTTATTTAATTCAATTCAAGTTTATTTGTATAGTGCTTTTCACAAAACAAATCACTGCAAAGCAGCTTTACAGAAAATTAAGTTTCTACAATATATTTAGTAGTAGCTTATCTGTGGTGACTGTCAAATTGATGTACATATGGCAGAAATGTACAGTACAATTCAGTTAATGACGTAATCAAACAGATGATGCACACTATTAACAGCAATGATCTATGCAGATAAAACAGTTCCCCAAACAATTTCATTACGGGTGAAAGAGTAACTTCTACCCACAATTACAAAAATAACAAATCACTTCAAAATAACAGATTAATAGCCATGTTTTGACAAACAGGAAAGTCCCGCCTCAAACAAACAAAAGCTTACCTATTCTTGACTCATTCAGACATGTACAGACATGTCCAACTCAAGTTTCAAATCTTTTCTCATAAGTTTTTTTAATCAAAAGATAATTTCATTGAAGCAAAGTCTCTATTAAGTTATGTACCAGTTCAATTAAAGTCTCAAAATCAGTCATCTAATATGTTTGTAAAAACTCATGTCAGTTATCTACTAGTTTAAGTGAAGTCTCAAGTTAGTGATCTACTAGTTTGTCTCAAGTCAGATATCATTCATCCAAGTTATCAACTACTTGAAGTCTCTAGCAAATGACCTACTAGTTTAATTCTCAAGACAGTTATCAACAAGTTTAAGTCATCTTAAGCCAGTTATCTATTAGTTTAAGTGAAGTTTCAAGCAAATTTAGTTACCAATTTGAATCTAATCTCAAGTGAAATTAGCAATTTAGATGAAGTGTCAGGTCAGTTATCTAGTAGTTCAAGTAGAGTTGCAAGTCAGTTACCTACTAATATAATCAAGTATAACAGTTTAACAGTTTATCTAACAGGTTGGTGAATCATCAAGAAGTTTAAGTCAAGTTGACCCTAAAGTTAAACTATTGTAGATTTTCCATCTCTGAATAGGAAGAAAATCATAAAATTTACACACATCAACTGGTCAATAACATCGCAATTCAAATCTTCTGGGGGAGTTTCTGCAGCGTTCTGTAGTGCTATGTATAGTTGTGTTAACACAGATGCTGCCATGTTTACCTGGATTCTCTCTCATCTCCTCTGTTCTCATCCTCTTCATCACTACCGCTGTACTCATACTCTGTCTCCTCTGAGAGAAATCAAGACAAAATGAGAAAGAGAGAGGCCGAGAGAGGGAGAAGAGGGCAGGAAAATAATGAGAAAGGCTTTAGGCATTAATATAATATGGCTAAACACAGTTTATGCAGACTGCAGCACTTTGGGAGTCTAAATCATCTGCACTCTTCCTTAACTGATACTGTATGTGCTCTAATAACACTGCTGAAGGCTGCTGGCTAGATGCTTCCATTTTTAGCTGTTCCTTGTTCTTCATATCCAAAAAGAAACAATTCAAGCACAAATGTGCTATCTGATTACACTACTGACCGCAGATCTCACAACTTACTCTAAGATACGTGAGCACCACTTTTGCGGGCCAAGTCTAAGATGACCTCTGATAGTTTTAGTGACCTCACTGCACAAAGGCAAGTAAACAAACTTTATTAAACATTCTGTTCCAACATAGAGCTCCAGTGTGCAAATGGATAGATATATAATAATCTATATTCCCAGAGGAGCCCCTGCATCTATCCTGACTCTTAAAACAATTCAAAAACTGGATTAATTATTAAACACTTGCATCAGAAAATGTGGAACAGAAAGGTTTCTGGGACTGACAAAGCTCTACTGTTCTGTCTATAATCATTTGTTAAGACATGTAACAACACACATACACATACCTTTTTCACCGCGTTTCTTGCGTGTGCGGTCGATGTGATCTTTGAGCTGGATGCGGACTTGTCTCTCAGTGGGCTGGTCTCTGATGAACGAGTGCTTCAGCAGCTGTTCTGTGGATGGACGACTTGGATAAGACTTCACAAGACAGCCCTCGATGAAGTCAATGAACTTCTTCGACCTGAAAGAGACAGTAACATGAAAGAAATGAATGTATTAGCAGGAAAATAAATTCAAGACCATACCCGATTATGGAATGCTGTTGTAAAGGGCAATAGGGAATGCCCTACAGTGTGAAAGCTTTTCAGGCCAGTTGGTGGTACAGCCACTTGATCTATCGGGTAAGTGCTGCATTGATACTACATCACTTGTTGGCAAAGTAAATTTCTTTTTAGGCCATGAAAACACAGGATTTTCTGTTATATATAAAATACTTGTTGCTGTGAATTCTACTGATTTCTAGGTCACTAATCACAAAGGTAATGTCTGCTGGCTAACACAGATGAAATGCTGTTGAAAATGGGCAAATAAGTTGTGACATTCTTGGAATCTGCAGTTCAGGATCTGAAAATAACTGATAAATAAGCAATACTTTACACTGTACGTAACAATTATATAGTTATATTATTAATACTGTAAAATGTAAAACATTTTGTAAATAAAGAAGTAACTTGCTTGTTTTGCTAAAAACACACTGAAAAAATGAAAAAAACAACAACATTTGTGTTTGGGGATTTTTTCATGCTTTTGAAAGAAGTCTTTCATGCTCTTAAACAGTAATAATGTGAAATATTATTACAATTTAAAATAATGGTTTTATATTTGAATATATGTGATGGCAAAGCTGAATTTTCATCAGCAATTACTCCAGTCTTCAGTGTCACATATTGTGGTTTTGTGTTTGAGACATCGCTTTTTATTAAAGAACAACATTTACTTGAAATAGAAATCTTTTGTAACATTATAATTGTTACTGTCACTTTCAATTTAATGCACTCTTTGCTGAATAAAAGCATTAATTTATTTTTAAAAATCTACTTTTAAGCAGTGTAGAATAGATTTCTTCCTGACATAGAACGAAACATTTTAAAACAAGAAAACTCCTCCTTGATTATATCCCTTTCAATATCAAAATGTAAAGAAAAAAAAAATCTAACTCATACTAAAAAAAAAAAAAAAAATCAGAAACCTTGTGAAAATGACTGTTTTAAACAGTCAGGAAGCAGAGAGTTAAACATCATTGCTTACAAGACATAATACAGTAAACTGAAAACTGGCTGCCTTTAAATCCCAGCTCAAAATATGCTCCATCGCTACTTCTTATAGCCAGCTGTTCAAGGGCAGGGCTCTGACCAGGAGGACTAAAATAACTCTAACCCGAAAACTAAATCACAGCATGCCAATATATGACAACTACAACCAACCAACAGAAGAAGAAGAAAAAAAAAAACGGAAGAAATGAAGGAAGAAAAAGAAAGCCTTTTTTTGTCATACAAAGCACGCTATATGTGTGGAGATGTAGGTGGGTGTGAGAGAAAACACTGCAACTGCTGTCTGAGAAACATTATTGAACAAGGAATCCACATATGAGAAGAAAAGCTATTTGGATTGCAGGGATCATAAGTATGCAGTGCCTGTATATATAGACAAGGGGAAAAAGGGAGGGAAGGAAGAAGGAAAATATAGCTTGATTTTAAAATAACAGCTGAGACGGTGTGTCCTCACCATTTCTTGGACTTCAGTTTAGGAGGAGGGTTCCGTGGGATAAGGAACAAAGCTCGCATGGGATGCATGTCACACAACGCTGAAGGAAAGAGCAGAGCAATCAAACACGCTGATAAAAGACTCTTTCAGCCATGTGTCCAATTATCAGACTAACTGACTGAAGAGGTGACAACAATTCATGAACGCAAGTAGAACAGTGACTGGGTCGCTGCTACACGCTGTCCGTGTGAGCGGGTGACTCTGTGTGCGTGTGTGTGTGTGAGAAAAAAAAATATGACTAAGTGTTGTGCTGCATAAATTATGACAATGGAGCACAGATCGACCACCACCTCTGATCTCCTTTTTCAGGAGTGCAAAATATCACAAAATACATTTTGTTTAAATTGATGATTTACATCTGGGTAATCTAATTGGTACTGATTTTTTTATACAAAATCTACTTGGTACTGATTTTTTATACTTTTGTTTAACTGGCATAAAAGGAATGGGGAAGAGGGAGGTTTAGTATTTTTGTTTGTTTGTTTGTTTGCTTTGTAAAACATGAAATGCTTAAAGTAATTTATAAAAAAATTCTTATATACCATTGGAATCACTTTCATTTTTTTTTTTCAGCCAGTGAGTGAGAAAAACACTGACAGCCAATCAGAAACCATTCGACTTTAAAGAGCTTGAGCATTTAAAACAGCAGACGACAACGGTGCACTTATAATAAACAGAGCTTTTACCTCATAAAACATGTACATGTTTTGCGAGGAGTTGACATCCTGAAAAGTTATCATCCATTACTTTCAACATTAACTCTCAGTTAAAGCTATATTAATGTAAATGGGCCTTTTTTCTAGCTGTCTATTCAGATTGGCTGAGCAGTGTTCAAATAGCTATCACTGCTTACAATACCACTCCGTCTGCATTTCAAACCAAAGTATGTGAACAGTATGGTAAAAGGCAAACTCATATATTCAACCCTTTTTTGATTATTCATTTACAAGCAGGAGCTGTAATGGTGACTTCAATGTTAGAGTAATGCAGCTGGTACGAGGGACTGATATAAAGTATATACACAAGGTATATGTTCTTGTTCATAATAAGGCCTGGATCCACACTGTAATGTGAGGCTGCATGAGTAAACACAAAGACAGTGTCCTTACGAGGTGCTCCTTCAGCCATCTCTATAGCGGTGATTCCCAGAGACCAGATATCACTCTGTTGTAAAACAACAACAAAAAAAGACATATGCTATTGTACAACTGATGTGATATAAAAATAAGTAAATAAACACACAAACACATGCAATCAATAGAGGAATTGCAATTTTGCATCACATAAAAATAAAGAATCCATTTTAAAAACTGAATAACATTAACATTAATCATTGCACTGTTTATTTTGTATTAACTTTAATACATATCATGAGCTTAAAAGTGGAAAACAAAAGAATGTTTCCACTAAATGGCAATATAGAGGAACCATTTCCTCTTCTGTACTCATTGAAACCAAGTGATGGCACGCATTCAAACCAAACAAAGAAAAAAAAAAAGTGTTGTTGAGTATCACTTCACTAAATAATGACCAAGCTAAATATCACATTTAAAAGTTTTTTATGGCAATTAATATTAGGCCTACTTATAAGTAATGACCCAAACACAGGTATACACAACCATTCAAAAGTTTAGACTTCTTTTAAAAAATCTGACCAAACCCAAGCCTTTGAACAGTGGCGTACATCAACAGTTAGAAGCTCATTTTACCCTATAATCATAGGTGGAGTCGGGATTCTCATCACAGGCAATGACTTCTGGGGCCATCCAGTATGGAGTGCCAATAAAAGTGTTTCTTCTGCCGACTGTACGATCCAGCTGTGCGCTCACCCCAAAGTCCACTACAGATAGTGAGAAAAGAGGAAGCGATCAGAGTCTGTAATATTACAGGACACTTTGCGCTTACAAACAGTCTTATGAAACCTGTTGCGCAGGCCAAATGTTTATATTCATCTATGCTAATTCCTTCCCTCTCACACACGCAGACACACTCTTCCACTTCCGCCACACTCTCCCTCAGGTTGTGGTGTGTGAAGATATTTTTGTCATTGTGTCAGGCCTATATTAATGAGCTTCGGTGCTTTGCTCTAGTTGTTAAAAGATGATGTTCTCTAATCAGACAAGATATAGGCTAGACAACACACACACACACACTCACACTCAAACACACAAAACAGAGCTATGCAAATCAAATATCACCACATCAGACAGCCCTGAACCAAAAACAAAGTTTATGAGAGACTCTGTTTTTCTTAGTGTGACAAGCAAATATCTCACTCACCGAGTTTAACCTCTGCGTTCTCTGTAAGCAGTACATTCTGTCCCTTGATGTCTCTGTGGATGACTTTATGAGCATGGAGGTGAGACAGACCCTGAGGAGCAGAGAGACAGAGAGTGTTTACTGGTTGTGCGACATTATATGTAATTGCATGAAACTAAAATATTAACTCAAGTAAGGCTGCATTTAAGTGTCAGATATGTAAAGTATATTGTTAAAGCTGGCATGAAACGGAAATTGTGATCCGTCTTCTAGAGCTGACAATGAATCGAAATCAAACTGTAATCGAGATTTGGCTTGATGTGATTATTGAATCGCAAAGGAATTATTGAATCTGCTCATCTCTGGATGCGCTGCGTGTTTGAGCCGCTTATAATGTGCATCTGAAAAAGCAACACACGCCAAACATTCTCTCCAACTTAATAAGAAGCATTTACAAACCTGCTGTCCAACAAAAGAGAACATTTAATAACATGATTTTACTCCACAACACCAATCAAGTACATTTTCTGATCTGATATGGCTTGTTTTTACTGTATGAGGATTTTATAACGAAACTGCAATAATTCATTTACTATTTATTATTATGGAAATACCAAAGATGACTTGAAGAACACAGATAAACCATACTGTCACGTTGTGTGTTTACTGTTTTCATGTGCAATCTCTTCAAGTGTTTCTATATTCTTTTTATTCAGTCACAGCAATAGCGAGAAGCTGCTCACTGCAGAGCAAAAGGGTGTCTTACGTGTAGCTCCCTTGCTAGACGTCTAGACGGAACAGCAAATTAAATTTGTGCCCAATAAGTAAAGCTAGATTATCCAACCACACCTTAACCCTACCCACAGTTCTATTCCTCCACCCCATTAGATGTCCAGAGAGGAGGAGTACCACTTGGCAATAGCTGGATGCCAATGCCCATATTAGGGACTTCCTGGAATGTCATGAGGTCTGTTACTTCTGTGATGCATATTTGAAGTGTCCTTGCTGTTTTTTTTTATTTGTTATAAAAATCCCATTTTAAATCACAAATTGGAAATTTAATCAGAAAAATCACAATTAAGATTTTTTTCCCCAAATCGTATTCTCTACTACGTTGTGACATATACAGGTTGCTGAGGGGAAGGATTATTGTCCCCCACTTGAACCAGAGCATGTCAACAGAGAAGAGATGTCGTTGTAAGGGCAAGTTATTATTTTTGATTTAAGATTATGAGGGCATACGAATTAAAAAAAAAAACTAAGCACACATAAATAATTTATAATAAGAACTGCAATATAAAAAAATAAAAATAATAATAAGAAGAACTGTCAATTTTGATTTCATGGTAAATTCATTAGTCTTACTCTCAGTATTTCTCTGCAGATGTACGCAATCCAGTCTTCTTTCAGGGAGCTGCCCTTTGTGTTCTTCACCAAGTCTGTTACTGAGCCGGCTCCGCAAAACTCCATCACCAACTAAAGAAAAAACAAACAAAATTTACATATATGAAACTACAACTTGATACAGGCTATTTTTTTTCTAAATCAACAAGGTCCACTTCCACTAATGACAGAGTGCAGCTATAATTTATCACTGTGTCTTGATGGAGGCAGGACTTTCTAGCAGGTTAGAAATCACAGGTTATGGTGGTGATCAACTTTGAGGAAGCACAGACCCAGAGCTGGTCATCATGTCCGGGCGGACTCTTCTTCACGAAGGCTCCATAGTAGGTGGCGATGTTCCTATGGTGACTGTACTTCTTCAGCATGTTAATCTCAGCTTTGATTTCCTCCTCCTCTTCCTCAGTCACATCCATGACCTTTATGGCTGCCAGCTGACCCGTCTTAACATGACGACCCTGTGACAGAAAGAATTTCAATAGTAAGTAGCATAGAAATGAATCATTTACACACTTAATTTGTTAACACACCATAAACATCGTACTATATGGCATACTTAATTTAGAATAATATGAGGCAATGAGGCATAGAAGAAAATCTATGAATATACACTGCAGTTCACAAGATGGGGGGCAGTATGCTTATGTTTTTTTAATTAATAATTCTATTTAGCAAGGAGGCATTGAATTGGTCCAAAGTGACAGTAAAGATTTAAAATTTTATAAAATATTGCTATTTCAAATAAATACAGTTTCTACTAATCAAAGAAGAAAAAAAATATTTTCAGTAAGGTTTTACACAGAAATGTTAAGCAGCAACTGTTTTCAATAATAAGTAATGTTTCTTGAACACCAAATTAGCATGTTATGATTTCCAAAGGATTATTTGATAAGATAAAATATAAACTGAAAAAAGTGACATTGTAATAGTATTTAAAAAGATTACTGTATTTTTGGTCAAATAAACACTGACTTGGTTAGCAAAAATATTCCCAAAATATTAAAATATTTGACAGAGTGACAGTCAGACCCCAAACATTTAAACAATATTTCAAAAAATTTCATCAGATGAACATTTTTTATACAAGTTCAAATAAAGGTACATTATGTATATTTAACACTATATTAATGAATCATCCAAAACTACTGTAGTAAAACAGCACTTTAAGAAATGTCACACTGTACTTTATACACCGGTCTATAAACTACATATTTAAAACTATACTAAATCTAAGCTGGATAGACTGCTTCACTATCTCACTACTACCCATAAACTACTAATACACCACATCCTACAGTACACACTTATTATACACAGTACATAAACTATAGTCTCACTACAGCCCATAAACAACACATTTTACAAACAATACAGCCTGAAGTATAAATTACACCCTACACACTTTTAAGGAAGGCTCATGTCATACATTGCAATAATTACAGAGGTCTGTAGGGTTAAAATCACTTCATGAGCCTGTAAGAATAAAGACTTATTACACACTACATGTCATGTTTCTTAAAAGCATGTATTTTTAAGATACCATTCCCAGCTTAATATGCAGACTATATGCAACTCATTTATACAATGATTTATCAAATAATGATAATTATAATTAAATAAATCAACCAAATGTTCAACCTGTGAAGTGAATTTGGGGCAGGGCTATCTGTTTAACTGACCAATAAGAAATGAGAAGGTTTTGGGGAAATCTGTTTGAAAGCAGCATTAGGTTTCCAATTCTGTCTGGTTACACTAGCAGTGGGCAAATGACACCACTTAGCTTTAAACAGTGAAATTCGTCTGCATTCAATCTGTTCTTCATTCACTTTTTTCTCTGTCAGCTTCCTCCCCTCATCCAGGCGTCTTCATCTCAACATGAGTATTGACAGGTCTGAGCACAGCTGCAGTGATCTGAGTTACTCTGTGTGTTATTGCACCACGCTGAGAGTGCAATGACATTCTCACACATGCCCTCTAGTACACATGCACACAACTGCTTTAAAGCACTTCTGTCCTCTGTTACTCATGTACCAACAGCAGCAACTCTAATCCATCTCCCACTGAACCCTTCATCACTCTCGCTTTCAAACACATATTGCTCATAACTCGATTCTTCTAAACGCATAAATGGGAGTTTTATATATCATTTGAGGAGCAATCTATTATTGCTGAGTAACAATAGGATAACATTAACTCCTTACAAAACACTGCTGTCACTCTTCCTCTCGCCCTGCATCTGTCTCACCTTGTACACTTGTCCGTAGGTGCCGTTGCCCACGACCTCCACCAGCTCGAAGATTCCTGCTGGGTCCTGGAAGAGAAAGACCATTTTTAGAATGGTAAAATCATTCAGTCATGCAAAACCTCCAAAGTAAAGATGATTTGGATTTAGTCTGCAATAGCTCTGTTTAATGCCAAAAAAAAAGACCAGAAACATATTTTATGCAAGAATGTGAATGCAGATGGCACCACTTGAACAACTTACTGTCAAAAAGCAGTCTAAACATACCTGATGTGTACTTATTGCATTGGTCTGGCAATAACAAGGAGAAGATTGAGATACCTTCAAAAACTGTGCCATTAAAACTTTTTAAAGTAAAAATTTAATGTATTTTTCCAAATATTTATTCTTTAAATATTAACAGAAATGTTCAAGTACCATTAGGTAACTGGAATATTTAAGAGGAATCAGAATCATTCAATCAATTCATGATGAAGTAGTGACAGATTTTTTTTCCTATTGTGACACACATCCAAGTGAAAAGTGTTACTGAAAAAGAAAATAAAAAGTAGCACAGTGATTTGAACAAGAGCTTGAAGTCAACTGAAAGAAAGGGGTCAGGTATTAGCAATGATGAAGTGAACAAAAAATTTCAAGGTCAAAGATAAAATAAAACCTAGACTTTTTTTGAGCTGAAAAAAAAAAAGAATACAAAATACATTATGCTAATATTAGTTATATTTTCCCTTGTGGCAATGCTTGAGAATTAATCAGTTGCGGTTGGACATTTCAGAATGCTGCAAGACATGAAATAAAACTAACATAGATGGAAATTTTATAGCTAAGCTGAGGTTCATGCGGGTGGGGGCTGAGGGCTGGGTTGGAAAATATGTGACGTCATTATGTTGTGACTGACGACATGAAATTTCTCTACTAGTCTTCTCCCCTGGCGTGATTGTTACTGTTTTATACACAAAAATTGTACTTGATGTACTTGTACTTTGATGTTTAATAAAAATAAATAAATAAAAAAATAATAAAAAAAAATCTCTGTACTGTTTAGGCTATGTGTTGTAGCCATTAAAGAAAACATATTTGGTTTCATATTTGTTTAAATATTATAGGCTAATGTAATTTTTTTATTTATTTAATCAATGTTTATTTTGAAAGTGAGCATGCAGCATGAGAAAAGATATGATACATCATGCGCAATAGCCTATGAGACATGGAGTAGGTAAGACATGATTTTGACCACTTTATTGAGTTTTTGTTTTGTAGAAAGACTCTGTTTAAAAGATTTTCGTTTTGTATAAATTGTATCTTAATTTTGATCAATATTTTATCAACCCATTGCCTGTATTTAATAAACAAGCAAATATATTAGCAGACAATGTAATAAGGTGCCGGCACATCACTTGTATTGCACGTGAACTGGAGGGCGCAGAAACTCAGCTTGTGCCTCACAGACAGTTTTGAGAAATATAGGCTATCTATTATAGAAAGCTTAAAAATGTCTACTTTTAAACGAAAATATTCAAAACGAAAATTAATAGGCTACTCTCTGAATATGTAGGCCTAATCCATATGAAATGTGCATTTCTCTCTGGCGTTCATGGTGAGTCCGCATCGTCTTTGCAGCGACACAGAAAACACCATTTTATTAATAAACAATTAAATGTCTCCTTGCTATTTTTGACAAATTCATAATCATTTCTTCAGCCGGTTCTTTGTGGCAAAATTATGCATGCGGTCGTGCGCTTGAGAGCGGCTAGTAAACGGCCATTATTCTGACGGAAGCCAATTATTCTGACGGTGACGGAAGCATTCCTGAGGAGGCTAGGTTAGTCTTTTATCAACGAAATATTAAAATAATTAATCATTAGTTTATATCTTATACACTATATCTTAATGCCACATTAAACACATTGTTATGTCTGTTTTTTATTTTTTTATTTTTATTCACGTTTTTAAGTACAATATTAGGTTAGTCCACAGCCCCCCACCAGGGGGGGCTGATGCTATGACGGGGGGGGGGGGGGGCTGCAGCCCCCGCAGCACCCCCCTTCCCGCGCCATTGGATGGAAACGTCAGAGTTTGTGTATTTGCACTGGGTTTTATCAGTAAGAACTTCACTCTCTGTTTTTTCTCAGTGAAAAATATGGAAACAACATCATTTGAAGTGCACAATGATCAAAAAAGGAAATATTTAATGTCTTCAATCAAGCTTATTTTGGAGATTATTTTTATCTCTTACACAAATGGCTCCCTGCTGGCTCAGGATGGCAATGACAAAACCATTACCTGCTTAGCCATTGAGAACAAGACAAAGCATCATGTTTTAACAAACCCCAGGGTTTAAAAAGGGAATTTATGCGGTATTGTCGTCTATTAAGAACCATTACGAAACTCTCTAGCAGCTTTATGTACCTCTTATGTGCAGCTTCAGCTGGGACGCGCAGCCAAAAACTAGAATGAGTAGAGGGTTAAAAACAGCCTGCGCAGCACATACACATACACACACACACACAGTGTGATTCAATATGGCCTCGGTACAGCTCTGTGGGTGGACAAGGCTAACGTTCTTCCTAGCTCTCACACACATTTACACACCACGATCATCTCGCTCTCATCTGCCTCCAACGACTGCAATCTTTTTCTCTCTCGTCTCTCTTTTTATGTCTTCCTCTCTTTCTCTCTCAAAGAGATCTGGAGTGGTGAGCTGTAAGCAAGCAACACGCTCTTATGTGAAACATCAGTAAGAGGCCGAATGGAAATGAGAACAAAGACAGTATTAAAAAAACAAGACAGTTTATAAAACAAAATAACATAACCAACTTATATATTTTAGTGCCCTTACAATATTCAGCATGAGTTTACAATGATTATCAAAGGAAATTAGTCTATACTCTAGAGAGCATCTGTCTCAGGGAGAAAGAGAGATGACACATAAGCAGTGAAATGAATAAATGAGCTAATGAATAAGATGGTAAACAGATAATAAGGCTTTCCCTGGAGAATAAAGGAGGACAAATTGAGAAAAGAACGACAGTGGGAAGGAAGGTTGGTGAAAAGGTTGCCTCTGGCTTTTCAAAGATTGTGAAACGACAGAATTTAAAATGAAAAATACAAGATAAAGAGTCAGTGTATGTCCGTAAAAGTGTGATGAGTGACAGGACAGAACATACACTGCAGCATAGCAATGGAAAATATATGCCAATGTATGCCAGTGTTCACTGAAAAACCCATAAGAAACATAAAGAAATGTCAAATCAAATTAGTCTTCAAAACCCATTTGAATACAAACTGTAACTGCAAAATAGTCAAGTGACTGGCATGTTTGGCAAGGTGAGCGCATATCAGTCTTATTCACATATATGTTTGTATGACATGATCATTCTCTTCCATGTGTTTTAAGGATTACTCCTTTCAAAGAACAGGAAATTAGGCTTGCATTATTACCATACATTGCACATCATGACAACATTACAATGTATGCAATGTATGATAAAAAAAGCATCCGACATCATTATTTGATTATGCAACTGTATTAGTTCCTTCATGGATGTGCAACTAAGCTAACACAGCTAGACTATTTAGGCTACTATCTGCTACATACAATACCCTCATAAACCAACTTAAAGTTGGAAAATGAAAACAGTTGAGGAAATATTCGGAACAGCATGCAGCTATCTGACCAGGGATAAAGCCATTCGGCACTAAAGTAATGCCCATCAGATCCCCTAGGTATAGGCCGGTATCAAATTTTCCTGTTGCGATTAATTGCTCATGCTTTTATCATGGTATATGGTATTATCACGGTATTGAAATTTAGTTTTAAAAAAGTGGTCATAATACAGTATAACAGGTTAAGTAACTTTTTTCTTATAACAAAAATAACTTAACATTTAAATATAATAAAGCAATACAGAAAAATAAAGTTAAAAGTTTTACACAGAATAGAGTACAAAAAAACTATAAAGACCCGTGTGTATCACTTTACAATAAGACCTCATTAGTTAACATTAGTTAATGCATTAACATTCACAATGAGCAATAGCTACATTTGCTACAGAAGTTATTAATCTTTGTTTTTGTTATGAAAGTCTTAGTTCATGTTAGCTCATTAAATAACACAGTTGCAACTTTCGATTTTAACAAGGTGTTATTAAATATTGGAATACCTAAGATTAATGACTGTTCAGAAGAATTTTTCCTTGGCAGTTTATGTTAACTAATGAGTTAACTAATGTTAACTAATGAAGCCCTAATGTGAAGTGTGAATGAACAATAAAGAATCAAAACACTTTCAAACAATATCTAGGGCATGTTGTAGTCCAGATTAAAATGAAAAAAAAAGTTTGAAAATAAATAGCCTATTAAGTCTAAATATTTAAGTATTTGACGCTTTGATGAACACCATAGCGAATACACAAATCTGAATGGTCATTTAAAATTATTTAAATGTTTTAGAAAGTAGCAGCTGCTTTATTTATGGGGTTTCCAGGGTAAGGGCTGCATTTTCTGCAGTTTAGCGCCATCTTCTGTCAGATAGTAAAAGTGCTTTCATTCAGTGCATCTTCCACACGTTCCCCCATGTGCTTCTCATGTGTGCTTGTTTACATCAGAGCACACACGCATCTTTCAAGCAGCATACAGCGGTGTTGTGCATTTTGACCAGTTGATGGGAATTGTATTCTTAAAATGCATTTCAAATTCTGAATCATTTGTAATTTATAATTATTCAAGGTATTTAGAAGTGCCCACGATATCAATATCGTGCATATTCATTACCGTGATATATCCCATTACCGAATACCACACATATCTAATCCAATATATGGTTATCAATATTAAACATTACTAGATCAAGTTACATCATTAACCTGCAACCTCATGAATGCAGACACCAATAAACATTTAGAAAGACTTGCCCCTTGCCAGTGTACAGCAAACATCTGGCTTTTTGCACAAGTGTTCTTCAGCTGCTTTATTCGACAGCTGGTTTTACAGTTTATTTATCAGCCAATGACAAGCTTCTGTTAAATTTGTCAGATTTTTCGAGCCATGCAAATTCATTACTTTGTGTTTACCCAATAGCTTAGATCATTATTTTTGGTTTCTGTTATGATGTCATTAGCATTTATGTCTCATTTACATAAGCAACCCAACCATCAAATGGCTGCTGTTATGATTATGTAACTGAGTCATTTAAATATGATTTTACAAAATTTAGGCACTAGCAAATAACTTCACCTACTTCTATGCTAAGTTTGATGCTCTGGCAAGTCTAATGTTATTTAAAGTGATCCTTACAAGAACGGAAACTGAGATGACCACAGGTGAGCTGTAGAGCAGGTTGTTCTCAAGTTCAAAAACAATACAAGGAAACTACAAACCACCTCGGTTGTGTGCAATTCTGGCTAGAGAGCCGACCTCTTATGATAGTCTAAATGTGTGTCTATGACAGTGTGTGAGAGACGTGGTATGTGGGTGTTATATAGGACAGCTATCAAACAATGAGCTCAAGTGAATCATCATGCTCTTTCTCTCTCTCCAGGGGCAATATCAGACGCATCACACCCTGGAGAGCCGTGCCCAGGAACTCACTGTACCAACACACAAGACAGAAGGAAAGTTACGGCCAGAGCTCTAATGTTTATGGCTTATTCACAACCCCACTAACAATTAACTGCTTAAGTGTCAAAGAGGGATGGATTTGGTCCTTTCCTGTTTACTTCCAATCCACAAGGCTCAAATTAGTTGTTTAGGAAGGATGCATAGCTCGGTATTCCTAATCCACAGTTAAACTACCAGGGTTATTATCGTTTACTAAAACTATCAAAAATGCTTTTGTTCATTGAAATAAAGCTGGAAAGTAAAATATAAATATTAGATGAAAAAATTTAAATGTTGCCTTGGCAACTAACTAAATGACTGGAGAAGTCTGGCATGCATCATCAGAGAGAAATCTGTCATTTGAAAGGAAGGCTATTTCGATTGAGGCTAAATCATAAGTCATAAGTGCCATAAGTTTAAGGTAAACTACTATCTGGAAAGAAAGCAAACTAAAATACTTTAATACAAATTTAAAATGAAAACTGAAATTATAAAACTAAATATAATTTTCACAAATATCAATTTAACACCAGACATTTAGTGAATGTTTTGATCTTTGTGAATGGCTAAATTTCCTTATCTATATGCAGGAATTCACCAAATTAGTGAGCGTAATTAGCCCAAAGACACTGGATTAGTCACCAGCTAACATGCCACTAAACTAGATGACTAGATTAGCCTTCTGCTCCCACATTAACTACACAGGAGCTATTCTGGTATACAACATATGCTATCTATTCTGAGGTTTATATATATATATATATACAGTTACTGTTCTAAGGTTTTGGGTCAGTAAGTAGATTTATAATTTAAGATTTATAATATTTCATCACAGAATCCTGCAAAAAAATTATCATAGTCTCCACAAACCCACTATTCTATTTTGTAATAAAAAAAATTTAATATATATTACTGTTTGTACTTAAAAAAAAATAAAATAAATAAATCCATCCTTAGTGAGACTTTAAAAACATTTTAAAAATCTCTCTGTCCCCAAACATTTGAACGGTGGTGTATGAGGTAAGAGATTAATTGTTGCTAAAACATACTAGGCAGGTTTCCTGTTAAAACAGACTTTGGTATAGGATGACGTCTGGATTAATGTCAAGATGATAATCTGCCCACTTCTGCATACTAACTGGGCAACTAATTTTCTCCCTTCCCAAAACCGACTCGATCGTTGCTGTAAAAATATCTGATATATCCATTAACCAAGACTTTCCAGCATCTGGCCTGCAGGGAATGTTGAGGTTTTGTCCAATAAATAAAATTAAAAGCCATAATAACGGTCCACTGAATCATTGTATCACATTTGTATTGTATATAAACACAAAAAGAGGGATGGCCTAAATGGAAAGCTACACCAATGTTTTGCAGGGTATTCCCCATATAACAAGAGAGCTATTCTAAGATTACAAAGCAAGCCTATTCAGTGTCAACACTTATTTGCAAGGTAGGCCCTCCCAAACCACAACTGTGCGTGTGAGAGACAGAGAAAGCTAGACTTACATATATACACATACAGAAATGCATAAACACTTCAGGCCTGGATTATTAGATCACACAATGCAGGCCCAAGATTTAACTGCTCACAGAACATAATCAATCACGAGCTAGTAAACCTTTAAGATTATTAGTTAAAGCTCGCTGATGTGTTTACACTATCCCGCATAACCCTCATAATAATAATGGCACTGATCATGCTGTTATGATTTGTTTGGGTGTGAAGGCCTCTGGCAGGTGCAGGCAGGTGAACAGTAACTCACCCGCAGGGCGGCCAGGTCGATGTCATCCAGACTCCGCGTAGGTGCGTTTTCTGACATTTTTACAAGATTTCTGAAGGATAACTCAAAATAGGTACTCCAAAAGTGCAGCTACGACTGCGCTATTATTTTTATCACAATGTTTATTTTCAAGGGACAGTTCAGAAAAACTTGTGAGGTCCCTGGAGAAACATTTGGCTCGTCCCTGGCGCAACCAGTTTAACCAACAACAGCTGCAGGATTTCTGACCATACAATGTTTGTTTCTTCTTTACCGGAGAACAAAAGGTTCTTTAAGGCCAAGTGATTCGGTTCTTCAGGCGAACGTTAGCCGGAAAACACAGAGAAATGCCTAGCGAGCATTTATCGATGATAAAGGCTGAAGTTGAGCCTATAATCCTGAAGACTGCATGGCAACATTCACATGAGCTTGAGTCAGATGTGCCACACTGCGCTCCGTCTCTGCACTCATTTTGGCAGCACTGCGTAAATTAAGCCAACCCTACCTCTGTCACAAACAGTAGATTAATATATACACGAGCCGTATAAATCACAAAATAGGTAAATCAAGAGGCAGAACTTCGCGACAAGTCAGAAGCCGAGCTCCTAAACAGCGGCGCTCGTGATATCCGCGTCAATCTGCCTCTGCCGTCATGTTACGGCGCAACCCACGCACACGCCTTAAACAGGATTTCGATGTCACTGCTCGGCTCAGTGAATGTCCGCAGTTTTTTAAAAGTCTCTGCAATGTGTACAGGATTGAAATGCGCAGTCCTGCTGTCAAAAACAAGAAGTGTTTACGTCGAATAATATTCCGCCCGCCTGGCAAACTTTCATTCCCTCCTGCCGTCAGTCAGCGGCGCCTCCCGGTTGTGCGCAAAACCTCCGCCGATTTGTTGGAGAGAAAGATAGGGGGAAGAACGGAAAACCATAAACAGTCCCTTGTTTTCAGCCCGGACCCTTTATGGCAGCGACTGGTCACGATGCATACATAATATTTATTATTATTCAGATATTCCCCAACGAGTCGCTTCGGGAATCAACTTTGTCCTTTTGCTTGTAATGTAGTATGTTTTGATGTGTCAGATTGAACTTCTCTCTCCTGTCTTGGTATGATCCTATTCCTACTTCTGCTGTCTGTGTTCGGGCTGTGACGTCCCTCCTCTGCAAGAATACTCAACACTTTTCCAGCCACTTTCTGTTTTTTTTTCCACCTCCCTCCCCAGCACTCCTCTCTCCCTTCTTCCTGGAGTGTTGAAGTGCTACGGTGCTGCAACAGGGACAAACTACCTTCGTAAGCTAGTTACAATGGAGACAGGTGGTACCGGGGCAAAACCTCCCTAACTATTGCAACATCACACGGTTTTTTTTTTTTTTTTTCAATAATTTGATTTCAGTTGACTTCTATTATCTTTATAGTACGTTGACCTTTAATATTAATTTATTTAAATACTTACCGTTCACCTTACCCAAGTCTAACCCTTTTAGCACTAATTAATTAAGATATAATTTATTATGTTTATTAAAGGGATATTTCACCCCAAAAGTGAACATCATCATTTTCTGACCTTCATTACTGTCTTTCTACTGTAGAAATATGTAACAAAATCAAATATTTTGGTTGTTTTCGTCCATATAATAGAAGTCAATGGTCAGCAAAACATTTTGGTTAGCAGCATTCCTCAAAGTATCTTGTTTTGCGTTCTGCAGGGAAAAAAACGTCAGGTTTGGACGACTAGTTTGCGATTACTGAATTTTCTTAAAATATTTCCTCCCTTACCTATCCCTTTAAGTGGGTTTCATTATCCTTACTTATTTGTGTTTTTCTTTTAAAAGTTGGCTTCTATAATAGTCTCCCTTAAATTTTGTTTCACCTTTTCTGTTTCTGATTGATCTCGTGTGCACATTTTTGTGTTGTTCGCTCTGTACAGTGACCCTGAGTTTAAGAAAGGTGTTGCATAAATAATTTATAGTTGTTGGCTAGTCCTCACTATGTAGGAAAAACTTCACACACACACTTTGTACAGCTGTCTTTGTAGGGACATGCCATAGACTTATATTGTTTTTGTACTAACAATGTAGTGATGTAGTATTTTTAATGTTTTTTTTTCCCCCTTTCCTTGTAGACATTAGGTCCCCACAATGGAGGATAAACCTGTACACACAAACACACACAAGACAAAGCATCTTATGTAAATACATTTATTCAAATGGAGAACAGATGGAGGAAAAAAATAATTGATTGCTCACTGGTTTACAAACAACTGTGATATGTAATTTATAGTCATATATCCAAAAATAATGTTGTACATTTAGAAGAGAAAAATCACCTGTGAAGAAGTAGTGTGTTCATTGATTGTACTGTTGTTTAACAAGCAATTTGTTCAGCTGACAAAAATAAAATAAAAATCGGTAGACTTTTTTTTTTTTTTGAGAGTGCATGCCATTGTAAAGACTGTTCACAGCATCATTTTCATCTGAAGAAAATTCAATTTGGCATCTACCCTAGGTAAGGCCTATACAGACATCCAAAAGTTGTGAAAACACACAGTGTTAGCCAAAATTAATTTAAGTATTAGTAAAAAAGTTCTGTATGCTTTCTAAATAAAAGCAATTGTATGTACATGAAAAGTGTAAAAATGTGCAAAAGCAGATACATTAATATGCCTTAACAGGTATAGAAATTGAAAAAGATCAGAATTGTCACTTCATAAAGGTGATTTCTTGATGTGTCATGTCTCCAGTGGTCAAACCCTAAAACATTCTCTTCAAGTTTAACATTCTACAACGTTACACGGGCAGATTAATGATCGTTTACAAAGTGGGGCACTGACAAAATTAGCATTGCTTATTTGGCCTCCAGTACGCTCTCTACTTGTGTCAACACCCCCTCCAAAAAACCAAAAGTGGAATCTTCTGGGCCACTGACATTATTACATATCAATAATTTCTCCTGGTTGTCATGGAGATTGGGAGGGGGGGGGTGATAAATGTTGAGCTGAGACTCCCCCTGAATATCTCACCATGTTTGAAGCCCCACCTGATCCCTGCTCCGTAACACTCCCCCTCTACCTGTTTAAAAAAACATTACATAATTTCTCTGACCAAGTATGCTGCCCCGACACACACACACACACACACACACACACACACACACACACACACACACACACACACACACACACACACACACACACACACACACACACACACACAGACACAGTTATCCATGTTTTTACGGCTTGTCTATTTTCTTCTGCTTCTTCTCAATCCCTTCCTGGCTCTTTCTTTCGTTCTCTCTATCTCTCTCTCAGCAGCCAAGACCAAGTCAGCTCTTTATACCCGTCACCATAACAACCACAAATGTTCTGACAGATTTGCTGCCACTGCATTGAGAGGTGTAGTGCACACAAGAAAGAAATCAAGAAAGAGGGAAAAAAGGTAAAGCAGTACCATCCACCCACACACATTCACAACAATAAATGTACGTTCTGTTCCTCGGTCATCAAAAATACTCTCTCTCTTTCGCCTTCTTCGCTTATCTGATATGCAGCACTTTAAATCCTCAGCCATTTTAAATACTCAGATCATGACATTCTTGGTCATAATGGGCATTTGGGGAGAAATCTGGTGTCATTTCATTGCATCTTCATATAACTACACTATGTGATTCTCCTGGTGCAAACGTGTCTATCTTATGCAAGATCATTCTGTGTTTCTACACTAATTTGGGTTAGTGTTCAGAGCTAAACATTCATTTACTACCATTACTTTAGTCCAAACCAAATTGGACAAAAAGTGTGGTGGTTAACCACCTTAGCTTCCAGCTTAGTTAGCAGATGTGTGATATTTTAAGCTCTGAAATCTTCCGTTTCACTGGATACTCTTCCCTGCTATGTCCACACCTCCGTAGGAATCATTCCTTCTTTGCATTTAAGAGGTGGGAGGAGGTTCTCCTCGCACAGGAAGTGCAGTGGGAAATGGACCAGGATGCCCTGGATGGCCTGCAGTTCTTCTTTGGCTTTCTCCGGGTCAGTAAGACCGAGGTTTTGAGCATTCACATGTTCCTGCAGCTCACGCAAGTTGCGGATGGAGTCCAGTGGAAGACATCGGAAAACCTGCACAGTGAAGAAAAGATACTGCAGTACAATCACTGGCCTCATATTACAATCCAACATTTTAAAGCAAAAACATTTTGGATATTCATAACTAGTACATGCACCCACTGGGATTAGAGTTGTGAATGTAAATATATGGGTAATGATAGCATAGAAGTGTATGGGAGTGGTGCTATTGTCTGAAGGCTTTACTGCAGGACTACTGCACAACCTGCAAATTACAGTAATTGCAGGTTTTGCCATAGTTTAGTCCCACATTGAGTGCTTTTGTATCAGTTCAATTCCTGCACAGTGACTTCAAATGAAAACCTTTAGTTAAAGACATCAAGTACATAAAATGGCACAGTGGGAGTGTGGAGAAAATCCAGAACATATGCTCTGTCCCTCACCTTCTCATAGATGATGGCATTTGTTTGGGCGATTTTGTTCCAAACATCGTTGAAGAAATGATCACAGACTGGATCATCAATGTTCAGATTGGGGTCAGATTTTGCTCCGAGAAGTACGCTGAGAAAAAGAAGTAAAGAATACATTTATAATTTATACAGGTACAGTTTAGTAACAAAGTATTTAGCAGAGTGGTTCTGGACATTTGACTCTTTATTGCCCAAGACAATTTTAAAGGGATAGTTTACCCAAAAATGAAAATTCTGTCATTAATTATTCACCCTTATGTCGAGACCTTTGTTCATCCTCGGAACACAAATTAAACTATTTTTGATTAAATCTGTAAGTTTTCTGACCCTGTATAGACAGCAATGCAACTACCATGTTCAAGGCCCAAAAAGGCAGCAAGGACATTGTTAAAATTTTCCATGTGACATCAGTGGTCCAACCTTAATATTATAAAGCTACAAGAATACTTTGTGTGTGAAAAGAAAACAAAAATAAATACTTTATTAATGGAGTAATTTAACAATGTCATTACTACTTTTCTGGACCTTGAACATTTTGGTTGCATTGCTGTCTATGCTGAGTCAGAAAGCTCTCGGATTTCATCAAAAAAATGTAATTTGTGTTCCTAAGATGAATGAAGGTCTTATGGGTTTGGAACAACATGAGGGTGAATAATTAATTACAGAATTTTCATTTTTGGGGGAAACACCTCTTAAAAAGGATTTTCAGACTTTTCATTAATTATTCAATAATTTAATAAATTAACTTTTCAGCAGTTAATTTGCTTAGTAAAACTGCTACAATGTAGCATTTTCTGAGTGGTTTGCTTCAGTTTTACAATGCAACACTTAAGTGGACCCAAGCATGTTGATAAATATCACATGTGAGCAATGTCCCCTCCCTCATTGGTCAGATTGTTTATGAGCCGTTTAGTTCTGGGATTTTAGTTTAGGACGATATTTGTGCATTCCAGGATGAACGGACAACAGCTCTTCTAAAACAGCATTGCTGCACAATCTCTGTCACCAATATCTTATTTCAAACTTTTACTATATCATATCGAGAACTAATTTAATAACACTTCATAAATCAGGTGGCAGACAACATAAAAAATTTAAAAAAAAAAAACAACAAAAAAAAATACTCATTTAGACTGATACAGTGCCCTTGGGGTGCCCTTTCTGTATAAAGTCTCATAAAGCAAAAAAAAAAAAAAGTTAGCTGTGAAAACTATTACACGAGGAGATGTGTGGAATAATTCAATCAAATCACAGGACCCAGTGACGGATATTAACACAATCACTTGAGGTCACATCCCAAGGCCAGCAGTGAAAGGTGCTGCAGACACACACATCATTAGAGCATCTCACTGTTTCCCTTGGCAACCAAGAGATGTTCTGGTAGCTGGCAGTATGGAACGCAGCGTGCCAATACAAATTGCTCTGCTCACACACGCACACCTCCCTTTTTCACTCACACACTCCTACACAGACGGGAGATGTTGGACAAAATGGGAAGCTGAGGTGCTTCACTGCACAAACACAAATCTATCATAGCTACAGAACCACTCTCACATTATACAGCTATGTTAAAGGCAAGTAATGCAAAAAGAGCTAAAGTGAATGGCTCTTGACTACTTGATATGGTACTTCTCTCTGGCACTCTTGTCCAATCAACTGTGATTGCACATAAAGTAGCATATGTTAAATTAAATGCTTCTCACACATACCGATTCACATAAATAAGTGAGTTTTTGATTTGTCTTGAACGATTTATTAAAAGAACTATCTCATAAGAGTCATTTGTTGTGAATTGAGCTATACTACCATTTGAAAGTTTGGGATGTGTGGGAGTTTTTTAAAATACCTTTCAATTAGCAAGAACACAAAGTTATCAAAAGAAACAGTAAAAATGAAACTGATAATGTTACAAAAGAGTTTATTTTAAATACTGTTCTTTTGACTTTGTATGTATGAACGTTCTATTTACCAAAGTATCCTGGAAAAAAAAAAAGATCATGGTTTCCACAAAAATACTGAGGAGAACAACTGGTTGCACCATGTATATTTGTTCCTGCATGCAGTTTGTGAGGACAGCTCAACAGAATGATATGTTTTCTTGCCATTATTTTTGGTACACAGCCTTGTTATCTCATCACATTGGATTCAGACTGAAAACTCATGCCGTGGCGCTGTAGAGTCAGTGCTGGAAATGTAGGAGGATCCAGCTTTCTGAGCCTCCATGCAACACATGACTATAGAAATTTTCATTCACTATTCAAATGTCCTTGCCTTTTCCAGGCTAATTTTAAAATTCCCTCATATTTCCAGTGTGTTTATTTAACACTGTATGTTTTAGGTGGTGGTTGTGACTCTTTTTGACTCCTTCACAGAAAGCTTGACAACTCTGAATACACTTGGACACAAGTGTGATATACAATACACACCTGAAACACTTCTTTCGTAAGGCGAGTGCTAGTGGTCCAGCCTGGTACTCCTCTCCGTTCATGACTGAGGGAACTCTTTCCTCATCCTCCACAAGCACTGCCAGCTCACTGTCACGAATGCCCAGCATGCTCCTGTCATTGATGTTGGCTGACCCTGAAGAACATTATGAAGAATTTTGGATTTGAACAATATTCCAATATTCACCAGCAGGTGGACTTTGAAGCTCATCTTCTGCATGCAAATAGTAAATATCTTGAGTCAGTTATTCCCAAATCATAACCCAGGGTATCAATACCCCAATTGTATTTACTTTGCAGTCTTCAGTGTCAAATGATCCTTCAGAAATCATTCTAATATGCTGATTTGATGCTTAAGAAACACTTATTATTGTTACTATTATAACAGTTGAAAACAGTTGTACTGCTTAATACTTTTGTGGAAACCAAGATTTTTTTTTTATAATTTGCAATTGAAATCTTTAGTAACATTATAAACAACTTTACTGTCACTGACTTTGGATCAATTTCACGCAGCCTTGCTAAATAAAACTATTAATTTATTTTTACAAATCTTTCGATCGGTAATGTACATAAAAAAGACAAAACGGTTCTGAACGTTTCCTGGGTCACAGACACAGTAAGTTGTGTCTTACTGTATGAATGTGAAGCAAACATCTCACCTATTATGTAGCAACGGTCGTCAGCGATGAGGGCTTTGCTATGGATGTAGATGAGCTCTGTTACAGGGGACTGGCCGAGCTCAGAGTGTGTGCGCAGACCACACAGAGAAATATACTGTGTCCATTCGTCCTGCACTGATGGGGAGATGAGGCACTCATTAACACAATAAATGACATACCATCTGTGTGATTAATTAATGGGTAGAATGTAATAATGCACGGCTGAAAAAACAACAACAACACATAAACTAAATAATTTAGAGCCACTTTTATAAGACGTGAGAAGTGAAAGTGGCAGATGGTGAACGAGACAGGATCCCAAAAAAAGTACCAGAGTGGCAGAATTACAGACAGCTAAATACGTTTCTGTCAGATACTTACTTTGCTCCTTTAATCTTGAGAGAATGGAGTGTTCTCCTCGATTAATCGTTCTACACAGAAAAAGCTCTGTTAGCAAGTGTTGTGAGAGTGTGTGTATTAATGTAGATGTTTAGATGGGCTGGTGTGTGTACCTGTAGGTGAAGTGCAGTATAGCTTGAATGGCATTTCCTCCTCCCTGGCTGATGTCACCCTCAAAGCCGGGCAGCAGAGGAATTACAACAAACACCCTGTACTTCTTCCCCTCACTATAACAATTCAAATAAAGCTTACACTTCATGCTAAAAAAAACACAAAGACACTGCAGAGTACATTGTATTTCACTAAACTTGTATAATTTTTAAAGAGGTAGGTAACAAACCTGTGAGCGCGTAGGATCCGTTTGACAATAGCATCTCCAATGGTATTGAGTACATTCTTCTGATTTGAGCAGCTGATGAAGAACTGGTTCTAAAAAAGAGGAGACAAAGAGACTCGGGTTTATGTAATTTGTCTCACTTGTATGTGAACTATAAAACAGGCCACTGCAAGATCTAGTTCATGGTCTTGTCCATTATTCACACGATGACTAGTAGATTTACTGCACTGAGGTTTCTGTAGCCAAAGACCAAGAGCAGTATTTTATATGAATAAAATTCATATTCTTTTATTAAAGATTAATTATATATATATATATATATATATATATATATATATATATATATATATATATATATATATATATATATATATAATTGCTATTCATTTCCTAGGGAAGAAAATGAAAAGACATTTTTTAGGTGAACTATCACTTTAAAAATATCATATATAACCTTGTTTGGATTACCTCAATAAATTACTTCTACAATTTACCATATTTGTAGACTTAGCAGATGTTTTTGATGAACAGGCTAGTATACAGTAAGACAAATAACAAAGAATTCAATTTAATCCTTGAGAAAATATATAATAAATATAAAATAATGACTGCACTTGGGAACATTCTTATTAAATAAATAAATAAATACATTCTAATGTCCATCACTTAATATTAAATCAATAATAAATAAACAAGTTAACTGAACAGTTTATATAATTTTAGTTACTGTTAAACATTTTAATATGCTTAAATATATTCTTTAGAATTTTATCTGGACAATATCAGTGTTTGTTGATGAATGTTAAGTTTTTTAAATTCTCAAATGCAAAGGTTTCATCATTCAGTGTTACCATTATTTATTATAATTTCTGTAGGGACAAACATTTCCTCTGGCTGTAGTATAAGCTTATCTGTTACATTCTTCTTAGTTTAGCTGACTCGCATTAGGACCCTGTTTCTGGGGAGGCAAGAGCAGAGGGCTATTGTGTGTTGCCAGCTGAATGCAGTAGAATCACATGATCCTAGTGGGAGAGAACACTGCAAACAACTCCACAACACTGAGACTTTGTGTGTGAACAGAGCACAGCGTCTGTTCAGCTGTGTGTGTGTGTGTGTGTGTGTGTGTGTGTGTGTGCATAAAGTCTTATGAGTCAGAGGCAAATGCTTTTGGTAAGGTAATAGAGTGAGTGTTACCTCTAGATAAATGTAATGCTCGCTGTTCTCGATAACATGTATATAGGCATTGAGGATAGAATGTTCACATGTGCCAGCAGACCAGCGATCCACAGAACGAAGAACCTGGGAGAAAAAGAGAGGGAAGAATGAAAGAAAAAAAGTTTAATTAAATAGATAACAGAAAAGAAAAGTTAAGAAATTAAATGAGTGGTGACAAAGAAAAGAAAAGTAAACTGCATGAACACATGTACCTGTACAGAGGCTTTTGAGGCACCAGGGATGGTGAATGGCAGCTTATCTGCAGTGCAGTGGGATTTCGGCAGTAGGTACGGGTAGAAGTCACCCTTGTACTTGTTCTTAAAGATTTAAAAGACAAATAAGAAAACAAGCAAAAAGGCAATGATTGGAGATTCTGAAGTGTCTGATTGTAAGAACAATAACAAACATCAAAAATAGCCATTTTGATTTCTGACCTTAGTGAAGTTCCAGCGCTGGATGAAGTGTCGTGCAAGATCTCTGGCTGCCTTCCCATGATGCACAGCACCCAGGTCTCGCCAGGGGATGCGTGGCACCTGAGTTCTGTCAACATTGTCTGAGGAGCATAAAAACAAAAGCTACACTACCAGCTGAACTCACATTTATTGAGAAGGCCCCAAGCAGAAACATCTAATATATTGATAATTATGATGATAAAAATACCAATTATAGAAAATAATTTAGATTTCAAACAAAGTCTGTTCCTTTGAACTTTCTATCTTTCTCTTAATCAATGAATCCTGAAAAAAGTATCAGTTTCCACAAAAATATCAAGCAGCACAACAGTTTTTAACATTGATAATAATAAGAAATATTTCTTGAACAGCAAAACATCATATTAGAATGATTTCTGAAGGATCATGTGACACTGAAGACTGGAGTAATGGCTGCTGAAAATTCTGCTCTCATTACAGGAATAAATACAATTTTTGGTTAAAAATGAAAATCATTATTTTAAATTGATATAATATTACTGTTTTACTTAATATTTGATCAAATTAATGCACCAAAATCTAAAAAAAAAATTGAACAGTAGTGAAAACACTGCAACATATGGTTTATATGAAGTATAATTCAATTAATAATAATAATACATAAATAATCTAGTAATCTAGTGTACCAAGAGATCTTGTTTTAAAAGACAAGAAAATTAAGAAATTCATTGCATTAATCACAACAAGACAGCTAGCAAGGCATGGCCAGTGTGAGTTTCATGTACCTTTATGGACTTAGAGGGAACATTTCCAACATTTAATATATAGAACTAAAAAAACAAAATAGGTTGTAGTTCAAAAATACTGTTTTCAAAAAAAGACTTTCAAGTGGTGATTAAAAAAATGTAAGTATTAATGTAAATCTGCATTGGACAGTGTACCTTGAAAGGGCTGGTCCAGCTGTTTCCAATCTCTCTTTATAAAGTTGTTGTAATCTTTTCCCAACCACAAGAGGGCATTACAGCTCAGATCCACTTCATCCTCACACTCTGACACAGGTTCTGTCAGAGGAACTGCAGAGCCATCCACAGCATCAGACTGAGAAATCAAACACAGAAAGATAAAGAGTAAGAGATAGACACATCAATTAAGTATGCCATCATATCTACTGGATATAACTGTACCTCTCGGGCTGCCTCTGCATTACTGCCTGTTTTTGGGGGTTCCAAATCACTCAGCCTATAGTCACTGTCATCCCACCTCCCAAATGCAAGATCCAACCCACCGACAAAGGCCACTGATTGGTCGATGGCAACCATTTTCTCGTGATGGGCCCAGAGGAACACAACGGAGGCAACATGATCAGGGTGACGCATCACCTAGGGCAGAGAAGTACAGTCATTTATAACATAGTAAGACAGCTATCATGATGTTGATGAATGACAAATGTGGGAAGGATGAGAGGACAAACAGCAGTAAGAACAGATGTGTGTGTGTGTGTGTGTGTGGTACATCAAACCTTAATATTGGGGTGCAGGTTCATCAGTGTTCTCTTGCTGTAGCCACTGCTGATACCCAGAGCCATTTCCACCTCCTTATACAACAACACACACACCTTCACGCCCTGTTCCTAAACATCATACACACATACACACACACACAGGGTCATGTTAAAGTTCTATCTATATTTATTTATAGTTATAATTATAAATGATTGTCTGACAGATGGGATGCTTTTTAAGATAGATATGGGAGAGAATTAATTTAATGTATAACAGTTTAATGTAATATAAAAGGGTCTTCCCCCATACTGCTTTGCGTCTGAGAATCTTGTCCAAGCGCCAATACGTTCCTGTAGCTGGACGTTTAAGGAAAACCTCTGGACTGAGCCTGCAGAGAGAAAAACTCAAATATCTTCACAACACTTTCACTCACACGTATATTTTCAACACATTAAATATATGACACCATACTAAACAATGGCAACAAATATTGTACAACTAAATATCTGATATTCCCAGCATCTGACTGTGTCTATTTAGCTAGTACAAAAAATCAAGGAACAGTAAGATTTTTAAATGTTTTACTTTACTTTTTTCATGCATTACTTTGATGAAAAATACAGGAAAAATCAATATTAATATTGTGAAATTTTATTACAATTGAACCATTTCTATTTTACTCCAGTCTTTAGTGTGACGTGATCTTTAAAGAAATAATTCTAATATTCTTATTTGGTGCTCAAGAAACTTTTCCTATTATTATCAATGCTAAAACATTTGTGCTGCTTAATATCTTTGTGGAAATCCTGATACATCCTTTTTTTTTGGAATTCTTTGATAAACAAAGTTCAAAAGAACAGCATTTATTTGAAATATAAATCTTCTGTAACATTATAAATGTCTTTATTGTCAATTGCAATAAAAGAAGTATATAGCATCTGAAAAGCAGTAGGCCACATGATTAGCATACAGTAAAGAAGTACACAAAAATACCCAGATGACTTCTGTTTCAAAGGACGTTACTACCCATGAGACCACAGGAGGGGAAAACAGAGATGCAACTAACACTGTGGGAACATGGTGAAAGCAGTCATGTCTGGATTGTGTACAGTACATGATCACAATTTGAGCTGCTGACCCATTCAGATCATGTACTGTACATGTGTGTGTGGAAGACGGTACACTTACCACCAATCAGTGATGAAGATCTCCTCCTTGGCCTGTTCCAGGGCATCAGCCACATCTGAGAAATAGCCATTCCCATTAACATACCTGTCAATCAACCAATGAGTCATTTACTCAACACCCACTCCATTACACAAACTACTCAATCCATCAATTTTCCATCCATTTACATTTATGCATTTAGCAGACGCTTTTATCCAAAATTACTTATAGAGCATTCCTGCTATACAATTGTTTTTTTTTTTTTTTTTTTTTTTTTTTACCACTACTTTTTTTTTTTTTTTTTTTTTTTTTTAGGACATATTACATAAATGCACGCACCACTTTGTGAGAGTGTCCAGTCTGGGTGGGGCGAAGCCTTCAAAGCGATGCATCTGGAGGAAATCACAGCGCTCAGAGAGACTCCGAATCTCATGACTCCACCACTGGGCCTGCCTGTAGCTACTGCACTTAATCACCAGCTTCCTACAAAACACACACATACCAGCTGTGGCTGCACACGTCTCTCTAAAACGGTCTGTCAGACTGGTGCAAGTAGTCGGAAGACTTCCTTTTATTGGTCCTCAGACTCAGACATTTTTTTACCTGCTGAAGTTCTCGATGCAGACGCCATGCTTGGTATCAGTGTAAACACGTCCAACCAACACCTTCAGCTCAGGGTCAAACAGCAGCACAAACGACACAACGCCAGGGTCTCTGCTCATACACAGCAGAAAACAACAACAGAAAATCAGTTATAAAAATGAGTCACTAGAATGTTACATTAAATATAATCAACATTAAACAGTAAACATTAAAGTAAACAATAAAAGCTTGAGGCTACATTTTATACACCAAAATAAAAACAAACAAATGATTTTGTCAGTTTCACATTGATAATACACTACCATTTAAAAGTCTTTATTAAAAAAAAAAAGAAATTAATTATTTTGTTCAGTAAAATAGAAAGCAAATAATTCATTTAAATAAATAATCCTGAAAATCCCATGTACCATGGTTTCCAAAAAAATATTAAGCATATTAACTATTTTTAACGTCTATAGTATATATATATAAAATTCTTGAGCACCAAATCAGCATATTAGAATGTTTTCTGAAGTGTCATGTGACACTGAAGACTGAAGTATCAGTAGCTGAAAATGTACTGTAGCTTGAATAAATTACATTTTAAAAGTACACAGAAAGTACAACGTAATTGTTTTTACTGTATTTTTGATCAAATAATTGCAGCCATGGTGAACACAAGTGACTTCTGTCTAAAAATTACAGAACTAAAGCTTTTGGTGTAAAATAGTAGAATAGAATAAAAGCAAAAGACAGAAGGTTATATGGTTATAAGAAGGTTATAGAAGGAAGGTAATATATGAAAGTTATAATATCTATGTTACACATATGATGAGAAGGTCCACACCCAGATAAGGCCTCTAATACAGCGACTGAGACAACACCTCTTGATTGTTCTTCATGAAGAAACATTAATATATAAACAAGCATGACTGGCATGTCCATCAATAAACACTGGGAAGCCTCTCAGGTTGTCAGTGTCAGGCCAATTCTTGTATACTTTATGATCTGCTGCCTTTTGTTTCTTTTTGTCAAATATATGTCAGTAACTCACCTAAGCTTACATATTTACCCTCAGGGCTTTTTACTAGCACACAATGAAGGGCTGGGCAAAGTTTAACCAGTGTTTTCAAGGAAATCGTTCTGTTTTCTAGAACTGATCGGCCTGTTTGGCTTACACACGATGCGTGACACGATGTTACAGCAACTAATTTTAACTGGCTCAAGCTGTAAAAGGAAGAAGGAACATGATGACTCATGTCGTTTCTTGAAATATTTTAAAATGCTGTTAAAACACTGACATAGACATTTAGTGGTGTGCAACTGAGGGGTTGAATGTGAAACACCTGACCAGTGCAAACATATTTTAAATTGTATTAGAGATAAAAACTTCCATCTGCACTTGATGCAAGTCCTCTAAACACCTAGTGTCTGTTCTGATGGATGAACACAGATGACCTCTATACTGACATAGTAAGGGGGGACTTGTTTTACTGGCTTCTAGTCCAAGCACTAACTCCTGCATTACCTCCAACTACAGCTGTAACCTTTGAATGACCTTCTGTGACTCTGATGCCGGAAGTAAGCTGCAGGCTGAAAGGGATCAATGTGTTTTGAGTGACAACCCTTTCCACCCTACATTGTACAATATTGCACAGTACTCCATAAGAGAAGGATGCTAGATGCGTCTTTCATTTTTATTTTCTAAGGTAAAATTAGAGGTTTGTCGCATGACAATGGATGGTTCCAAAAACTATGACTCAAGCTGATGGACAATGAATTAAAAATAGCTGCTAAATTTAAAAAACAGAAAGAAACAGCAAAAACAAGCGGCTGATGTGTGTTCTCATACATTCACAGCTCTGAAAGGCATGTTGTAACATGAAACAACAGAAAAGAACAAAAGGAGTGTGAAGTAACAGATAACAGTACACGTGTGGGTGTGTCTGTATTGTGGTGAAACCCACCTGGACATGTACAGAAGGAATGAATCCTTCACCACAAGCCAACGGCGAGACCAGCGGAAGCAGACCTGATGGTGACCGATGCAGTTGAGCCCCTGGATGCGGTGACCCCCGGACCGTTTCAGAATATAACCTTCACTGTGGAAAAACAAAACAATCAATGACTAAAAAAAAGAGCTGCAAAAATACATTGAGGCAAAAATGGAATAGTACTAAAACTGCAAGAGAAGAAACACACACACAATCTGTACTCACAGGCCTTTGGGTCCAAGGTCTCTGATGAAGGACAGCGGACTGATTGCCAGGAAGTCCAACTGAGAGCAAAATACACACTTTAATAAGTAAGCATAAAACCATAATCCTCTGCAATTTTGTACAGTATTTGTCCATTTGTCCAAATTGGATACACTTTGAGGACAAAACCGCCTCCAGAATTTAGTTAAATCTGACAAAAAAAATATTTTTGGAGACATCCAGGCACATCCATAACAAACATTACAGATTGACTAATAATACAATATGTGATAGAGTAACAAAAGTTGTCCAATAGCCAAACGTATTTAATACATCTTTTTAACACAACAACTAAAAAATTTGATTTTAACAATAAAAACATGCATTATCATTAATATCATTATTATCTTTATTATTATTATTACTCAGTAGACCCAACATTGAAGGACTGATAGTCATTGGCAAACAAAGTCTAATATATAAAACATATTTTTATTATTATGGATAACCATTGATATACAGTATAAGTAGACAAGAATACAAAAAGTATATTAATATCAGTTAATATTAATATCAGTTAAAAACATTATAATTACATGTATATACTTACTGTATAAATTATGTGCATAGTAGTTATATGTATATACGTATGTGCATGTAAGCTTCTCACCATCCCATGATAGTTCTTGTAGAAAGTGTTTTCTAGCAAGTTGTTTAAATATTCCTCCAGATATTTCTGAAAAACACACATAACACAATACATACAATACAGTGGGTGTACAACTTTTAGAGGGAGGTGGGCTTTGCGTTATTACGTATGTACCGGTTTGCCAGACGCTCTCCTGGTTCTATCGCTTCCATGTAAAGTTGGCATTTCCTCTGTCAAACCTGCCAGCTGTTGTCTCTGAATGGCAAATCTAATTCAAATCACAAGAACAATGGAAGGAAAACACCAGGTCAAAACTTCTATCGAAACAAATAAAGCGTTGTGAATTTGCATGGGCCTGTGTGTGCACAATCACCTCCCCAGAGGCAAGAACTGCAGCATCATTTTGTGTTTGTACAGGTCTCTGTGAAGCTCCTGGAAGTGCTTGTACTTTCTTTTGACCGTCCATGTGAACTCGCCATGTGTCAGACAGACCGTGTAGAGAGTGCACACATGTACCTACAAACAGGATTTTTACACTGTTAGGTGTAACACAGCAACACATTATTAAGTACAAACCCACAAACGCACCTTAGAGCGGGTGGTGTATCGCTCTGTGTTTTCCACTTTACAGGTGATAGGTGTGCCATGAATGAGAGGAGAGATGCAACATTCTTTCAGGTCTGCCAAGTGATGTACCACAAAAAACTTCCGTTCCTCTGAAAGATATAATGAAAGACAAGCATAAGGCATGATAAGGTTATGCAATTTTTTTGTCTAATTTAATACAAAATATTCCATTTCCAGCAAAGCAGTCTGAGTGAAAATTTGAATAGAAAAATCATCAGGAATTTCTGATTTAATAAGAGCAGCATTCAAGCTAGATGAACTCCACAGGTGTTGGTAAAACGCAATGCTGTAGTCAAGACTATCACGTTAGAGACAGAGTCGAGACAGAGACCGGAAGCGGGTCAAGACTGGGTCCACTTGCTCCTGAGTCTATAACAAGACCAAGACCAGGTAATTGCGGTCTTGGACTCAGATTTGAAGACCATATTTCATGGTCTTGGTTTCGTCATGGACTATGGAGTATGTGAACTCAGTCTTGACTCAGACTCGAATGAGCTGGTCTTGTTCCAAGAGCATCTTGTGCTTCAGTGGAGGAATATCTGACCATCTGATGTTTTAAACTTGCTTACGTGATTAGTGAACTAGAAACAGTGCAGAATCTTAATTATTTCATATTTATTTTACACAATAATGACTCTTATTTTTGAGGTTTCAATTATATTTTGAATAACAGATGTCTCTATATTTGTCCCCTCTGTTGCTGTTTTGAAAAACAGCCATTGTGACAGGCCTCAGTGTCAACAATGTTATATCACCAGGGTCAAAGATCACAAAAGTCACTCAGTTAGTGTTATGCTTAAGAAAACATTCCTTCTAGAAGCATGTTAATGAGACAAAACAGCTGTGAAACTAGTCATTGCTCTCTCTGCATTCTACATTTTTTGCAATCTTTTCACAAGGAAGTATAACAAACCACTGGCACACTTTCAATACCTGCTCTTACAAGCATGACTGACATGTGGATGTGGCATAAATAATCCTTTGTCCTAAGAGACAAATAAATGATTGAAAAGAAGTCCAGAGGTTAACGGTGAATTGTGAAGCAAATAACTAATAACTAATGTTTTTGTTCATTATGTTCATTATGCCTGTCCTTTGCAATTTAAGACCTTGCCTTAGTGCTCATAAAAAAATGCCCCTGTGTGAGTTTTTGTCTCATATTTATATCATATGATAAGCAATATCACATGAGCAGTGAGAGAAATATCAGACGAGTGCTGTTTTTGTTCCAATTTAAAAGTGATTTTTTTTTTACAACAGTTCAGTAAATAAGAAGTTAATATTCTTATATTTTAAACACAATATTATGTTTTTGCTCAGTTTTGCATAGTACATATTACCTTTAAATCCATAGAAGATTTGTTTCACGTCTCTGAGCAGCACAGCGTTGTTTAGTTTCTGAATGGATCTGCGTTTTGAATGAATCGATTCAAATAAAATATTTATAAAGCTACAATTTGTAATGCCTACTTGATACTTTCTCATTTAACATGAAAATAGCTTTAAATAATCTAGCGTGGCTATTTTCAGTCAAATTTATTTTGCGATTAATTCGATTAATTAATTGAAACATCATGTAATTAATTAGATTAGAAATTTTAATCGACTGACAGCTCTAGTCTAAACTATTAAAAACAATAAAACAGATGTACAACTCCAATAAATCTGGGCATCTAGGTGGGGACAGGCAGCAGCGAGGTATGCAAATAATCTACATGGTAATCCTAGCTATGGGGTAAGCACTGAACAACAACTTAAAATAGAAAGAAAATGTGAGCCCTATCTAATTCCAGCTCAAATCAAACACACATGAACCCACTGATCTAGGTCTTCAAGCTGACATGAAAGTTACAGGGAGGGTTTAAAATTTGTGATAATAAATACTGAGTATGTGATTTGTCTCACCACTGTTGTTTTCAATAGATTTCAGTTGATCCTTAGTAAGATTGCACAGTACAGTGTCCACACATTTCTGCCACCTTTTTGCTGCATCTGTCTCAGAACCAGCCATAAGGCTACTGGACCACAACACACCTGTGCAAACACACCAACAAACAAAAACACCCAGGCACACAAAGAGGGAAAAAAATGAGTTATGGTTTTTGACATAGTTTACAAAATGTGAAACGTTAGCATGATATTAGATAAAACTAGTGGCAAACAAACCATTCTCTAGATGTATAAACCGTTCACAACTGGGGTACAGCAGGGATCTGTGCTGAGACCTTTGTTGTTCTCCATTTACACCAAATCTTTACACAGCTTCTCTTATCAATGGTGAGAACGTGTTATGTTCTCAGCTACCTGTCCTGATACACGCAGTTTAACATGATCTGTGCACCATACTATAAACAAAACTGGTTTGAAAACACTTGATAAGAACAGATGTAACGGCATTTGCAAAAATTCTACAGGTAGCAGAAAGATGGCTATAGAGATTTGGGCTTCTAACACAAAGTGCACACATTTCATGAAACCATTCATACCAGCTGTATCGGCAAGATAAATCTAACCATATTTTATCTGCTTAACTTTTTGTTATTTTCTTCCAATTGGAAGACAATAGATCCAGCATATTCTTTGCATCCATATACTTTTTTTGTATTTCTTTTGTTTATTTCTGTTTATTATTCCCATTTGATTTGGTTCTGCTTGTTTGTTCTTTTAAACTTAAGTCGCACAGCATAATATGTGTGAAAAGACGCATGATTAAAAAACACCATTCATTATTGTTATTACTGTACGTGTATTTTACTTTCACAGGTGCAGGATTTGTCTGCACTGTTGTTATTATCACATAATCTGTATTCATTTAAGCATGAGTAAAAATAACTAGGACAAAAAAGCTAAATCGCTTGTGGCTGTTAGAGTCATTCCAGATTGTCTTTGGGCTGAATTGTCTCCCTCTTCCCCACAAAACGCCCATCAATCTAGCAAAAAAAGACTGCACTCCAGCTGTGGTACAGATGATTTGAAGTTACCTCTTCATTCTTTTGTTCAAAATATGGAAATGATTCTTGAGTTGAGAGAAAACAAATAAAAAGTGGAAAGTGAAATAAAAAAGTTAACTGATTGATTTCAGCTGCTTTGACATACATATGTATAGTAAAAGTCATGTTCAAACTTTTTAAATTCATGTAGTACAGTAGTTTCCAACCATGTTTCCGCAGGTGCCTCAAAACCACACATTTTGGATGTCTCCCTAATTAAACAAGTTTGATTCAACTCATCAGCGCATTAGTAGATACTCCAACCCCTGAAATAGCTGTACCTAATAAGTGAGAAACATGTTGGGGAACCTCCAGGCTGTGAAATGGCGCTGTAATATGTAATTACCAATGCAGAGAAAGATACCTTAGGTCAGTGGTTCCCAGTCCTCGCGCCCCCCTGCTTTGCATATTTTGTATGTCTCTCTTTGTTAACACACCTGATTCATATAACCAGCTCATTAGAAGAGAGCTATATGCATGAACTGCATTCCAATTGATATGATCCCTACACCGTGTTCATTGCTCCCTACTACCTGAGCAAGGGAAATCAGCTGAAGTTTACTTCACTTCAGAACATTTATTCATGGACTTGAGCTGCGCTGCTGCCTGCAGCGACTTCATACACAGACGAGTGTGACATCATATACCTCTGTAAATAAATAAAATTTAACAAACGTTGTACTTGATAAGAGATACATATGAAATATGCAGAGCAGATTAGGCTCTGTAATGACATTTGATACGATTGTGACATCAGCACTGACACATATATGCACATCTTAATAACATTCAATCATAGATGTTTCATTTAATTAAACTAAATTAAACAAAACATCTATGATTCCCCTGACGATTCATTTCTGGCAACAACTAAGGCAACTTATAAATATGCAGAATTTAAAATAGTATTACTTTTCAACTATTATGTTTTATTTAAAGTAAAGTATTAAAGTCATTTTTTTTTAGGATTTTTCAGATATAAATGCAGAAATACAAAACTAATTACTATTCAAAAGGTTTAAGAAGTGCAAATGTGAATACTTACATTAAGCTAGGATGCATTACATTGATCAAAAGTGATGGTAAGGATGTTTACATTGTTACAAAAGAAAGTTCATTGAACTTTATATTCATCAAAGAATCCTGAAAAAAACTATCACAGTTTCCACTAAAATATTAAGCAGCACAACTGTCAGTATTGATAATAATAAGAAATGTTTCTTGAGCACCAAATCAGCATATCAGAATGATTTCTGAAGAAACGTGACACTGAAGATGAAAATTCTGAAAATTCAACTTTGACATCAGATGAATAAATTACATTTAAAGCATATTTCAATAGAAAACAGCTATTTTAAATGATAATATTTCACAATATTACTGTTTTTACTGTATTTTCGATCAATTAAACAAAGCTGTGCTGAGCATAAGAGACTTCCTTCAAAAACTAATTTCCCTGACCCCAAAACTTTGAATGGGACTGTGTTATAAACAATTATTAAGAAAGTGAACAGTAGGGTAGAGAGGGGGTATTAGAGTGTGTTGCACTGGCTGACTTTGCCCACTGTTGCCAGACAACCAGGATGCAGGTGAAACACTAGACACAGTGGAAGAGAGACAGAGGTTCAAGTAAACTAGAAAAGAGCTGGAAGAAAGAGAGGGAGATATTCAACACATCATTAACTTACAACAAGATAGCAGATCAAACAAATCATAAAACCTTTTATGAGTAAAATAATTTGACAGAGCATTTCACTCTTCAGATAATGCAGCTGTTTGCATTTTATGATTTCAACATTAGAAACTGTTTTGCCTAGCTATGAAAACCACAGCTGAAATCACTTACTTAGAAGGACATGCACACATGACTCAATAATCTTTGATTTCCTGAAAAACAATATTAGCTGATAACAACAGCTGCAATTACATTTGTACATGACCGATATGTCAAATAATTGATACTTGGAATGGAAATGTTTATGCCAGAATTGTGTATTTTTAAAAGATATGTATTAAATTTGGTTTCATTATTAGGTATTAAAGTCCCTTTAAGGTATTCTATAGTCTTTGGTATTACTAAAAAAAAAAAGTAAAAATCAAACTCAAATGCTTGTCCTGGTTTACACATTGCTGAAATTATTTTCCCCCCGAAGGAACTAGAATGTGATTGCGTAATGTGATTTTGACTGACATCTATCTAGGCTCATCTCGCCTCTTTTCCTGTCCTGTGAGCACACACCTTTCTCCATTTCACTTTCCCTATTCAAAAATCTCTCTACTCTGCCAGCTTCTACTTGATAACCCGGATGAGGCTGTCCAATGTCAAATCCATCAACAGTCAAGAGGATATGGGAATCAACAGGGTAGCCGTGTCTCATTACCTAGTGCGCTGCCCAGCTAGTGAGCATCACGCGTTTACACACTTTATAGTGCACCAAATGCTGTCTAGATAGATATACCATTGGTTTTCGAGACAGAGTCGGGGTTTATGCGTCAGTGGTCTTTATATTAAGACCATTAACATTCTAGTCTCGTGTTTTTACGGGACACGTATTCACTCGCGATTTAACACGAGACTCGGATGGAAAATCAAGGTGCTTTAAAACAGCACAGATATTTATAACAATAAGAGGAATCAGTCAGTGTGTAAAGACAAACGTGAGAAAAACATTTTACAATTCACTGTTAAAAAAAATGTGCGTGAAGTCTCATTTTCCGATGCACCATGATCGTAATACCTCTTTCTGATCAAGATTTTATTATATATTACTCACCACCAAGGAAACTGTCGCGATTAAGCGCTCGTCTGGCACCTTGTAGTTTCGTAGATTGTTATTTGCCAGTTAGACTCGAACTTCTGGATAACTTATCCCCCATCACAACTCCCAAGGCGTAGGTTTGCTGTAACATTCAACGTAGACAAACTTCAGAGGCCAAATTTACCGTAAAGCCCCGAGAATGGTCCGCACTGCTTGAAAATTAATACGTGCATATAGTCATCTAAATTTTACTTGCCATTTCTGGCACTTATATAGAAAAATAAAATAGTGGTCCGTCTAGGGACATATTTCATACACAGACACGCTCTATAATCCTTGGGCGATTTATATTGAAGCAAATATACCTGCATTTGTCTCTAGCGCAAACGTTCCCTATCTCCACCGTAATTTGCGTAGATGCGTAGCGTCTTATCACAGAATCCTCAGAGGCGATAAAGGAGCATCTGTACTGTTGAAACAGTTTATGAAAACTCAAACAACACACTGATAAAACCCACATCAGAGGATACACTCAGAGAATGTGGACCACAGGAAGCAAACGCAACAGAAACCTCAGGGTATGGCAGGAAATTAACACTTTCAGCGCAACAGTACAGGAAATGTAGGTAGGCACTGTACAATTGAAAATTTCACTTTTTGATTGAACAATATGTAGGCCTACTGTAAAACATTTTAATATAAAAAAACTATAAAGTCAGAGTAGTTACAAAATTCATTGTAATTTATAATTCCACTTTAAAAGCGAAGAAGAAAATCAAGATGAAAGCTCATTAAGTAAAATAATGCTAGCCTACTGAAGCTCCATCATCCCTAAATAGTACACAGAGGCTATTAGTAGCTGTAAGGACCTGTAGAACCTTTGAAAAGTTACCATGACAGTGACAACTTTTGTACCATTTTACATTTGTGGTAGCCAAGCTCAAAAAAAGAATCCGATTTTTATCTTGATAATGCCAGATATTTTATTCTCTGTCTTTGGTGCATATAGAAAAATCACAAAAGCACAATGCTTAATAAGGATTTAAAAATGTTCTTAAAAGCAGACATCAAACTTGTTTCTTGTGCGTTTGCACGGGATATTTTAAGACAGTGTGAATTAAGAATCCATTTATTCACTGCAAAGAGGCCACAATAAAAGAGTTTATAGTAAATAATAAACTTAATGCAAAATTGCATAAGTAAATAACTTTTTATGACAAAGAGATACATAAGATAACATGGAACAAACAAAAATGAACATGCATCTCTATAATACTAATATTAAATACTACAGTGTAATCACTGTATAAAAAGTGGTTGATGGAACACACTGTTAACAGTAATGCATATTGTTACATTACAGTTTGATAACAGATGATAAACTGGTTTGAGGTGTTACAAAATGCAGCCATAATGAACTAGAGAACCACTGCATGGTCTGAAATAAGCTGAAATCATTAGTTTATTTATACCTTATTATTTCACTAATTAATATTGTTTGCACCAATACAAGCAAAATGAACATTTCTGTAAAAATCCCCCTAGTGTAAAAAATCTGAGCATGATCAGAGTACAAAATGTTGTTAACGCATGCATGGACACCCATAGTCCCTAATATCAAATATAAGACAAGATCATGTAACAAGTCATACAATCCTGATCAAATCATGTGCAGCTTGTTGTACTCTAACTTCAGCTAGAAAACCTGTCTTGGTATTTATTTTATATATCACATAAGCAGACAGGAGCAGGCTCTTTGCTAGTTCCTTCTTTCTTTTGGACAGACTCTTCTTCTCTACTCTGGTAAGTACTTTTTGTTCTCCCAAGGAAACGGGTACTCAGGTGCCTGGTTGTAGTGACCCATAAGGAAGATGGCCACTGTGCCAACAGAGAATAGCAAGATGGCTGCCCAGAAACAAACCTTGTCAATCATCTTACCAATCAGCACCCAACTCTCCATTTCCTGTGAAAAAAAGAGGGATAACATGAGAAAAACAAGATGAAGGAGGAAAAACAGTGTGTGGGTGGAGATCACTGCACTGAGGATGCACACACTTACAGATCCAATGTCATTTTGCTGCTTAGTGGATTCAGCAATGAAGTTACAGGCATCCACACACTCTTTTATTTCTGGTGCTGTCTTTGCCAGACTCTTGTAGAGGTTTGCCGTACTGCTCACATCGATTTCATCCACTAGAGGGAGACATACACAAACACTTAAGAAAATACAATAAATTCAGGTATTATAAATGTAAACATAAAAAACAAATAGTACTTTTAAATGCCTAAATAATGCTAACGAATATGAGATTAATAAGGTAACATGCAAAATGCAAACATTCCAAATCACCAAAAGTAATAGTTTCCATCCAAGATGTAGAAAAGTTTGTTTGTTCATCCAAACAGATTTGGGGAAATTTTGCATTAAATCACTTGCTCACTACAGTTAATGGGTGCCGTCAGAATGAGAGTTCAAACAGCAGATAAAAACATCACAATAATGCACAAGTAATCCACACAACTCCAGTACAACAGTTAACATCTTGTGAAGTGAAAAGTTGTCATTAAGGCATCCATCATTAAATTTATTACAAACGCAGTGAACACTTTCACTTCACAAGACATTAATTGATGGACTGGAGTCATGTGGATTAATTGCAGACCATTAAGATGTTTTTATTAGCTATTTTAACATCTTTCTGAAGGCACCCATTGACTGCAGAAGATCCATTAGTAAGCAAGTAATATAATGCTAAATTTTAAGAAATAAACTCATCTACATCATGAATGGCCTGAAGGTGAGAAATGTTCAGCAAATGTAAATTTTTGAGAGAACTATTATTTTAATCGTGCACCTCTCCTGATCTGACCACTGTAGTTCATGATACTCTTATGAATGCTTTAGATACAATAAGTGAATGTTTGAATTTGTGTTACCAATTGAGCGCATGAGTCCATGTCTCTCTCTCTGTTTATCAAACATCATCTCACTGCGTGGCTGTTTCAAAACATATTCTTCAGCCCTTTGCATCAGACCAAACGAACTGCGCCGCCTCTCCCTCATTTCACTTGTCCCACCCCCCGGCTCCTCCCCATCCAGAAATGAGGTCATGCCAAGGAAACGTGGGACCACCTCAAGGAAAATCTAATGGGTATAAGAGAAGTACAGTAAAAGAAGGACTCCAGAATCAGAAGCTGTGGAATGATATTTCTAATTAGGAAATATATTAAGGACATAAACACAAACGCACATGTCTGATGTTGTGTGACATGTTGTGTGTACTAGGACTACGAAGGGAGAAGTTGAGGACAATGATGCAGTTGGTCACGATCAGTGTGGTCATACACATGACGAAGATCAAATACCTAAAATAAAACCAAGAAAAAGAGAAATTCGATTAAAACCAGTGAGACTGATTTAAGTTGGTTATAAAATTAACACCCAATGACACTCACTTGCCAATAAGAGGCACAGAAAGTGATGTTTCTGGGATCTTCTGAGCAATCAGGAAGAGAAACACAGTCTGAGCCAACAGTACAGAAATGGAAACAGTCAACTTCTGCCCTCCAGCTAAGAGACATAGGAGACAAAGAGTGAGACAAAGATGTAGTGTGCAGAGAAAGAAAGACAGAGGGAGTATTAACACTGTAAGACAAAGAGAATGGCATCTTAATATTTTAAGGCATACTGAACATTAACCTCAGAATGTCTGCACATGCACACGCAAACACCTTTTGCAGGTAGAAAAAAGGCCAGAACGACCAGAGAGGAGATGAGAGAGCAGGGAAGGATGATGTTGATTATGTAGAAGAGTGGTTTCCTCTGGATGATGAGGTTGAAATACACCTCTTGGTACTCCAGATCATCAGGCGAGTAGCGTGAGTTTGTCAGCTTACGAGCAGGCCGATGCTTGATTGCCCACTCCCCATTCTCTGTGAGATCATGCGAGCATTAGAAGACAGACACATGTGAACTTTCCTCTTAGTATTAAATGTGATGTGCAGATTAGTTGTTTTATATAAGACAATTTTTTATCATCAAGTTTTATATGTATTTTACTAAATTACTCTATATCGTATGTTTTTGATTCATTTTATGGTTGTTTCAATTTTTGTTTATGTTGGTGATAGTCTCTTGTGCTAACCAAGGCTGCACTTATTTGATAAAAAATACAGTAAAAACATACATTTTGTGAGATATCAAGATTTAGGGTAACTTATATATATATATATATTGTAATGTCATTTATCTTTGTGATGATAAAGCTGAATTTCCATTTCCATGCTGAAAAAATTCCCCCAAAGTGTGTGTGTGTGTATGTGTTGAGTGTGAAAAATAAATAGTAAAGTGTGTGAACATGGCACCTGTGAAGGCCTCAGGGTCAATGTCCACCCACTCAATAGGCTTTCCTGTATCTGCATCTTCTGCCAATACCATATCAATTTCATTTGCACTGTAAGTCTGAGACCTGTGGGTGTAAATATATATATAAAGAGTTTTAATCAAATTTTAAAAAGAAAATTTGTAAAGTAATATAATAAAAATAACATTATAATGTAATAAAAATAAAATAGAATTTTTATCCATAATCTTGTCATTAATCTCCATGAATACATGAGACTTGCATTTAAACACAAATCTCATTCTGTGCCAACCTGAAAACTAGTGTGCAGTTTTGCCAATCGAAAGGGAAGTAGGTGATCTCAATAGCACAGGTACTGCGGTAGATGGCAGGGGGAAGCCAGTACATGGAGCCATCACTCGAAATCAGCACATTAGCATAATATGCCACATCAAACTTGCCATCAATGCTGTAAAGAGAGTGGAAAAGAGGTGATTATGCCATAACTGTAGTAACAGAGAGAATAAAATAGAACATTTTCTGTTGTACTGCTAACTCACTTGTTTTCCAAAACTATATCTGGTAGCCACACAGTGTTGTATGGCACACGTATCAGATCAATGCCATGATAATCAGATGTATTCCATGCAAGACGGTAATCATGCCATTGCTGAAGAGCAGAAATGTGAGAGAAGAAAAGCAGGAATTAGCACTGTTCACGTCTTATGCTTGAGCAGCACATTTAGAGTGCCATGCCAAGTTCAACTGTATAAAAAGCTCAACTTTTGACAAATTTTAAGTCAGCATGAATTGTTCTCTAAATGCATGATGGATTGATTTTACTGTGAATGATTCTTCAAAATATCTTAACTTGATGTTTAAATGGAACATTAGAATTCTCCCTGCTGATGTCCACTTAAAGGGATAGTTCACCCAAAAATGAAAATTCTGTCATTAATTACTCATGTCGTTCCAAACCCGTAAGACCTTCATTCATCTTCGGAACACAAATTAAGATATTTTTTATAAAAGCCCTCTGACCCTTCATAGACAGCAAGGGTACTACCACAGTCAAGACACAGAAATGTAGTAAGGACATTGATAAAAAAATCCATGTGACATCAGTGGTTTAACTGTAATTTTATTAAACTCTGAGAATACTTTTTCTGCACAAAGAAAACAAAAATAATGACTTTACTCAAGGATTTCTTCTCTCCTGGGCCAGTCCTCCACCATTATCTAGAGCAGTGGTTCTCAACCACATTCCTGGAGGACCCCCATCACTGCACATTTTGCATGTCTCCTTAATCAAACACACCTGATTCAGGTCACTTGCTCATTAGTAGAGACTCACAGACTTGAAATGGGTGTGTCAGACAAAGGAGACTGCAAAATGTGCAGTGCTGGGGGTCTTCCAGGAATGTGGTTGAGAACCACTGATCTAGAGAGTACCACGACGCATGCCCGTGCATTCTTCTGCTTGTAAACAAGGCGCAGTCTGTTCTACGTCTACGTATTCTCCATAATGGTGGAGGACTGTCCTGGGAGAGAGGAAATTGTTGAATAAAGTGTGTTTTTTTTTTTTTGCACACAAAAAGTATACTTTTGTTGTTTTATAAAATTACGGTTAAACCGCTAAACCACACAGATTTAATCAAAAATATCTAAATTTGTGTTCTGAAGATCAGTGACGGTCTAACAGGTTTGGAACGACATGAGGGTGAGGTAATGACAGAATTTATATTTCTAGGTGAACTATCCCTTTGAACTATGCCCCTTTCTAACAACTGACTGCAAGATTACATTCAGATCGGCCTCCATCCAATCAACAAATGATGGGCAGAACCAAGCACCAGACCTACATTTTTCCATAGTCTATAATTTGTTTTACTCAGATCTAGATCAAAACATGAAAAGTAGTTACACTACAACACCGAAAGAAAAGAAAAATCACATTTTGTGTGAACAGCCCCTGGGATGTGTAAGATACTCACAATTTCAATCCAAACATTTGTAGTTAAAGTCTCCTCTTTTTCATTCTGTTCAGGAAGAGAAAGTTTCCAAATATACAAATCTGAATAAATCATTGGATCTCACACACACACACACACACACACACACACACACACACACACACTCACACACACACAAGTGCACGCACGCACACACACACACACACACACACACACACACACACACACACACACACACACACACACACACACACATATATATATACACACACATACATATACATACACTCACCGGCCATTTTATTAGGTACACCTGTTCAATTGCTTGGCAACACAAATTGCTAAACAGCCAATCACATGGCAGCAACTCAATGCATTTAGGCATCTACTGTAGATGTGGTGAAGAAGACTTGCTGAAGTTCAAACCGAGCATCAGAATGAGGAGAAAGGGGATTTAAGTGACTTTGAATGTGTAATGGTTGTTGGTGCCGGACGGGCTGGACTGAGTATTTAAAAAACTGCTGATCTACTGGGATTTTCATGCACAACCATCTCTAGGGTTTACGGAGAATGGTCCAAAAAAAGAGAAAATATCCAGTGATTTTGATGTCAGAGGTCAGAGGAGAATGGGCAGACTGGTTAGAGATGATAGAATAATCACTCGTTACAACCAAGGTATGCAGAATATCATCTCTGAATGCACAACACGTCGAACCCTGAAGCAGATGGGCTACAGCAGCAGAAGACCACACAGGGTGCAGCTCCTGTCAGCTAAGAAGAGGAAACGGAGGCTACAATACGCACAGGCTCACCAAAATTGGACAATAGAAGATTGGATGGTAGGTTCAGAATTTGGCGTAAAGAACATGAAAGCATGGATCCATCCTGCCTTGTCTCAACGGTTCAGGCTGCTGCTGGTGGTGTAATGGTGTGGGGGATATTTTCTTGGCACACTTTGGGCCCCTTAGTACCAATTGAGCATTGTTTAAATGCCACAGCATACCTGAGTATTGTTGCTGACCATGTCCATCCCGTTATGATTACAGTGTACCCATCTTCTGATGGCTACTTCCAGCAGGATAATGTACCATGTCACAAAAATTCAAATCATTTCAGACTGGTTTCTTGAACATGACAATGAGTTCACTTTACTCAAATGGCCTCCACAGTCACCAGATCTCAATCCAATACAGCAGTTTGGGATGTGGTGGAACGGGAGATTCACATCATGGATATATATATATATATATTTATTTTTTTTAAGTGATGTGACATACAGCCAAGAATTCGTGCTCTGCATTTAACCCATCCAAAGTGCGCACACACACACACACACACACAGCAGTGATCACACACCCGGAGCAGCATATATAAAGTGGCAAAACTCACACTACTTGTCACTCTTAGCAGGTAGATTAGTTACCAAAGAGATGAGGTTGGTTAGAGTCAACTTGACCTGAACCTTGACTTTTTCCTCAGGGTGTCTCGCTGGTCGAATATTTTTATTGTAGTTTTTAAACTTATCTGCGATTAACTGGATCTCCTCATTTGCACTTTCGACTGCAAAACGAAAGAATGAAAGACAGAAATTAGTTTTAAAACTTGCATACAAAAACTCTGTTAGTAGAAGAACTGAATTAATCTGTGAAAGTGAAAACTTAAAGAGTTCAGAAGGCCCATACAAGCAGCAGGCAAATTAATATCCGTTATACTGCAGTTTTCAAACCATTTAACTTTTAATATGTTTTACAAGACTACAAAATATTTATAATATATTTCAGACATATAAAATTTGACTGACTCAGCACTGTGAACCCCATACAAGTTGCAGTAATCCATTAACAAAATGGTAATGTTTGTAACAGCTCTACATATCTAGCCTATATTAAAATGACCAAAATATAGAAAAGACTTTTAGAAATTATTACACAATTAAGTATAACGCTGCTTGCGGTTACAGTGCGACAGCAGTGTGTTAAAGACAGAGAGCCAAGTCAGTCACTCAGTTTTGAGGTACACAAGAGCACATACCTTGTAATACAGTGGCCACGAGCACAAATGCAACTATACACGTCCTACCGAACAGGTCGGCCATGGTCGCCAAAAGACCGTCTTAAAAGTTGGTAACAAAGAGACAGACACGTTATTTTCGAGTGGTCAGTAACTGAGCTCTCTCTTCCCCTCACTGCTACAGCTGTCACTGCACGAGGCTCGAGTTACAGCGCGCTCTTAAAGTCACATTCACTAATCGCCAACATCATTATGCCTCTAATACGCGACAATGATGCAGATTATGTAGGTTACTTCTCTAGTATTACTGTTAGTGACCTCAGATGCTATGAATAGAGGCAAAACGTGCTGACCGCAGCGTCAATGTCAGGTGCCAATCGCAAAACTTTGGTTCCACTCACTGCTGTGCGAACCCATGGATATGTTGAGAGTCGTGCATTTTTACGAGTATCATAATGGTTTAATACCGATAAGCATAACGGTTATTGATAGCGTTGTTCACCCTCAGGGAATTGTGTTTCAGTCTGAAGAAATAAGCAATGTTAACAGGTGTACTGAGGGGCCGGCTGAAGGGCCATAGTGTTGATGTCTCCCATGAACATGGGTATAAATAACCAGTCAGTCTGGACATTGTGCCCTGCTGCATATCTCCATGGAACAAGGTAAATGCAGGGGTTAGGGAGTGTGTTTTGTATTTTTTGCTTATAGACTACACTGTAAGATAAGTCTGTAAAAATAGGGACCTATTTACAGGGCCCTACTGTGTCAACATGAAGGAATTTTCCGTATTATTTTTTCACAGATGTATTTTGAATTACATAATGCATTGTGTTGTGTAAGGTTAAAGGAAATGTCCATCAACTTGACAGATAATGTCCTGGCCGAAAATTACCAGTATCTTTTCCCTTTTTTCTTACAGTGTACATTGGGGCCAAAAGTTCTCACAAGAATAGTATCTGAAATCCCCTACACTGACAGGTAGCCAACAGTCCTCATGAGGAAAAGAGCTTAGTAAACACACTAGTAATCTCTTTATGAAAATATAAAATGCAATAAAGTTTGGCTTTAGAGTTAATTGAAAGAAAATATCATTAGCTCAGCATAAAGCCAATAAAAGTAAATGGAAAATGGTAGAAGATGTGTGCATGTGTGTGAAAGGGAATGTAACAAAAGAACTGTCAAAGTTTCTTTTTGTGCCCAGAAGGTCAAAAGTTCATAACTGTGAGTTATGAGAGATGCATGAGTGGTGATATCATATACATAACTATCCAGCATGTCAGGTTTTAAATGATTTATGAAGTCCAGCACATACTGTGACAACTGAAATTATAGGTTGGTTTTAAAGCATGGCTGCAAATCAAAGAGAACATTTTGAATAAAATAAGCTCCATGATCTACAGGATTTTTCAGTAATCTGCACAGCAGGAGAGGTCAGTCTCTTAAATTATATTATGACACGCTCATGTTTATTTCATGCATTTTTGTTTTGTTTACATTCTGTATGAGACAAATAGCATATAAATGTATTGCTTTGCCAGTTGCTGGCCACTGGGCTTAAGTGGTACACAGTACATGGGCTTAAGTGTCACTGGATTGCAAAGCTTGTCGGTAGGCTTACCGGAGCATGAATTCCTGTCTCCTTTGTGTACTATTAATATGACCTGTAATTGAACCGTGTTCCATGTGGGTAACCGGAAACGCCACATCCGGGGAAATGTTATGCACTGTCTTTGACAAATGTGAACGTCAGAAATGCATATAAAACTTTGTTTGTTTGTTTGTCTCTAAATTTATCTTACCATAAAGTACTTATCATCTTGGGTCCACCGGTCTCAAAACAGATTAATTTAATTTTTAGGGTTTGGCCTCAACCTCCTCCACACTTACTTCTTCTCTCTCTCTCTTCCTTCGGCTTGCTCGCTTTTTATCAGGGGTCTGCACAACCGATTTGGCACAATGTTTTATGCCGGATGCCCTTCCAGCTGCAACCCAGCCCTGTTATTATTGGGGGGCCTGAGAGGACACTAACTCGTGTCCCCCAGTGCTGGGGCACACTCACTCACTTTTTACTTTTTCCACATTTACTCCTTCTAATGAATTAAAAAGTTTGTCCAGTAGGGGGAGTTTCAAGCTACACGCTAAAGTAAGACAAACAAGAACAGCTTGCAACTGTATAGCTGTAGTTCTACGTTTTTTTAACAGTCCTTTTTTTTTTTTTTACACGATTAATTTTGTGAAACCAGAAATTTTAAGGACTTATATATATTTTTAAATAAACACAATCATTATTCATAAGATATATATTTCAGCTTTTATAAATATATTTTCACGGGTTAAAAGTTTGACTGAAATGCTTGTATTGAATCATTTTATACTCTACCAGTGGTAAAACTGCGGTAGATGTTGGGTTTGTGAAGAATTGGTAGGGAGTCTTTGATCTTCTTTATGAAAACAGACTTTGTTTATGATTACTACTATATGTTTAAATTTGAAATATGTTTTGTTGAGTTTTTATATTTGGTGAGTGGTCACTGGGCTAGTTTTGTTATGAAGACATGGCAACTCTGGTCCTGGGCCCCTGGTTGAGAACTACAGCTGTGTACTGATCTTGAATTGATTTTATATTACTTTGGAGATTGAAAAAAAAAAACTCTTGGTTAGATTACAGAATCTTCCAAACAGTGTTGGGAATCCAAAGTCCATTGTAGAAAATCTATGAAAAAATATCTAATGTGTTATATTATTTAATGTATGAATTATAAGTTCATTTTTATGAAAAAAATACATTATCTTTTACGTGGTTTCAACAAAAACATTTTTATTGCTGTGTTTTTGCATTTAATATACCATCCTTCGAGATAAGAATAATTTAATCATGAGGCGGCAAATGACATTGATAATCAGTAACCTGTAGCGTGCCTATGTGTGAGTTAATGATAGCCTTCAGATAATGTCACCCTTGATGAATGCCTGTGATTGCTTTTGTGTAAATGAACAGACGTCTATAAATCAGCAGTTGGGCCTAAATATAGTGACACAGAGACAAAACTGCTAATGCCTTCAGCCATACTTACTCTGTCAAATTGGGGCATTGAAATTCATCAGCTTTCAAACCAGAGGGGTGGGTTTTTAGGGCATGACAGCTTTTTTAAGGTGCTCACTGACATTTCAGGTCACAGTGACTGTCCAGTGTCCAACCCAATTTGAATATACAAACATGATGGTCTCTTTTCATCAGCTTTACTATGATATACAAATATATAATACCAATCTAAGATAATTAAAGAAGAAAACACACCAACATTATTTAGTTGCCTAACCAGAATATTTAAATTCAACATTTGAATACGACGCATTTGAATTTAACATTTGAATGGGGAATTTGAATCTTTCAAATGAAGAAACCTCTCTTTTCCAGAGATGCACATGTTGGGTAAATAAAACTTGGAGCTTCCCTTGTGGATTCCAGGATTTCTCTATTTATTTGTGACATGTGTTGTACAAGTGTGTGTGTCTGAGTAAAGGTTACTGCAGGTTGCTTAGGGCTTGCCTAATAAGGAGTGATTTGCTTTTCTAACTGATCTATGGACTCTGAGATTGCGCAACATCACTGGAGACTGACAATACAGACAGAGCAGGACAGGAGACGAAAGAAAGAAAAACAGCATAATGCAAAAATCAGCTTAACATAAGTTCGACCGGGGGACTAACCTTAGTATACAGGAAGAGAGGAGTAGCACAAAACAAGAAGTTACATACAGACTGTGTCTCTCTAGTAGTGTGAACACATGAGGGCAAGAATTTGCTTACCAACTTGTGGTTGAGTGAAGATTGAAACCCATTAAAAAACTGACAATCACACTGTGTAAGAGAAGAAAGGTACTGAGCACAGTGGTATAAAGATGCTCAGGAGAGAGACTGGGAGCGCATAGACTGACAAGGAAGTCAGGCCCCTGATGAGACGCAGCAAGGAGGAGGATAGTGGATCATTATGGGAGTTAAATGCAGGGCTTTTGTTGCCATTGTCTTCATCCTCATTTTGCTTGGCTCCATGTGGCTCCGTAAGTTTTACCATTTCTTTCTAAATTTTCTTTTAACAGACCAAATGTAATATATTTGGTTTTTCTGACACACTAAAGCTACTTTATTTCACTGTGGGGTCAGGTTAATAGTTTTTTTTGAGATACTACTTTATTATTTCAGTGAAACTTGTTATTCAGTCAGTCACATCAATATCAGTTTTGGTGATATTGAGTTTGTCTATCAGTACATTACAGTAGAGCTGATTGACTATAACTCATCAAGAAAATAAACATACGAAGATGATGAACATACATTTTATCCAAATTCACATCTTAAATAGATTCATGAGAGACGTTTTGGTATCTAAAACTTATGTACATATGCTTAATGCTTTAAAGATTAAGTGTATAATTCATTCATGAATCAGAATGGTGTAATTCTCAAGTTCATCTCACTGGCTCAATAATCTGGTCTGCGAAAATCATTCAAAATTTTGTTTTCCATGAAATAAAGTAAATAAAATATGTTTTAAATGACGTGACTGAATAAACAATTACATATTTTTTGTTTATTTTGGAGGTAACTAGGCTACTTGTATAATATTCAGAGAAATATTTACACTGGATAACTTTATTTCACTTAAGTCAATAACACAGTTCACAGATCTTATGGATGGGTTTATGTGAAAGCCTAATCAATTTACGATCCTGGCTTTCAGTATTTTTTAAAAAATTCACGAAATAATGAGTTTATGTGATTTGAATATATTAGCATGTCATTTCTTCTGTCTTCCTGTTTAAAATGATTTATTCTCCCATTACTCATCCTCTGTATCTCATTGTAGATGGGAATCTGGCGGACTACTGGAATACTTGTCCAAAGGCTTATAGTATAAAAAACAAGGTAAGAGTGGTTAATTACAACAGAGAACACAAAATAACTCAAGGCTTAAAGTGACATTTTGAATTTACGCAGAGTTGCTAACACTTTGCCCATTCGTTTTATGGCATTACCTCCCTCTGAAATCTCCCCTCACTTTCCCATTGCTTCTTTTTTTCACAGATTCTGTCTTTCATTAGAGTTAATAGTTCAGATGACGAAGTGGCTCCACTGAGGGTATGTCCTGGCCAGAGGTTTCAAGTTGCTGATTTGCTGGCTCACCTGCAGGCAGCTCCAGTCTCAGCCAATGATGTTCTGCTAAAGCCGTACCTGGCAAGCTGGGATGAGCTTATCAAGTAAATTAAAGCACATTATTTAATCTCATCATATAGCACGCTAAATATGCCACATTCTATAATTAAGTCAAGCGAGAGTGCAGCATGATCGCGAGTCTAATGTTGCTTTTTTTTTTTACAACACTTAAAAAACAACAAAACTGATAATGAATAACTAACACAGTTTTGCTGGTTAATGATTAATTCGTTTCAACAACAAATAGTCTATATTTCCGGTCGAAGGCAAAGCAAGACTAAATCGTTGTGCATCTCCAAGCAACACACTATAGTTTAGTGAATGAATCAATAATGACTCACTCAAAAGACAGGCACTTGTCGCCACCTACTGCCGTATCGGTGTAACTTTCAGAAAGAGATACTAGCTACAGTGGGGAAAATATTTATTTGATCCCCTGCTGATTTTGTAAGTTTTTCCACTTGCAAAGAAATGAAGGGTCTGTCATTTTTATGGTAGGTTTATTTTAACAGATAGAGACAGAATACCAACCAAAAATCCAGAAAAAATGCATTATATAAAGGTTAGAGATTGATTTGCAGTCTAAAGTAGTCAAACCTGTTCATTAGAAGTGGGTGTCCCAATACTTTTGGCAATATAGTTTTTATATTGGAATGCCAATTAACCATTTGACTGATCAAATCTGAAAACAGCAACTTTCTGATCTATATTTGTAGAAACATACGCATTAAAAATGTATCTCATTTTTCTGTGCATTTAAGGTTTTTGGAAGCCTTGGGGCCAATGGTGGGTTTAATTTCACAAGAAATTGAGTCGAAAACTGCCATCATCCGTGACCTGGCCCAAAAAGCGGAGAAAGAGAGGAAAATGAAAGAAAGAAAAAGAACGCACCAGCAAAGTGACCCAGTCTTAATGATATCTCATAACAGCTCTTCAGACTACTCTGAAATAAATCACAAACCCTCATATGGTTACACTTCTGTTCGGTCTATGATTAAATGGGAGCTGGAGAACGGTTTGGTGGACTTCCACAAGCAGACAAACTCGGGCTGCAGGACTCTGTTGCGCTTGCATCGTGCTCTGCTCTGGCTGCAAAATTTCCTGTTGGAACTGGGAAAGGACACAACTGAAGGAGAGCATCTACGAAGCCCTTCTGATCTCTGCAAAGAGACTTACCAGCGCACACTGGCCCACCATCACACCTGGTGGGTAAGGAAAGCAGTAGAGCTGGCCTTTCTTGCTATGCCTGAACGACCTTATTTCTACCAGTTGGTGTGTGTGGAAACGCAGGCAGAAGCTACTTTGGTGCTGAACAGGGTAGTGAGAGCAATAGAAGAAGTGTACGAGAGAAATGAAGTCGCTCTACAGGAACATGGCATGCTGGACCTACCCTGAGCGTAGAAAGAAAGAGAGAGAAAATCATGGGAGTGGGACCAACCTAGAGAATAGGGCACTAAATTATAGGAATGGGGCTTTGAACCCTTAAGAGAAAAGATTGAAGACACTGCTGGATAAATACTTTTCCAGGCTGATATATTTGGTCTTATATAATCAGAGAAATATCCGTTTTCTTAAAGATTTCGGGAACAATTGTCTTAAATTATTTGTCCAAATTCATGACAACTGGAATGGGCCATTTTTATTCTTAAAAGTAAGAAAAAAATAAAACAAATAAAACAAACATTTCACTATTAAATTCACAATTACACTATTACAGCCTTGTTGTTAAAACAACTAAATATGCAGTATACTGTTGGTGCTAATGAAAGACCACTGTCCAATACTTGAAGACCTTTTGCATAAAGAGAACACAATAAACCAATAACACACATTTTTATAGGCAATGGAAGAAAATATGAACTGGTAAACATGCTGTGTTCAGTTCTGTGTTCAGTTTGGAGAAATTGGAGAAAGCCATGCATTGATTTTTGTGAAGATATTAGCAGTTTTCAGGTTTGCACCATAATAGTTCTAATCGATTGTGAAAGATGCAGTAATGCATGCTCAGCAAATGGACAGATTAGTCCAAAGTCCTGTTTTAACAGAAGACCTTTTTTACAATCCTTATGTTTATCAAAACCAGTTTTATAATGGCGTGACTGATACCTGATGATTGTCCAGGGGATATTCTCACATGCACACCAACATTTATTTTGGTATCATGTCAAAACAAATTAGATAGCAATCCAACTTCTTTTTTTTTTTTGGTATCTAAAAGTGGCTCTATATGTAGAGCACAGAGGTGTTTAGACAAGTCTGCTTAATTATATTAATAACTTAATAACTTAATTGTTTTTTAATACTACTGACATGCACTATAGAAACATAAGCAATATAAAATTAATGAGAGAATATGACGATTAAAATATTAATCATTTGTAACAACAACAACAGCAAAAGAAGTACCAAACTGTCAATAACCCTACACTTTAGGTGATATGTAATTTAAGTACTAATGTGTACCATTTAGGGGTAAATAAGATACAGAGATGTACCTTTCAGCTTTCATATCTCAGGGTATTTTCTGGGAGTGTATTGTATTAACATATGACATCATATGATTATGTCTCATTACCTCACATTACGTCACATATGTATATTATTCCAGGGAGCCAAAGTTAATGCAAATAAAACAAGGTCTTTAAATCAAATCCATTTAAGAGACAACTTTTTGAAAAGTCTTACAGGTTGCTGTTACTAATGGGCATGAGCATAATTAATAAGGGCAAATTTACACATTACTTTGATATTCTCATATGGACAGTGGTAATAACCAGAAAGTGTGTGTAAATATGTGTTTATTTGTTTGTGTGTGTTTGAGAGAGACAGTGACAGTTTAAAACTGTATCCTTGTACTTTATCTTCTGCAATTCTACATTATAATTCTGAAAATTATAATGCAGATTATATTGATGAAGAGGAGACAGTGCATTTTTGATCATTTTATTAGGTTTGTTATTTCAGTACAGTAGTTTAAGCCTATGAACATATACATTATTAGGTGTTTAACTTAACTAGTCAGTATAATGTCAGGTTCTCATTGTTCATCAAACATCTGAGCACATATCAAATGAAACTGCAGTTTTTGTTCTGTGATGTTGTTGAGGTGGTGAGCCTGTTCACACAGCCGACTCCATCTGTTCAAACACATCTAAACCACAGCATTTACTCTATATACTTATTCATATACATTAGGTAAATTACTTTTCATCTAGTTTTCAAAAGTTCTGTTGGTTAATGTTCACAAGAGACCTATTTAAAACAGATATTGTATTGTCAATGTTAGTTTTATCAAACATAAAAGTTGCATACATTTTGGCATTTCAAAAGCAACAAAGATGTCCAGATTAAAATGATGATGATTTATTACATTCTTGGGCTGATTAAATCCCGTGACCTCCTTGTATTTTATAATAAAGACTGCAAAGCTTAATATCGAGCCACATTCCCCAGCTATTACATGCTTTTATTCATAAATGATCAACAAAAATAGAAATATAGGTTCTCTGAAAATATAGGATCTTTTCTATATTGCATGTGATTTTAAAATCCATATAGCCGTTCTCATCTATAAACTTACTGAAATATAAATATTTCTCTTCATGATCAGCCAATCTAAAGAAAAATACACACATAGCATGTAACTTTTCTTTATACACCAAAGGGACTCAAAATATAAATATACTGCTTTTAAGAAGATTCATGTATAATAAAACACATGCTTATGCACCAAAAAGTGTGTACTTCAGCAGAAACAGTTGGTTTACACTAGGGGCGCTGTTTACAAAAACATTGTCTCAATCCCTGCATGCATCAAAAACTTCACTTATTTTATATATATATATATATATATATATATATATATATATTCTCTTTTTCCCTTTTATGCATGGTGTTACAAACTCTATTTTCCAGAATTTTTTTTTTTTTTTTTTTTTTTTACATTTTTTCTATTCCAGAGGGAACTAGTGTACAGGGTCAAGTTAATGAAATGTGATTTGGGGCCTGAGGTAAATGAATATTTAATTCTGTTGATTTGAACCTTACCATGCACAAATATAAAATATACAATATACAGACACAGAAGTCAACACAGATGCACATGTGAAAGTGATCAAATGTGAAGAAGTGTTTTGTCACTGAATATTTTTCAGTAAAAGAGCTGACAATTTATAGATAGATAGATATACAGATAGATAGATGCTTTTGAGGAAATGTCGGTGTAAAGCACCATATCTATCTATGAGAGTAAGATTAAAAGATTAGGGCATTAGAGGAAGTGTACACACTGGTCAGTTCAATGACACAGAGTGTACATGAACTCTCCACAACACACTTCTCAGAATGGAGCATGAGGTGTATGTACTCAGAGAGTGAGTTTAGGTGTTTAAAAAAAAAAATGAGAATGAGAAATGAGTTGGTTGGTGACCATGTCTTTTGTTTTATTGACTCATGCAGGGTAAGGACTGGGATGGATTAAATTTTGTCTTCCTTATAAGCAGAAACGTAAGCCTGCTGCTCCTGCTCTTAGTGCGCCTCTATCTCTCTCTCTATGGTTATGCTTAGAGTCACTTACAACAAAATCCCAAAAATATTTTAAATGAAAGTTAAATGTGCACAAACATTAACATAAATCAAATTAAATCAAAACACACATGCAGGAATCCACACATATTCTCTCACACACATATCAAACAAACTTTTTCTATCTATTTTTTTTAATATTTTAAACTGAACCCAGGCCTGCTGTCATCCTCTGAGCCGATGGAAAATAATACAAAACATCATATCCCCTCATCATGTGAGACAAATTGGATTACACATAAAAAAAAAAAAAAAAAAATAAGGAAAATTAATTAACTAAATACCGCAAAGAACTATTTTTTACATATAAACAAACTTAGACATGCCTCATGATAAATGAAACATGACACATTTCTTCATATGAAAGTACAGGCTGTGTCAAAACCAATAGGAATGCAGAAATGTATCAGTTTTCTTGTGTGTGCTGGAGAGGATGTTCATCATGCACAGCATTAGCTACATGTTAGTTTAAAATATCCTCTTCACTTACAAAGTCACAAATCAGAGAGAGGAGATTTCAATACCGCTCTTCAGAACTGATACACACATGCAAAAAAGTCAAGAGATGCTCCAAACACACATGAGATTGTGCCATATTAGTTCATAGATACCTGCTTTAAAATTATAATAAATTAATTCTGCTACATTAATACAGATACTGAAGGAAGGAAAGAGCATATTTATTAGCAATTTCTCTCTCTCTTTTTAATTACATCCCTTTCTTAATATTGTTTTAATAGAATATATTATTTTTAATAAATAACTCTGATAGCTGAGCATGCAATTCGAGTTTTGTGTTTCAGAAAATAAAAACTGTGATACCGCCTAAAAATAAAGGTGCTTCACGATGCCATAGAAAAACATTTTTTTTGTCTAAATGGTTCCATAAAGAACCAATAATATCTGAAGAACATTTCTGTTTCACAAAAGGTTCTTTGTGGCAAAAGAAAGTTCTTCAGATTATAAAAAGGTTAAAAAGAGATGATTCTTTAAAGAACCTTTTACTGAATGCTTCTTTGTGGAACCAAAATGGTTCTTCTATGGCATCGCTGTCAAGAACCTTTTAAGCACCTTCATTTTTAAGAGTGTACCTCAGCTCACACATGCAAACACACACACAGACACTGATGTACACACACAAATGCACACAAAAACTTAATTTCTAACTCTCTACAATCTCAAATGAAAAAAAAAAAATTTCTTTGAAAGGCTTAAGTATTATTCTGCTCTGTCTGTGCTGAGGATTGCTTTGTCTGGTTTATCTAGCTGTGCCTTCTGTGCATAATCCTACACTCTTTTAGATGGGGAGGACCTGTGTGTGTGTGTGTGTGTGTGTGTGTGTGTGTGTACCTGTGTGTAAAAGAAAAGGAACACACTTTCGCCTGTTTAATCTATGGAGTTGATCCTCAGTTTGAAGGAAATGCGTCCAGCAAACTTGTCTCGTTCATTGCCCTGAGGGATGTTGTTAGCGTTGACTTTGCACTCCACGTTGACGTCCTCATTCTTGGTGATGTTGAGGAACTTAATGGCCACTAGAGGCTGAGAGTAGTTCACCTGCAGCAGAAAAAAACAGATTGTCAGAAAAGGGTTTTAAAAATGATCCTTTAAAAAAAAAAATTATAATAATAATAATAATTATATTATTATTATTATAAAAAAATAATTATTGCATATATATATATGCAATGCATAGATGAAAAATTTACAATAAGATCAATAATATGCATTTAGAAACCAGATTGTACAGTATATTCTCCAAGTGTGTGTGTGTGTGTGTGTTGTACCTGGGCTTTCTTGCCATAGTATGGGTAGTACATAAGGTTAAAGGTGCCATTTGGGGGAAAGTACAGCAGTTCACCAAGTTTATCTGTGTCATCAGTCTACAGAGGGAGGGAGATATTATGAGTTCATCTCAGCATTTAATCTAAATGTATCAATCTGTTCTAATACCACTGTTACTGAATTAAACAAATGAACAGAGAAACTAATCGTCCTTTGAATTGATCTTATGCTGGAATTATCTAGCATATGATCTGACTGTGTGAATAATCATTTTACCCTTTGCTGTTTCAAGTGTAATTAAAGATTTAAAATAAAGACTGGTCATTTTGAATTCGAATTTGTTGCTCACTGCAGAACATCAAAGATGTCATTCTCATTATGAATTCGCTACCTCTGTCAAAATGATTATTCTTCATTCTGTCTATTATTCTTACCCACTCATCTTTCCCAACTTTGTATTTCTGACAAGAATGGAGGGGGAGAACATGTGAGACACACACACATGGAAAAATCAACCACATGGAACATAAAACAGAGATGATGAGCAATGGTGTAAAACAACACATAATAAACAAACACTGAAAAGACACTGAAAACAACAATTATATGACAACATTACAGAACAAAGGAGGAGGAATGATTGGTCTGTGATGAGAAAGAGCAAAAAAAGGTGTGATGTTTGAAAAATGGGTGAGGTTCTGAGATTGACAATGATTCAGAGGGCACACACTTTTGAGAAAGCTTTGGGAAAGAGTAGGAAAGGAGTAGGGGGAACTGACCTCCAGTATGAGAACACAAACAAGCAACAGTGTTGTTCTTTGTTAACTAAAACTATTGAAATATTGAATTGAAATAAATCTTAAGTAAAATATAAATATTTTTTAAAAAAAATTAGAAATGTTGACTTGGCAGCTGACAGAAATAAAAGTTGAAGTACTTTTGAAGGATGATTTCTGAATACATTCAGACATTTTAACGAATGGGAAATACACAACTGTTCCTTTACTTATTCTCATTTCTGCTTGTTCATTTTTGAATGTGAATCAGCAGCATATAGTCTGTCATGGCAGTTTTTCTCTGAAGCTGGCCACACTTCTGATTACTGGCTAATTTAATCTGGTGAGCTTGTTGAATGGCTCATGTAACTTTAACCTGAAATCAATCCCTTTTTAAAAGACTGAAGGATAAGGAGAGTGAGAGACAGAGGAAAAGAGACTGAGACCTTACCTTAGCACCACATGTGACGTAAGGAGGCTGCCCATCCTTAGCAGGCAACTGACCAATCACCTGCAAAGAAGAATAAACGCAGAGAAAGAAGGATTTGAGACTGAAATGAGAGAGGGAGAAATAGAACGAGACCCAAAGATGAAAACCAAAGGGAAGAGACAGGTCAAGCTGAGTCTCATTAGAAAACTAAGTAACTCTGATGAATTATTAATTATAAACATTCAGGCCGCTGTCTCTGATTCGGCGGTTTCAGGTCAAAGTCTTCACGACGATAAAACTGTGGGGATTCAATGACCTAAAATCAAATCAGGCATATATTTGTTTGATTATATATTTAGCTGTTTCTCAATAATACTTGATTCTGTGCATAATAAACTGTAATCTGACAGTTTTTAGATAACACTGGACGTGTTTCTGACACAAACATTTGCTCCACACATGCTTTCTCATAAAGATTTCACGTCTTACACGGTTAAGCTTGATGATAATGCAGGGCTTGCCATCACTGTAACCATATAAACGATCTGTGATCCCAGAGCATTCCTCCAATATGGAGCGTTTGAACTGGCAGGAACGCTTGGGGAAGTTTTTCAAGCTGCCACTGTCCTCCTGGATGAAGTACTGATCCGGTTTGCATTCATAATTCTTCTGGGCCTGGACTGTGTCGTTGTAGGCTGCATACAAAAAGAAGCAACAGGACAAAAACTTCTGTCAACTAAATAGCACGCAGGATTTCAATAGCAAAATGATTGAGGCAGGTTCTGTGTAATACATATACGGTCATTTGCATGGCACTCACGTGAGAGGAAGTTATTGAGGGCCTGGACATATCTTTCCCAGGTCTCTGTGTACTCCACGGTGTAAGCGATCTCCAGCTGCTCTCCTTTAGGTCTGATCATCATCCCTGCAAAACAAATAAGAGGATGGGAAAACGCAGAGACTGTGAGTGTATATGTTTACATTCATTGTGCATTTAGTATGCTTGTGAGCATCAAAAAGTCCAAATAATGGGCCAAATACTGCAATATCAATAAATTACAGTTAGTAAATGGCAAAAGTTATCTGTTAGGGGTAACATTAGGGTGTAGTTGTTATAATTAGCTTATATTTAGGATGGAGTCTGTGTGGATTACCTGGAGTTGAAAGTCTATCTTGGTATGTTGGTCTGTGGTCATCGAGCGTCTGCAGCATTACGTACATGGTGAGAGCAAATAATCCAGCCAGGAAAATGTAGAACGCCAGATAAAACAACAGGATCAGACCTACAAGGACACACAAACATCCAAATCCAAACTCTATACAAATACATACTGTACTCAAGCTTTTGGAAACTTTTCCATAAATGTGAACTGTAATATGCCACTGGAATTTAGCATACTTAACATCGAAATAGACTTATTTGAATTGATTCTTGTTGAAATGATTTTAATAATAGTAATAATAATAATAATAACAGTGCATATTAATTTAAATTAATAAATACAGCTGCATGCAGCAATTATTGGCATTTAAGACCCATAAACCTATATTTTGCATGACATTACGCATTTCTGATGTCAGATAAGACTAAATGTCGACTGGACTAATGGTACAACAGTTCCAGACATTTTTAGAACTATGTTTTTTTTTTTTTTTTTACTATGATAGTGCCACCAAGTGGCCAAGTCCTTCCAAATTTGTAATTTGTTCTTAGAGTAAGCCCTTACATTAATGTACCTATTGATAAGTGATAAAAATGTATAAGTCTAGGAGTAGTTTACAAAAGTATGGTTTTATTCTTGATATAAATGAAATTAGATATATACCTTTGTGACTTGAGTCTGTAACATACGGTTCTGGTGTTATAGAACAAAACATGTTTTCCTTCATTGTAGCTCCTCCTACACTTTATGTACTTTAATAAAAACATGTTTGTAGGGAGTGTTTGTAATAGGACATGCAGAATACTGTGACCATATAACCATAATAACCATTTATGACTATCTCTCTCTCTCTCTCTCTCTCTCTCTTTCTCTCTCTCTCTCTCTCCTCGCTCTCCTTCTGCTGATATAACTGTGAAAAGATACAAGGCTAGCAGGCCTAATCCTCTTAAATTCTCACCGGTGCACCTCTTCTCTCCTCATTCATACATTTATACATACTGTACACATTCACTGCAGCTCTGTCTTACACACATTCAAACTTTTACACACTAATGTCCCTTTTACATGAAGTCTGGTAACCCTGTCTGGTAAATGTCTAGTCTTTGACAAAACTGAATTACTGCAGGGCAGATGTGGGTTAAGAGGGGTAAAAAAAGGGGAGGGAGGTGACAGAAGGAGAAGAGGGCAGATTAAGTCAAAGGGGGATTTTCAGGGAATATATGGTTTAGAAACACCAGAGTAGCCTACGGTATGTCTGTACATACATTCATGCAAACATCCCAAAATACCCAAATAAAATAATAATTATACTCTAGATTATTATGTCTACACAACTGCATCAAATAGATCGCTATACAAATGAATGAGTTGATATTTATCATAAGAATTACAGAATTATATCTTAATGCATCTTGTTTCCTCCTGGAGCATCAGTGAACGTTTGAACCTTTTTTAATAGTTGTGTTTGAGTCCCTCAGTTGTCCTCAGTGTGAAAAGATGGATCTCAAAATCATACAGTCACTGCTGGAAAGGGTTCAAATATGCAAAAGATGCTGGAAAACTGAAGAATCTGCAGGACATGGAAGATTTTTCTGAAGAACAGTGCTCAGTTTAACTGTACAGAACAAACAAGGGACTCATGAACAACCATCACAAAACAGAAAACAGTCGTTGACCATCCAGGTAACCACACACAGTATTAAGAACCAAGGGTTCACAAACTGTTGAATGGGGTTATTTGAATAATTTCAGCTATTTTTATTTTTATTTTTTTGTCTTGTGGACTTAAAAACTTTTAAAAACTTTACTACAGTTGCTTTAATAGGAATCAATATATACAGTATATAGTGTTTCTTTATATTTGTTAATTCAATTTCTTAAATGCTCCTGTTAAATACACCTATTATACCTGAAAATAAAACATTTTTTGTTTTATTTGTATATTATGTATATTTGTAATGTGTATCTTTGTACTCATTTTTTAATAACAAAGATGAAATAATGACAAAGATTTTTATCTTTGCCCACTTTGGCCTAAATATCCGCCATTCCTTTTAAATATTTTTTTACCTTTAAAGGTTGTCTCTATAATAGGGAAATTACTTTGTCTGTAATGCTCAGACAAATTGCAAAATAGCAGAACCAACATGACAAAGAATCGTTATAAAATCGTGAATCGTGATATTTCCAAAAAAAAAAAATAATAAAAATAATATATATATATATATATATATATATATATATATATATATATATATATATATATATATATATATATATATATATATATATATATATATATATTTTTTTTTTTTTTTTTTTTTGCCATTTTAGCTTTTCGCAATACACTTAAACAGTATGTATATATATATACATTTGTAATAAGATGAAAGATTATACACACTACCACTCAATTTTTTTTTCCAAGAGTGGATTGATTTGATCAAAATACAGTAAAAACAGTAATATTGTACAATATTAAGACGTAAAATGGTTACTTTCTATTTCAACTTTTTTGATATCTGAAAGATCATGTGACACTGAAGATTGGAATAACAGCTGCTGAAAATTTAACTGCCATCAAAGAAATAAGCTACATTCTAAATAAATATGCGGATCTGAATCTCAAGAAACATTTCTAATTTTTAACAATGTTGAAAACAGTTGTGCTACTGAAGATTTTTGTGTAAACCATGATAACCATGACTCTTTGATGAACAAAGTTTAAAAAAGAGCATTTATTTGAAATAGAACATTTTTGTAACAAACGACTTTACTGTCACCTTTGATCATTCAATCCATCCCTGCTAAATATTAATTTCATAAAAAAAAACTTACTAACCCCAAACTGTACATTTGGAATTTATATTATACATTAGAAAAATAGTGCTTTCAATTTTTATAGCACGCAGGATATTGCTGGACTTGTACTCATCAAAAATTGATGTTAATTACCTGATTACTCTCAGGCAAAAAGCAAAGATTCAGTAACTCATCCATTTGCCCCGGTAATAAGAATGTACTTCCAAACATCTTCACCAACACAATAAATAATTTAGGGTTGCTATTTCATAGAGAATTTTGAGTGCTGAAGGTGCCTTGTTTGTATGTGTATGCTGTAAGTTGTGGTACACAGCAGGAGTGTGTATGCCTGAGGAGAGCTCATTAAAATACAGGACACCTGAGCTTCACACAGCAAGGCCCCTGTAGACAGTCGATCAGGTTGCTCCAGGCTGAAGGGAGGAGGGATACCAGATCTCTGTCCCCCGCTGCATCCCGGAGCTCCCCGCACAGACAGGCTTTCACTTATCAATAACAGCAGTGCAATGTGAGGTTACGCTACAGGATAGAATTACACAGGAGTGTGTGCTAATACCTGGAGAGAGTGAAAAAGGATGCAATGCATGTGCAAGAGAGAAAGTGAGCAAAGATAAGGTAAGAAGCAAAGGATACTAGCAAAGCCCAAATGTTCACATCATTAAGCACTACTTAATCTCGCAGCAGGACAGCCTCAAAATAACCGCCGTCTCTCAGGATACCAATTACCTGCATTATCAAACATTATTGCTCAACTTGATTATGAGGTTAAAACGTGGTACATCTTCATCAGCTGTGCTGGATCTGTGTTTTTGTGTGTGGCGAATTCTGCACATGGTGAGACTGATACTCTATCTGTGCTCTTGTTTCTTTATCTGTCTCTCATCATGATGAAAGTCACCCTCCCTCTTTCAACCCTCTAATTTGAACACAACCTGAAAGAGAGAAGCAGAATGTGCCGCTGTGATGTTCACGTTCATTAATACAGACATGAACCCCACAAAACAGTCTCTTTAGATCTGCCCACATCCTTTCGGATTCATCAGTTCCTAAATCCATCAAACCTACCAGGCCCCCGTACACTTCAGAGGAACTCACACCTGTGATGCAGACAAAGGGAGCAATCTCTGAATATCAATTTCTTGTTATTCGGCAGGAATAACTGGGTGCAAATAAATATATAGATGGTAATTATAGACTAATAAATCTAAATTATTACTATTAATAACTACAATTAATAGCTAAATTAATTGATTTTATTCAAGTCAGAATTATTAATCAACACTGAACCAACCTAAATACTTCAAACTAACAAACATAAGAGTTAGTCACGTAAAGATTAATAAATAAATACAAATGAAAAAGGTTCTCAGGGTAACAACTGCAGATAGCTATTTATTATACTTGATATGAATATTTCTTAATATTTCTTATCAGACCAAAACTTAACTGAAACTGGCATTACTTTCAGAGGACCTTCATATTAATATCACTATAATATTGTTACTGTGTTAGCATTATTGTGCCAGCTGTTTTGTACATTGTAATTGGCTATTTTTCATAGTGTAAAATTAGCAATAATAGGTAAAATTACTTCATTTCACTTCAAAACAACATTTCATGTCTGCATTTTTATTTATGTGTGTAGCTGTAAAGTTAATGGGACAATATACATTTGAAAAAGAAGCTTAAATTCAAAAAGAGGATCTTTCAAAGCAGTCTGTCATCCAGCTAGAACCAGATTTTTCAGATCTGAGAACTGCAGGGTGTAAAAATTTGAATAAATAGTAAATAATTTATTATATTTACTAAAAAATATGAACTATTTTATTTGTTTACTTGCAAATCATCAGAGAACTGTGAACATGCAAATATGTTATTAAATTCTTTAAAAAAATTTACTTGAATCTCAGGGAGTAAATATTTTATGTCAAAGGGCTTTAGCTCATAAAAAAAAAAAAAAAAAAAAAAAACAAGTATTGGAATCTTCTGAACTAGAAAATATTTCTAGGTGGTTTCTTTCCAGGAAGCCTCATACTGCTTTGAACAGAGTTTTAAGATCTTCTGCTTTCAAATACTGCAGTATGAGCTATAAGTCTCAGGAGTGATGAGTGATGTTTAACAACAAGATGAGACACAGGCTGTATATGACTCTCCAGAGCAGAGGGTTGTAGTCAAATCAGCTTTAAATGATTTATCTGATATTATTGACCCCTCTGTGCCCCGGGGTTCTGAAAGCAACCCTGGATATGTTTCAATAAGAGACACAGCTGTATGAATGTAGCTGCAGCTTCCACCTTCCTCCATAGGTCACTATTAAGCTCCAGTAATGAGGATGTACTTTGTTAAAGAATCTAAGCATAGCCAGGTTCACTTTGGTTTGGGCACAGACAAAAATAGACTAATTAAGGAGTCTTAGAGAGCACGCTGGCTTAACTAGGCAGCTAGTCCTCAGAGCATCACACAGACACACACACACACACACACACACACACACACACACACACACACTCTCTCTCTCTCTCTCTCTCTCTCTCTCAATGAGGTGCAACACACTGAGCTCCCTAGAGCAAAAAGTGCTGGCATACATTGAAGTCTTGAGGGCAGTGATCTAGCATTTCTCTCTCTCTCTCTCTCTCTCTCTCTCTATCCTAAAGCATTGACAGCTGAGTTACAGATGCCCGAGGGGCAATTTTGGAGTGCTGTAGTTTTAATGCCATCACACCCTGATTAAAAGACACGTTCAGTTTCAGAATTAATCTACGGGTGTTGAATAGGCTATGTCTCCACATGATAGCCTCACCAAGGCAACCAATGAGCCTATTAGTAAAGGATTACATCTTACACTAATTCACAAACCCCCACGCACACACTCAAAATGGCCCTTGGCTAGATTAATTCATCTCAATGTCACTGAAAAGACTATTTGTAACAATATACACAGGGCTAAAGGTGTTTAGTGGTTAATTTCTATTGTTAGAAAGATCATACACAATTATAAAAGCCAGATTACTTACTAGATTACTTGGAAAATTCAAACAGATTTAAACCAAATGGCAGAATGTAAAATTTGACACACGACGGTAAAAAAAAAGTCAGCTGATGATGTTGCAAACAGTAAGTGTTGGCGACTGTATTTTTTTTTCTTCTAGTTGTTATTCAATAATATGTTAATATATGGGTCTATATGAACTATTAAAATGAGTTTGCTGTGATGAAAGGCACAGATAATGATACAGATGGCACACTGGGGCTTATAGCTGATCAAAATTGGCCTCTAATTAAATAAGGCAGAATATAACAGAAAGCAACTGCTACCAAATTTGCTAACTAATTTTGAGTTAGGAAAATTTTGAATTTCTCTATTAATTAAAAAGTGATTAATACTTTCATGAATTGTCTTGTTAAATATATAATACATCATACGGTATACTTAAAACATTGTAATAACATTTCATAACTTAAAAGAAAAATTCATGTTTTGTCGATTAAATTTCCTGCAGCACTTCAGCATTCTTTGCAGTTAAAATTGCAGCTGTTCTTTACAGAAAGTGGTGCAGGGAATACTGATGTTTGCTAGTCTCTATTCAGACATTCTACTTGAAGCGCATTGTGTAGTTTTGCAGGGACTCGACGCATCACGTTTCTCCACGCTGTTCATTGACTGAAGCGGCGCATTTAACATTTCTTCCCGCAAAGTCTATCATAACACAATAATCAGTTATCTGGATCTGTCAATAGACATCAGATTTCGTAATTTGACTAAGATAATCACATTATGCATTAAGCCTTATAGCTGCGTAAACACGCGGCGGAGAAAAGCAAACGCATGTGACGCACTACGGCCGCACTAACTGGAGTTTCAGCACCTCGGACAGCGATCCGTCTCTCAGGTGAACCTCTCCGCACTGATAGAGTGAGACTCGCTAACTATTGCAGCGCAGTAATTATTATAACTGCAAAATAATGGCACACTTATTAGCATTTGTGCATGTGTGTAATCGCATGTGCAAGACTTACCCCAACTGCTCGCGGTCCTTCCGCAGAACTCGCGCGTTCTCGGGTTCCAGAAGAACTCCTTCCACGCATTCTTCTTATCCTCCTTTGCCATTTTCCTGGACGAAATAAATGTGCACTCACAGAGTCAACGCCTCGGGGCTAACACTCTCTTTGAGAGTAATAAAAAACTATTCAACCCTTGAATAGTGTGGAGAAAGGGTTAAAACGATGTTTAAGGTCTCAATAGAAAGCTTTTTTAAATGGAAAACTGTGTAAATGCGATTCTCAAGGCACTCTGCCGAAACCTGAGCACTCAAGCGAGGACTGAGTGAGAGCAGACCTCGATTTCTCTGTAACGCCCGACGTTCTGCCCACTCACAAGTGCAGTGCGCATTCCGCAGAGAGAGAGAGAGAGAGAGAGAGAGAATGAGAGAGAGAGAGCAGTGCAGCACTAGTGTGTCGATACTGCAGTAAAACCGTCTTTGCCTGCTCAGCCCCGATCACCCCCACCCCGAAAAAAGCCCCTCCTTTAGCAAAACTGAAGTCACTTCTTAGCCAATCGCAGCGGTATGCTGCGCACTTGGCCCCGTCCGCCTCAGCAAAGTGGCACATCTTAAAGCCTGTGACTTTTGGGGGCATATGTCAGTATCTCATGAGGCCGCTGCCAAGGAGACGTCTCTGGGAAGTCTCCAGATGAAGTCAGGGAAAACACCTCTCAGGAAGTGCGTGGCGTTTCCGTTCTGCGCTGTTCCGTGCAAAGACTCCCAATGGCCTCAAATTGTAAGATGCACTGTAAAAACAATCTTGGATCAAGTAAATAATACTTACAATAAATTCTACTTGATTGTTGTATTACAGCTAATGTAAACCAAACAGGTAATGTATCTTGATGCAGTTTTTCCTGTTACAAGATACATAGACTGATCTTCAACAAGCATTGCAGGTGAGTAGGATTAATGCATTCTTTTAGTACAGACAGATCTACATTCAGAATTTGTTTAATTGGTATTTGGGCATAATTAGTTAATGTGGCTAGACTGTTTGGCTACTTAGCAGTTTAATTGGCAATGCTATTGATTTCATTACATTCAACAACTTATGATTATGATGTCAAGAATCATATGATGCAAGAATCACTTAAAATCACTTAAAAGATGGGTAATTTTTTTTGTGACTGCATGACTGCAGAATAATGGCAACGTGACATTTTAAGTAGTCAAGTTCAGACATTTGCATTAAATAATTAGACTTAATTATGCTCAGTATATAACTAAATAATACAAAATTAAATATTTTAATGTAAAAAAAAATTAAGAAAACTTTTTACAAAAATTTTTACAGTGTAAAATTAAGCTAATTAAGGCAAATGAAACTATTGGCACGTGCCAAGCAATCTTTTTTTTTAAATCTAAATAACCATATAATTTATATTTCTGATGCTCTGGACAGATCCTCCTGATCCTCCCTTAAGCATAACTCCAGCTGTTAAAGAACCAGTCTACCTCTTAAACTTCCCCTCAGCACTCTAGACACACTAGATGTTTCAATGACTGGTACTACTTAATAAATCTGTCACATTACACCAGTCAAATAACGTCTGGAATGATGTTCAAGATCAATAACAGGTTAGAGCCAACAATATAGAAGACCTGTAGAAAGAGAGAACTTGTACAAGAGCTTCATCTATGATACAGGACATCAGTGAAGAGCAAATCAGTCAACACAATTCAACAACAGACTGTTGTTTCAGCTCCCTGTATTCATGATGCTGATACATGAGTGAGAAACAACTGCCCACAGTGAAAATGGATACTGAAACAACAACTCTGGAAGGTCAGTGTGAAAGGAAAGGTACACGCAAAAATGAACATTTGCTGAAAATGTACTTACCCTCAGGCCATCCAAGATGTAGATGTCTTAATTGGAACAGATTTGGGAATTTAGGATTACATCACTTTCTCACCAATGGATCTTCTGCAGTGAATGGGTGCCGTCAGAATGAGAGTCCAAACAGCTGACAATGAAATCTTGTTATGTGAAAAGCTGCATAATTTGTCAGAAACAAATTCATACGTAAGGGATTTTAACTTTAAACCATCACTTCTGGCTAAAAGACAAGTCAATAAGTTCATCCCCTGCTGACTTTATTTATTTTTTTACTGGAGAAAGCAACATTATGGAAAGAGGACCTCTTTGAAAGATCTTGAAGGATTTTTGTTCATTGATGGACTGATGTCACATGGCTCACTTGTGAATTATTATAATGCTTTTATCAGCTATTTGGACTCTCATTCTGACGGCACCCATTCACTGCAGAGGACCCATTGGTGAGCAAGTGTTTTAATGCTACATTTTCTAAATCTGTTCCGATGAAGCAACAAACTAATCTACATTTTGGATGGCCTGGTTACATTTCCAGCAATTTTTCATTTTTCAGTGAACTATTCCTCAAAGAAGAGAAAGGGAATGAATAAAACATTACCACATTAGAATATACAAGCAGATATTCCACTGATTGTATGTTAAGGAGGTCTGCAGGACAAGAAGACATTAAATTCATGTACATTGCAACAGTTTCTTTCACTCTCTCACACACATACTGTTATTCGCACATGTATTTTAGGTTCATCATATAAAATTTATTTCATGACGATATCAATGCAAATATAGCACTACAGTGATTTCCAAGGTACACCGTATCTTACCATACCAATATATTATGGCACTCATAATATGGCCACCGTTTATGTAGACACGCAAAGCCGACAGTTTCTGTAAACTAGTTTACCCAATAATACTTACAGTAAGTTACCCTTTTCATCTTAATAAATTGCCACTAGATGATTATTTAGTATATCTGAAGTACAAACTGGGCACAATTTATATAGACTGGGACACAGCCCAACCTTGAACTGAATGATTAAGGGAATCCATCAAGAACTCCCAGCATGCATTGCACCAGCCCTCCTCTACTGTAGTCCTCCGTACTTTTTGATAAAGACTGTATTTCAAATGGCCACCTGGGTGGTGCAGTGAAACCCTGGTGTGGTGGTGACGAAATGTCAAACCCTTGGCAACATCACTGCAATGTTGCTATCACATTTACAGTAGTGTTGCCAGGGTGAGAACTGTACAAGTTGGTGGTTCTAACTATTCGGAAAAACAACAACTTTTAAATACAACCACAACAACAACTGAGAAACATTCATTTGCCAACAGTTACAAAAGATTCCACTCTTTAAAACTCCATTGCATGATCTCAAAAAAAATAAAAAAAAATAAATAAAAATAAAATAAATCTCAAAGAGCACTCAAAAGAATGAAGAAGAGAAATAAAACAACAGCAGTGAGGGATATGTAAGCAATAGTAGAAATTCAATATAGCAGCAGAAGTACTCCAAAAATATCCAACTGATATTCCAGCGAGCCAGGTGAAATGTGTTGGTGAGGATATGAGTGTGATCAGACTTAAGTTTCTTAAAGGGACTTGCGTGACACTAGCCGGAAAAAAAAACATTGGTTGGTGTGTGTGTGTCTGAGACTGTGCCTTTAGTAGAGAGGGCTCGCCTTTCAGCGGTCCATTCCGTACAGTGTAGACAGATAGCCACAGATAAAACTACTAAATTTCTTTATAAAACAATTAAACACCTTGTACTTTTATACATTATATGCTACAATATATTTATTGATTACAAGTATGAAAGTGGAAATAATTGCTACATAATCAATACAGTTGTACATGTTTATTTTACAGATTTTAACAAGTGTTTTTTCTTCTTGTTTAATCTCGATGTCATGTGGTTCGCTTTCTTTTGTGCGGAAAAAAGTTCCAGCATCGGTCTGAGGAGAGCCGCTGCGTGTTCATTTTTCCCAGCAGGGCGCTGTGAGTGTGTGCATTTCTGTATATGCATGTGCTCATGAGCATTGGACAGTGTGAAGAGGTGAAGTTTGCTCCAAAACTGATTTTTCTTTAAGGGACAATGTAACTGGACTGCTCAATCTGACTGTATTAGTGGTATGATAAGAGCTTTTTTATATATTATTATATCTTATTTAATGACACTGCAACCCCAATTAATTGACACATGAGACTATGCTGCCAAAAAGACTGAAAAATACAGTTAGACGTTAGCTCCGGATATGCTCAGATACAGATTAAATGTAAACAGATGAGTAAATATGGTGGTCCGACAGTTTTTAGGTGAACACAATGGCACCTCGTGTTAATGCAGCCCGTGCATTGGTCCTCAGTCTATTTCTTATTTTGTAAGGAAGCTCATCCTGTGATCGTACTATTTTCATTAAGTGAATGTTACACAGTTGATGAAATAATGCAGTGCGGATCTGTATTTTTTCACCATCATGATTTTGTATTGGACTGGGCTAATGATCAGTCTCCTGCTTTAACAAATATTGCTACGAAAGTCACGTAACTTCTGCTGAACAGCTTTTCTTCTACTCCCCGAATACGCAGACACACGTGTCACCACACTCACCAAATTGGCACTCAATCAATAGGCAGTAATTAGACTTCAAATGAATCTCCTCTACAAACTACGACAGTACCACACAGCCCTTCATCACTGTTCCCTGTGTTTGAATGTGTAAGACTTTTTTTGTGTATACATGTCAAATTTTGTGATAAGTGATTTCCTCTCATCACGGTTCTGCTTCCAACCTCACACATCTCCAATGCAAAGATACATCTTACAATGTTCACCATGACACCACACACACACATTTTGACACTCTTCTGGAATGTAAAAAAACATCAGTCTAGTGGGTGCCCAGGAAACAGCAGCATAACTGTGTAAATCTGGTCAGTAAAAACACAAAAGCCCAAAGTCACAGACAGTTTATGATATGAAGAAAAGCTCCACTATGATCTTTCAGCATCTCTTCATTCTTTACATATCAAGTTTTGATAATTTCTTCATTCCTTGGAGGAAAAAGCATGTCTATTCTCCTCACTTATGGTTTATATTCTGAGTACGAATGTTACGGTGCTCCATAGGTTTCCAGTGTGTTTCAAAAAAGTTGTAAACTCAGCAGCACAGGTTGTATTTGCAGCAGGTCAGAGAGAGTTCAGACACAGGTGTTTCTCCAGTGTGTGTGTGTGTGTGTGTGTGTGTGTGTGTGTGTGTGTGCGTTTCGTGTGCTGCAACTATATGGCACATAAACACCATGTGAAACACATTTTCTCCTGCTTCTACAGAGAGATTTATTCTAAATCATGCTATTCTCTTAGCAAAAAAAAAATGCTTCCGCTTTGTCTTTTCAGTCTTATTTGAATCTCTTCACTCAAAGGCCACTTCTCTCATTTCCCCAAAAATTTCCTATTTTGTCTTTTCACACGCAAAAAAGAAAATATTTGTACTCTGTATGTCTCTCTCAGTCATGTCTTTCTTACTCCCTCCCCTCTGTTTGCTCTCTCTGCCTGGGTCAGATGGCCGAGTCCCACACCACAGCCTGTGGCCTCTGGCAGGGTGGTGTTCCAGTCTTGCGGGGCTCTGGCGTTTTCCTCCAGCTGGGTAAAATAGGCATACTGTCCTGCTTACATAAGCTCTTATCTGGCCGGCGATGAGCTTTAATCTCCTTACACAGGCAGCGCTTTCTCTCGATCACCTCTAGGAGCTTGCCGTCCCGCTGGGCCTGGGCCGTGGAGGTGCCGGCTGTGCCCGTGCTGAGGGTAGCCTGGGCCTGTGCGGCGAGCTGAGCCAGCTGCTGGAACTGGAGCTGGACCTGCTGCTGGTGCTGGTACTGCTGCTGCCGGCTCAGAGACGGACTGCAGGGAGCCTGAGTCTGTGCCTGAACCTGTGAGAGAGCGTGAAACTACACACAGAGACAGAGAGAGAAATTGTAAAAATTTCTTTGCATAGTTGAGAGCAGATGAAATACATAGTTAGTCATGTGATCGTTTGGCAAAAAGACATCAAAGTTTGGCTGGTTAGATGGTCCAGTTAGCCTCTGCTGGTAGATGAAGTAACTACACCATCTGGCTGCAAAAAGAGAGAGATGCATTGAAGGCGATCAATGCTATTTTAGTATTATTTATATATACTATTACAGTATATTATTTAGTATTTTTAAAAATAATTTTGTGATGTGCTTTTGGTCATTTTTTATGTTAATTATAATTTCATTATACTTTTTTAATATATATTTCTATTTAGATTTATTTTGTTTTTAAGTTTTAGTCATTTTCTGTTTTAACTGAAACTTTTTTAATTTCAGTTAGTAGCCAAAGCAACATTTGATATTAAAATGATTTACTATTTAACATTAACATTTAATATTTTAATATTACATTTCACATACATACATTTCACCATTTACAATATTTATTTTTATTTTATATTATTTTTAAAAGACACAAAATGTTTTTTTTTTTTTCATCACAATTCTTCTCTTTTTAATTTTTTACCATCATCAAATACTGCACTGAAAGTTAGTTTCTTGTTCCGCTGCATGAAGCATTTTTTGCCAATTTTTACCAAGGTTCCGGGATTTAAAAAAAGGATGCCAGCAGTACTTGGTTGGGCAAATACTTCTGGCATGTCATCCAACATAAAAAGAAAATTAAATCAATAAGGGAAGTCCAAAAAAGTTCTGCTCAGAACAGCCACTTTTTAATTAATTCCTTCCCAAAATTAACTTTTGCCACACCTGTCAAAGATGGATGAATTGAAAGCAGGCCAATTATATATTTTTTTGTATTAAATGTAATAACCGAAAATTCTAATTCACTAAATCATATTTAGCTAGGAGTCAAACACATATGTGGAGTTCCTACAGCAAACAAAATTTACAGTAATTGATTTTAAGATTAAAATGGATAAAAAAACACACATTCACGTCAGACTATAGTTCTTACAAATCAACTTTAGCCTCTAAAGAAGTAACCAGCCAATTTGTAATTGGGGGGGGGGGGGGGGGTGGGGGGGTGAGCTCTGGGTGTGTGCTCTTTGCTATATCAAAGAACACCACCAGATAGCGCCAACTCACAGCATCCATCCCATCCCCCTACTCTGAGAGGGAAGGTCATATCAGCTCACAGAGTCAATATCTGTGCTATACACACACACAGACTGCGTCAGCATGTGAACTTTTGCCAAGAGACAACAGCACACCAGGGGAAAAGAACAGAGGCTTCTGTACGTTAGCTAACATCCAACAAGATTGAAAATGAAAGATTATTTCTTGCATGTGCTGCCAGTTTCACTCCAGTCTGTCTATAACACAACCCACACACCACTAGAGCTATAGGAAGTGGAACATCCCTGTCTGTTAACACGCAAAACAAGAGCTGCTGCACATGGAATCTCTCCGGATTCTCCTTATTACTTTTCCCATAGTCTGATGGCTGAAGGTCTGGAATTGATGGCAGCATTCATTGGTCAAGGCCTGTCCATGAGGCCGTTTGACCGACATGTCAAACAACCAATCACAGTTCGCTTCGCTTAGCGTCACGTTTCGGAGTGTGGAAATTTCGCCACAATAACAGACTGGTGTGTAAAACTCTCTGATGTATTTGAAAGATTCTATGCCGTTAACTTTAAATATTTCACAAACTCCAGTGTTTAGTTGATACTGATAAGTGCTCATTGTCACAGTTGTAAACACTACGGCTTTCTTCTTAGTGAGGGGGTTTGGCGCCATGGCATCTTTGTTTCCAAGTGGAACGTTAATGAACGTGACACGCACGTCTCCCGGAAATCCTGTAGAATTCAACCAATCCGATGACGACTTCGACACTCCTGAAGTGTTTCCACTTTTGTGTCCCATATGCATCAGACGTTTAGCCAATGGTCCGTGGGCGTGACGTCTGAGGCTGAGACTACTTTTCGCACATTCAACATACTAAACTCCCAAAATGGCTGTCTGACAAACCGCTGACAGAGACAGTCAGACGTAAGAATCAAAGCCTGTCACTGGCCGACACAGAGAGACTCCGGCAGCGCCACTAGGATTGAGTTTGATCATTTACGTAGACAGTTTGTCTGCCTACCACAGTCTGACAAAAAACTGTTTTCTCCACCCATGTGCTGCATCTGTCCCCTCTCTTTTCTATCCTGTGCTGCATTTTCTCCCTTTCTATCTCTCTTGCTCTCCGTCTGTCTTTCCCTCTGCTGCATTTCTGTGCCTCCCTCCCGCTCTGTATTCATCCCCCTTTTTCTCTGCACTCATTGACCCTGCAGCGGAGTGCAGTGCAGCTACAGACATGTTTGGGTGGGGATGCTGGTGACTCAATGGGCTCCGCGATTTACCTAATGACTGTCTGGAACAGCAGCCACAGGGGCACAAAACGGAACGAAATTAGTTACAGATCACCTGCCGTAACTGTCAAGCTTGATGTCAATTACACTTACGCATGTTAACCAGTTGAAGTGAATTTAATTAATTACTGCAGTATCTACAACCGACTGAGGCTGATCAAACCTGTGTGATTTCTAAGCATTTCCTGTATACTTTGAACTGAAAAGCACAATTACTTAAATGCACTCTCGTCTGAGGTTTTTTTTCAGTATCAGGGTGGTGTACGAGGTGTATTAAAGGTCATTGCAACAGCATGTACAATACTATAACCAGGCCCAGTCTGAAAATGCACACTTGTTTCCCACTTTTTTGGGGGAGAATCCGCTGTAGAATTCTGTGAAATGAAGATAAATATGGTAAAACGTCCTGTATGTTACACTGTTGCCACATAAAATGTGTTAAACGGAGATTTTATGTGTTAAATCCATGCATTTGGTAACAGGAAAACTTGTGTCCTCTTAATCTTGAATCATGTCGATTAATATCTCCTCCCCTCATAATGTCACCTATTCTCTGATGACGTCTGCACCAGCGCAAGTGTGGCACAATAACTTATCCCCTCTAGCAACCTGTCACACACATGAGACTCACACACAGCAATTAGCAAATGACAACAAACCAATTCCTGATGGACAAAATTAAGCCTGTTCTAATTTTTTTATAGTTTGGATAAACCACTTGATGAAAATAGGGAATGAAATATGATTATTACTTTCATTTAATGGCAACATTGGCTAATGTTAATTTCTACATATACAAATACATTTTATACATTTCAAGCTATATAAATTAACATCAGTTAAAGGGATGGTTCACCCAAAAATGTCTCTACCATGAAAATCATTGTTTGAACAAAAACAGGTTAAACATTCTTCAAAAATACCTTCTTTGGAGTTCCACAGAAAAAGGGCTGCAGGTCCAAAGTAATTTCATAAGCTCAAATCTTAATGTGATCATGGTTTTACCTGGATGAATGTGTGTTTAAACATGGCTGAGGAAACAATAACATTACAGGTGTATTATAACTCTCTGAGTGTGTGTTTATGTGAATTCAGTGACGGCTTTAGTGGTGCTGGCATGTGTTACCTGGCTGAGTGCTTCTCTGGCCGGCAGGCTGCTCTGCCTTTGAACATCACCACCCACTTGTCTCACTCCTGATGTGGAGGAAGACCTGCCAAGCCGACCCAACTCTATGAAAGATCACAGACAAACAGCCAAGTTATTGTATTGAAAAATAAATCTCGGAAGGACATCAATTTTTTAGTCAAATCTAAATTAATGATTGAAATAGCATGTTGTGTAGCCTAAAACAAACAAGCTCCTTTTGCTACGTTGCCGAACAGAAAGCAGAAGTAATACTGTTAAAACGTATTTGACAGCGATCAGAACTGTAGAGGATATCACAAGAAAAAATTGTGCCTGCTGATAACATTGTTAGTTTTAAGGAATTATCCAAATAGGGTAATAGAGCAAACACAGACAAAAAATGAAAAATAAAAATTGCGCTGGCGAAGTTTGCATGGTGCAGTTTCTTAGGTTGTGGAGGATGGGATGCAGTACACTACGATATTTGACCTGTATGCAGGGACTGCACGGCATCGTGCCACTACTGCAATCCAACTACCTAAATCAGTCTTTAAAATGCAGAAAGGCTCAGCTAAATGTTCCATCTGGATTTATAACACTTTTCACCTTCATTTCATCATTATTTGATGGATTATTGCTACCATGATGAATAGAAGCAGCAAACAAACCATTTTTACAGATATTAATGAAATTCAGCCTGCTTTCCACCCTACTTTCCACTAATAGTGCAACACTAATTGCGCTAGGCAAATAGCGCTGATGTCTGTGAATGCATTGCATTCTATAATGAGCCTCATTTGCATTGAAAGCAGGTGTGTTTGCATTGTAAAAAATGACATTGACTTTATTTAAATGTGCACTGCACAACGTAATGCATATAGTGCTTAGTTAAGTTGGACTGCGGGTGGTATGTGAATAAAACGCATGATGTGCACTGCAATACAGCAGTTAAAGTGGCTCAAATGTTGAGAGAATTCACTCCTGAATGTATAATGGCACGCAATTATATAGTTCTAAAATGTCAAGAAATGCATGGTTCTTAATTGTGACAGGTACTGCAGCTAGTTAGCTAGGATAACATATGTTAACTATTTCTAGCTAATACTGTGTGTTGCTTAATTGTGTTAAATGGTCTTTGTGATTTTTTCCATCATGGTTTTAGTAGGTTTAAATTCAGTTTTTTCCCCATATTTTCAAAGACACGATAGATATCTGATCATTCTGTTAAAAAATGTGATGCTTTCCAAACAAATCAATGCACACTGATCCCAGCAGCATCAACTTATAGCTCATAAACTGTTCAAATCAAATGTTTTATCTCTAACCGAAACACACTTGATCTATATCCAGAGTTTTAACTACTGAGGTCATGGCAGAAAGCCTGTGCTAATGTCATTTAAATTGGATCTCACCTCCATTGCGGCACGCTGGGAAGGTTTGGCAGGGTAAGGGCAGTCCTGCTCGTATCAGTCCTCTCAACCCTGGTGGTCCATCCGCCCCAGCCAAGCTCTCGCTGTGTCTCCCTGTTGACCGCACAGGTATTCCAGAGTGTCCACCACCCCGCATGGCTCCTAGGTCATCCCTTTCTCTCCTCAATAGAGCATCTGCACTGCCATTCCATGCACCTCTATCCTCCTCTACAAAGCATTAGAGAGAAAAACATAATTAAACATCTACGATAGAACCACAGAAAGAGAATTCCCCCCATAATCATCCCTACAATCATTACTCACTCTCAGTGTCTCGGCTCCCATGACTGAATGATAATTTTCGGTGCATGGGCCAGTAAGCCTGTTCTTCGGTGAGCCCTAAGGCAGCTGCGCTCTCCCAGGGAATGAACCCGGCCTTGGCCTGCAACGCATGGGCTGCAGATCCAGTTTTAATGGGGTCCATGTGCAAGGATGGCAACTGTGAGCCCCCGCGCAGGCTATCGTAGGCGGGTGGGCGGCGGAAGCCAACCGAGGGGTAGGTCCAGAGCAGGGGGCTGTCAGAGGGGGGAGGTTTGTAAGAAGGAAGGCCATGAGACAAGTGCGGGGTGTGCGCCCGGTGCATGTGAGAGCGAGACGGAGGGCGCTGAGCGGATGAAGAAGAGGTGGAAGGTGGCGTAGCTGCTGTGGACGATGATGGTTGACTCAGGGTTGGCGTGGTGCTCGTGCCGGTTTGAGAAGTGTGTGTGTATGAGCTTGAGGCAGAGGCATCAGAATGATTGGATGATGGCGTGCTCAGGTCTCTCTCTCGGTCACGATCCCGATCCCTCTCTCTGTCCCTTTCCCTCTCAGACTTGAGCAGGAAGCTGACAGACTTGCCCTCTTTGGAGTGTGTTTGCATCTGGGTGGAGGACTGTCCTGAGCCTTTGCTTGATGACGACATCTCTTTCTCAGGCTTGCGGTAATGGTGATAGTGGGAAGGCCTGTGGTGAGGGTGATGGTGATGATGGTGGTGGGAATATGGAGAGGAGGACTTTGAAGATGGAGGAAGAGGAGTGGAATGACTGCGGGCTCTGAGTCCTGGTGCTGGCCCCAGCTGTCCTTCCCTCCTCTCCTTCTCTCGTTCCTTCTCAACTCCAGAGGACTCTTTGGAAGTGCTGGTGGAGTTCGTGCTGGAGGAGGTGCTAGTAGATGCTGGCAGACTGGAGGCCGACTGCACACTGATTTTGGCCGAGCTGGTCTTGTGTTGAGCCCCCACCCCACTGGAGGCAGCAGCCGGCTGGGGAAATGCCAGGAGCGGAGGCTTGTGCTGAAGCAAGTTGGGGAAGGGTGCCGGGATCTTACTGGAGCTGGGCTCATGTTCAGACTTGGACCCTGGCAGCAGGAAGGGTGTGGGAGCACGGGGAGGGTGTGGTGAGGAGGAGAGGACTTGAGGTATGGGAGTGGAGGATGCAGAAGAGCAGGATGAAGGCAGAGGAGAGGAGTGAGAGATGGAGACAGCTGTTTTAGGCTTGGATGAGGAACAGGCTGGAGAGGAGGATGAGGGGCGTGGGAGTGAAGAGGAGGTGGAGGATGAGGAGGATGAGATGATGGAGGAGTGGTACGCTTTAGAAGACTTGATACGCTCATGTTTGAGTGGCAAGCGGCGATGGGCTTCTCTAGCTGCATCGTCCGGTAGGGGGTATTTCATCTCTTCGTATATGGCCTCTCCTTGGTCTGAGTCAGAATCAGGAGTAGTGGCGGAGGGCGTAAGCGGGTGAGGAGTAGGGGCGCTGTGAGTCTCTCGGGTAAAGACCTGGCCAACCATTTCAATGTAAACTGGCTCGTCATCTCCCCCCTCACCCCGTGGAGAGGGTTCAGAGCTCTGGAAGGGAAGAGGTGTGCTCGGTGGCTGGACTCGAGGTGGCAGGGGGTCAAAAGAGAGCTGTGTGCTTGGACTCCGTTTGGGCTTCAAGGGAGGTACCTTCCGTCCTGCCATTTCACCTGAATCAGACTTCTTCATTGCTGTTTAACAAATAAAAGCAGACAAGATGTGAAAAAAGAGTTACACAAAGACAAAGAGAGGACGTTTTACAGAGAGCACAGGTCAGGTATGTACAGCTTTCTGTTTTTTTACTTTTTACATTATTAAAGAGTTAGTTCACCCAAAAATTAAAATTAGTCTATGTTTTACTCACACGCAAGGCATCCTAGGTGTATATGACTTTATTCTTTCAGACGAATTCAATCAGAATTATATAAAAAAATTGTCCTGGTGAATGAAGGCCTCCTGTAGCAAATCGATGCGTTTTTGTAAAAAAATATATTTAAATTTAAAAAAGATATAAACAGTTTTGTGTAACTTGCACTACCTGTAATACGTGCAATCATGAGAGACTGCCTTTCCAGCGGATGATGTAGGACGTAGGCGCAGCACATGCGCGTGTGAGTCTCTCTCGGTTCGTTTACAGGAGCAAAGGAAGCAAATTTTCCTTACTTTGCCAAAGGAAAATCAGTCTCCTCTTGGCTTATACTGAAATCCTCTGACTATTTATTTTTTTTTTTTTTTACAAATCCACGGTTTGTGCTTCTTAATTTTTTTGCTCTCTCTGTCATGCTTCCGCATTCATCACTAATCTGGTCACATCATCATGCTTTTTTAAAGATCATTATTTTGTGTACTTGGTGTAACAGAATATGTTGACTTGCATTAATGTTAAAAAAACATTTTTCAAATACTGTAAGTTATTGTAGGTACTCTATGCCTCGCCTCTCTCAAATGAGTAATTTTCTACAAAGTCCCTCCTTCCTACAAGCACAGTCTGTTCTGATTGGCCAACTGACCCAGTGCATTGTGATTGGCCGAACACTGCAAGCACTCGTCGGAAATGTAATGCCCCTTTCCATAATCGCGAGCTTCATCTTTCAAAATAAATGTACAGACAGCAAATAATGTCCTTACTTTTACCATCAGTTCAAGCCTGAAAGGGGAACAGAGTCGCGTGACAGACACAGTGATGAAGCTCCTATGTGTCTGCAGTACACAAGCCACGGACGGTTAAGACAGCTGACTGCACTGTGTGACCCTGTCTCTCTCTCTCTCTCTCTCTCTCACACACACATACACACACACACACACACACACACACACACACACACACACACACACACACACACACAACGTGCAAAACTCTGCATTTGAACATTCAATAGCAAATACTTAAACTAATAACAAAACATACTTACAGTAACATTAGCTGATTCACAAGCACCAGATTGTCATAGCAAAGTCAGAATTACCTCCTCTCCTAGTTTCACGAAACGGTCATTCATAAAATGCGTTGCTGTTCTGTTGTAAGTAATCTTAAAGCTTCCTAAATGCATCTACTTTCAGAAGGCCAAATAAAGTGATTTTACGTTCTCCTAGAAACACAGCATCTCCCTGACATGGCTGCATCAACACTATCTGCGGTTACTGAATCCACGCCTTCTTTCTTTGTGTGAACATTTGGGTGGCATTACACAAATGTTTCCACATAGTGACGTAGACATGTGGGGGCGTTTTTGAATGAGCCATTTTAGGGGGATGTGGCAGAGTCTTAACTTTGATAAAGAATATCTCTTTGGTTTTGAGACTTTAGTCTTTGCAACTTCAGGGATCTTATCTATGCACAATCAGCTTGTAACACTCCAAAAAGAAAGGAAAACTTGAAATCGCATCATATGACCCCTTTAATATAACTCTGATTTAGAGACCTGTACTCCCGCGGGAGTACCATGTTACCCGCGGGACCCAACGCAACAGGGTGCGGTGTGGGACAACTCTTGATGGGCGAGTGCGGGTGCAAGCGGGAAGAGACTTGTGTGTGTGCGGGATGCGGGAGAATAAAATGATTTGTGGGACTCCCACAAAATAGAAATTATCTAAACATAAAGTGTCTAAAACATAAAAGTCATTTATCTGTTGCACAAAAGCAAAAAGAACAACTAATATTAACATTAAAATGATTGACATGCGCAAGCTAGGCATAGTATCTATTTATAGATTGTTTAGTGTGTTGTGGATTGTGGAAAATAAAATTATTTGCTGTTGATTTCTGGAACGCAATAGCCAATCAGAAGTGATTAAGTTAGAATCTACTCACAGCAGTGCTGAAATTGCATGCTCACAAATCTTCTCATTTTAACACACTAACTGTAGACACTGTGAAAGATTCATTGTGCATATATTTATTGTGTTATTACTTCGCTCAGGAGATGTTACAGAACCATTTCATGTAAATTTCTTTGATGTACTAAAAAAATCTATATAGATTACTTTAATGCGGGACTTGCGGGCAGAAGCAGGATAAAACATGAATGTCGTGGGCGGGGGGCGGGACCAGATAAGCTATATTTCTGTGGGAGCGGGCGGGCGGGCGCGGGACAGAATCGCGCAGGTCTCTACTCCGATTGGATTCATCTAAAAGAAGAAAGTCATTTACACCTAGATGCCTTGAGGGTAAGTAAAACATGGACTAATTTTTCATTTTTGGGTGTACTGACCCTTTAATACACGTTCCCAGCCATATGATTTTAATTCAACTTAAAATTAAAGATTTAGGTTGACATACTGTTCTTACTTTTTATAACCTCTTCCATTTTCAAAAATAAATGGATAAAATCAAGACCGACCCTATATTATTTGTTGTCTGAAATAAAACTTAAGCAAACAGCTTTCAAATGACTCGGCACACATAACACTACTCTGGTTATTTCTGTAAGTTTTAGACATTAAGACAGATACATTTTAATGTATTCTGGGAAAAAATGTGAAAATTTCTGTTAAAATCAATGTGAACAATTTTTTACCCACACACTTCCTTCTCAATCAGTTTTTTTTAATAAACACTGTATATTAAAGATATAGATGTTAATGTTTGCACCATATATTTCTTTAACCATGTAATTGTTCAGTCCAAAGAAATTATTAAATCACAAATAACTGAGATTCCTCACTTTGCCTAAATAAAATTTAGGTCTCAGTTGCTCATTGCTACTCGGGTAAACAACACAAATGCCATTACATGTGACCTTTTTTTTTTTTTTTTTACACCTTTTCTTTTTTCACAATGTATCAATATAATACTTGAGCACAAAAGAAGCTGGTTTCATAAATTTCATATTATGAATAATATAATTACCAAAGCTGCAAAATAACATTCATTAAGTATTGTAATCATCCTTCAGAATAGAGGCCAAAATTACACTACACACAGAATAATTATTTAATTTAAATCAATTACATGATAATTCAGTTAAAAACATATGAAATACTAACAAATATACTGTCAAAAAACAATGGATGCTTTAATAGTCATGAGTCATAGTCATGAATCATAAGCACTTATGAACTTAAGAACAAGAGATTGGAGTTTGAGTTCAAGATTTATGGCAACAAATCATATAGTTTGACATTTTGTATCAAGTACCAATCACACTGTTGAAACTTTGCCTAACTTTTATTGTGTTTCATGTTCTATTAGTGGTACAATCTTTTTTTAGATGTACCCACAACTGAACTTAGAAACAAGTAAACTGTGATTAGTCATGTTACATGTGAGTCAGATTGCTCCTTATCTATACTCGAAGCATTAGAGATACAGCAGGTTGTGAGAATTGCATCTGCGCAAGAGTTATCCCAGGTCAAGAATAATTTTTTTAAATGGATTCACATCCCTAATTTTAACATAAAACTGATTTTGATGAGACTAGAACTGTGCATGTCACAAAGACTTCCGGACACTTACCATTCCGCTTCTCTGGGTGTTTGGGTGGGTGATTGGGAGGTGGAGGTGGCGGAGTGTCCGGTGGTGCGTGAACTCCCCGGGAAGGATGCTCCTGCTGGGGTGTGGAGCTGAGACGAGTATTGGGGTGGCGTTTAGGCTTGGTTGGGGGACAACGGGAGGGATTTGACTGGTTTTGGGGGTCTGAGTCTGGATAATATCCGTTCTCCATCTCCTCTCCCTCACCGGTGCCCACAGCATGGCAGGACTGAGAGCGTGGGGCCATGGCGGCCGCACAAGAGTGAGGCGAAAGGTCCTGGGATGCTGGCATCGTCATAAATCCCATTCGGAAATGGCGCCGAAATGATGCCAGATCCCGAACCTTCCCAACGGTCGCAGAAGAGGCATCTTTGTAATTGGAGCTATGGGAGATGGGAAGATAAGAGAATGAGAGATGGAATCAGAAATTGAGGAAAAAGGAATTATTTCTCTGTAGAGAGATTCTTTATCAGATTAGAATAATAAATTTGTTTTTTTCTTTGTGCTGTAGGCCTCCCACCTTTTCCTCTTTTCTCTCTCCTCATTTCTACTGATAAAGGCTCTATTAATAGCTCACAGTCAATTTCATTTTTGTCTCTACAGCCCCCATTGTACACTCTCCTCTGCTCATTTCCGGAGTTTAAACTCCCTCCTACCACTGCACAGTCACACAGACCAATACCTACACACATAAAACAAACACATCTCTCAGTTATGATTGGGACTGAGAGTTAATTAACTGAGTTAATGTTTCTGTCTTCTAACCCTAAACCAAACAGAGACATTTTCAATAAAATTTTGTTATTTAATATGTTTATTAAGCCGTATTGTTGTGATTCCCACAGTGTAGGTAATTTCAGGTTTAACTGTCCTTGTGGAGACATTTGGTTCTCACAATCTAAGCAAAACCAGACCACACACACACACACACACACACACACACACACACAAGTTCAGGATGAATGATGAGGAAGCGGTTCATGCCAGCCTGCGAGAGACCCAACAGCCTCCTTCACCCTCCCATCCTTCTCTTCTCCTCTGTAGTCCTCAGCTCCCCTTTTTTCTTATGCTTTCATTATTTCTTTTTCATCTTCATTTCTCTTAAATTTGGCATGAAATTCAAATCTATTTCTAAATGCATGTTATAGATATTATTGTGAACATCCATGTATATCCATATACTCCCATGTACAGTAGGTGTTTACATTTTTCTTTCTTTTTTACATTGACCTTCTAATGTTCAATCAAAATGTCATAACTGGACCTTCTGAAGACATAACAGACCTCTCTCTGGTGACGTATGCTGGACTTCTTCAATCATTTAGTTCTCTTAAACCCACCCCTGCAAGCTCACGTTTATCTGCCTTATTTTCTTGAGTGTTATGACCACATCTCAAAATCCAATCAACAACCAGTGGACAGAATCAAGTACCAACCCCACATTTACATTTTTTTCTTTTTTTTTTTTTTTTATATAATCTGTTACACCAAGATATACATCAAAAAACAGAAGAAATATCTGTGGCTACTTCCGTTTTATCATGACTTTAAGTCTGGAATTTTTAGGAATGGTTGATGCAAAATTAGTCAACCTATTCCTTTAATTGTTTGCAAACATTGTTTAATCAGCTGATCTTTTGCTCTCTTGCTTTCTTTTTTCCCCCACACAAAAAAGACATTGTCCGCAGGCCGTGTTTCTCCCTTCATCCCTCTCTCTGCATCTTTCTTATTCTCCTGAATCAACTAGCATGCACTCCCCGTTTCCACGGCAACTAGCCTGTCATTTGTTTATTGTTTGCTGATTTTTTTTCTCTAAACACACAAACTCAGAACACACACTGGCATATGTGCTTGTATGCACATACACACACACACACACACACACACACACACACACACACACACACACACACACACACACACACACACAAGCTTATTCAGGTGTGGCTAAGCAGCATATTGTGGGTGGTAAATAGTGGCTGCCATCAGTACAAACACACACACACAATTAAAGGGAAATGAATCACTGATGCTGTTTTTGATGATAGGGTGAGTTAGGGAAATATTTAGAGATATTTAGAGATAGAGATGTTTTTCAGTTTAACAGAACCACTAGAAGGATACTGATATTACAAAGATATTGCTCTTTTTATAGCTCATATGACTTAATGGAGCCCTCCGTGATGGAAAATATCAAGTGTTTCCTAGATGTTCTTCTAATATTTCTTGGAAGGAATAAAAATAGACAGAAATGAGACAATGTAATGCAGTATGGTAACAATAGAGAGCAATATAAATAAGGTGGATAGCATTAAAACACAAATACTTCAAAGACCAAATTACCAAATGAGAAATGCTTGAGATCATTTTGAAGAAAAAAAAAAAAACATTGCTGGAAAGCAAGATACTTAACCAAAAGTCTCCATCCATTCCATTAATGTCTAGGAAAAACAATTATTGCTATTAATAAGATCTCAATTAAGATTCCTCTGAGCATAACTGTCAAATTTGAAATTCATGAACTTCTTCCTGTCAACTATTAAGATGTGTGCCCCTCCTCTGACCTTTGTGAAGGTTGATGTGCATGAGGTCCAGATGGACGAAACTCATCAATACACTGCTCAGCAGTGTGTGTGAGTGTTCATGTGTGTGTGCCTCTGTTGTCAGGCAGAAGGTGGAGAAGATGCTGAGCTAGTAGAGTTTGGCACACACTAACAGAAAAGAACAGTACCACAGGATATGATGCACAGGCAGGGCACACAGCATATGAGTTGGCCATGGAGAGCTCACAGTACAGCTGTCATCCAGATATAATCTGGATAAAAAGATCTGATGAGTCTGAACATCTCATCATAAAATCCATCCAAGGACATGCAGTTTTAGCTGCACACACCATAGTAAAATATTCAGAATAAACTACTGGACTGAATTAGTTTGTCTTATTGAGTGATGCTTATTTTATTTTTCTACACCAGATCAGTGTGTTAGCTACATATGGGTCAGTTCTTCACCCGATGATGGTGCTCTACTGTTCACAGGTTTGGGGTTGGTAAGATTTTTAAATGCTTTTAAAGAAGTCTCTTATCTTCAACAAGGCTGCCTTTATTTAATCAAAATTACAGTAAAGATAGAAATATTGTAAGATGTTATTACTATTTAAAATAATTGTTTTCTAATTGAATAAATATTATTATGAATATATATATTATTTTTTTATGTAATTAATTTAACTTTCAGCAGCCATTACTCCGGTCTTCAGTGTCACATGATGCTTCAGAAATCATTCTGTTAATTTGCTTCTTATGAAGTTTTTCTTATTATAAATGTTGAAACAATTTATGCTTGCTGCTTAATGTTTTTGTGAAACTGTGATACATTTTTCATTTGAAATGTCTTGTAACATTGTAATTGCAATTCATCCTTGAACAAACAAATCTATCTATCGATCGATCAATCGTATTAATTTTTCAATTTTATATTAATTTAGAACCTACTTTACCAAAACTTTTGAATGGTAGTGTATACTAAATCAATAAATGTTATGCTAATCAATGCAGAAAATATGCTATGGTTTGTTACCCCATTTGTGCCAAAAAAAAAAAAAGTTTGAAAGAAAATCTGTGCCCGAAAGCAAAATGAGAGTGAACAGACTGCAAGTCATAGGTTTGCTCTCATACCTGAGGATTTCAGGTTGTTCAGTTTCATTTGACACAATGCTTCATATGGCAGAATGAAAGCTAAAAGGTATAGGGAACTTAAGCAATTCATGTCTGCTCTATTTCTGTTGTTTTGCTCTAGGCTGCACAACATGTGGCTCTTACATGGCTTTATCTGAGTCTCGAGTTTAAAAGGCACATTAGTGTGCAGAATCAGTTTACTAACATGCTAAGTGACTCACTTGATTCATTCATTTATTTGTTGACACTCAAGATTGACAGCAAGATGTAGGAAAAGAGAGATGGGAAACAGGGATAGATGGATAAATGAAAGAGAATCATCTGCATTCAGCAGCACAGAGGCGGAGGATGGAGAGATTGAGTGGGAGGACGAGAGAGGAAGTGGACAGATCCTCCAGACAGAGAGCGAACATGCGTGGGTGACCTCTTGTGTATCTCTTTACATCTGTGAAGGGGAAAGAAAGAGGTGGTAGGAGCCGAGATAACTGCTTAAAGATATTGTGCATGTATAAAAGCAAGTTTAATGTGACAGCTCATGTATGTCTGTGAGTAGTTTATACAAAGGCGGCTAAAAGCATGTCTGACTGAGTTCAGGATGTGTTCAGGGATCTGCGTGTGTCATGAATGTAGAACACAGAGCGGATGAAAAGCGCTTTGATGTCCATTTGCACAGGTGTCAGAGACAATCATCTAAATGCATTCTCATCTTCATCCAGAAACACTGAGATGGAGAGAGATGGAGATGGAGAGAGAGAGAGAGAGTGTAATGCAAAGAGGCATAAAGGTTGCAATCAATCCTGTCCAGCTGAGAGGAATTGCGGAAGGAAAAAAGCTCTCAAAAGATCACAGCTGAAGATGTAAACAAAGCATTTCAGAATATGGTAATATACAGACTTGTATATAAGGTGTCTTAAGAAGAAGAAATGTGGATTTGGTACAAGAAATTAGAGTGAAATATGGTGCCACAGACATACATGTTTACTTAGATAAATAATAATACTTCATAGACATAGATTTTTTTTTTTTTTTTTTTTTTAAATGAGGACATCTCCAAAAGGAGATTTTGTCAGATTTAGATGGCTGTTGGTACAAATTTGTCCCCAGAATAATGTTAAGCAGGGACAAAGAGTACATAGAAAATGAAAAGGAGTATTTTTTTCAGGATGCATGATACTGATAACATATCAGTTAAATATTAGACATTATTAGATATTTTAAGTTGCTGTAATCAAATGCCATTGCTTTTAGGAATGATATTAAGAGATTTTAAGTTATCAGTATCGGCCGATAATTGTATATTTTATTGTTCATGCTCACTTCCTCAAATTTTACCCAATTTAATTAACATTCTGATCATCTATTGCTCACTTAAACTTAACTTTACAGTTTAAAATAAAAACACTAATAATTTAATAATTCTATTAAGTCTTATCTTGAGTGAATCTCAAAATCAATATTTGTTTTTTATACATTTTGATACCTAAATTCACTCTCTTTTACTGTTTTATTAAGACAAAATATAGTATAGAAAGCCATTTGGTGTTATCAGCATTTGTTGGTTATTGGCCACAAGATAAAAGTGTTGTTTTTTATTAATAACAATCAAATTCTATATATATATATTGTAACAATAAACAAAAAATAACTTATTTATGATTAAAGTAAATGAATTAAAAATAAAAACATGATTAAACAGATATGGATAACTCCATTTATTTGTAAGATAATTAGACAGAATTCTGTTTTCAAACGCTCCAGCTGTTTTTGTCTACACTTCATGTCTACTGATCTACTGGGACAGCAGAGGGGTAGATTGTGTTCCAATATATCCTGCTCTCTCTCACTCTCTCCAGTCTTTCTGTGTCTCAGGCGGAAAGAAGATTGAGATACTTTGCATAAAATATGAAAGACAAATGTCTCTATTTCAGAGTTAAGACTACTCTTAATCGTGTCATATTCATCCATCTCTCTCCCTCTTTCTCTTATCCTTTATAATCTTATTCATTCTACTATTCTCCTTCAGTTTCACCTTTTTCTCACCTTCCTTACAGAGTTAGGATTTTACTAATCTTCCCCTTGCTGCCTTCTTTCCTTTACCTTTCATTTAAGCTTTGGAAGGCATCTCCATAACCTCTTCTATCCTTATCTTTCCTCACAAAGTCTCCTACAGCAATCTCACAGATTTCCTTCTTTCTTTTACCTTTTCTTGCCCTCCTGATCTCTGTGCCTCCAGTCCAGTCGACTTTTGCGGTACAAAAGGTTCATGTCGCCACGGGGATGCTCCTCCTTACAGCCAATAACAGCACAGTGCAGCCACTGGCCCCGCCTCTCTATGTCACGCAGAAAATTCTCCACCGCCACATCCTGGGCGGAGCCAAAGCTCATGGTATAGAGGACCAATTAGGAGCAGGGGGAGGGATTTTAAAGCTTGCCCCCGTCCCAGTTACCTGTAAAAGAGTGAAATGCAGGCACTTGGTTAGTAGTTTGCATTTTCAGAAGTATGCAAATTCATTCCATTCTTTCTGATAACATAAAATCCCAACCGTCCAAACTGAATGGAAACAATTAACACAGCACAGACGCTTACGTAAGTGCTTTACTCAGTGTTCTCTACACCTATACTCTGCATTCCCTAGTGCTGTTCATGTTGTTCTTTTTTGAAGACGGTTTGGACTAAGTGTCCATAATAGAGGCTCTAATGCACAAGCCCCTTCTCCCCCTGGACAAATAAATAAATAAATAAATAAATCACCTTAGACTGGCAGAGATAGAAGTAAGCAGTTGTTTACATTCCCTTATGATCATGATAATTAGGATTACAAGCACATTTACATAAAAAAAAAATCATTAGGACTTTAATTTTTTATTGCTTTATAGAAAGTTCAGAGCTCCCACAATTTTTGTACAAACAATTATAAGACTGACTAGACTTTCTAGTAGTTTGTGATTACTAAAATAAACTAATATGTAAAAATTATTCCGATTTGTTACTTAAACTACTGAAAATATTTTTTAACTGAAATTTTCGTTAAAAAAATACTTGAGAAAATAAGAAATGTTTTTTTTTTTTAACAACAGACCTGCAACCCACTAGCTGGGAAACACTGTGTTATATTCTCTTATCATCTTAAAATACATTTCACACTTTCGCACTCAGATATGTCTTGCACATTTACACATCACACATGTAGTATAAAAGGAAGGAAAGTTCTTAAGTTGTGACCTGAAATCATCACTACTGCACTTTTATTCTCATCTTCATCACAGTGGCCTGTAAAGGGCATGTACCATCTCTCTCTCTATCTTTGAGAGGAAGATGTGAGTAAGTATGAGTGGCTCAGTTGGCCGTAGGCCCCTGGGCTGCCCCAGCTGTGCCTGTGTAAATCTGCAGTCTGTAATGCAGCCTGTCACATGTAGTACACAGGGATTCTGGCAGGAGAGAGAACAAGCTAGCAAGAGAAGAAGAGAGAGAGCAAGTAAGCGCATTCGAGCTGCTTGTTGTGGGGCAGATATTGTACAGAGTGCTCAGAGTTTGAGCACTGGATACTACGAGAGAGTTCTGATTGGCTAAAAAGGATTCAGCTGTCAACTGCTGTGCTTTTCCAGTGTTTTTCCAGAACAGAGAGAAAGAGAAAGCATAGGAGAGGGAGAGGGATAGGGACTAAGAGAGATAGAGAGCAATGACGAGAAGAAGGTGAGTGGGTTAGCTGAGTATGTTGCTGAATGTGCAGATATGTGTACGTTGAGTGCATCAGCAGTATTGCTATGTAACAGGAATATAGCTGGATTCCAATGTTTTCACACAGTTTTAGTGTCCTATAGACAACAAATACATTTAATCTAGACACAAACACATCACATAATGATTCACGTGCATCCAGGCACCCACTTATGCAGTCATGCATCAATAACCAGTATAAAGTCACGCACAACCAAAGGTAGTTTATTTGGAATGCACATGCAGTTTTATTTCTAGTCTCACGGAAGAGCTATGAATGAAAAATAAATGAATTTATATAATTACTCATTAAACCCATGCCTGCAAGTTAAACTTCATAGTAAATTGGGTCAGATCTTACAGTAGAGGGGAGCTAGAGATGAATATGGAGCAATACAGAGTGTCATAGATGTATACAGCTTATATAATATATGACGCAAACTTTTATCCACGACAATATAAACTGCATTACCCTGACACTTTACCAACACTGTCACTTTACTGATACCTAAGAGACAAAACAGAAAAACTAATCCAATTGACCAAACAAAGACATTGTACCAACACACTGATGGAAACAGATTTTAGTGAAAGTTTTAGCAGAACATATTCATATAATTCTTCCACTAAAAAATGATAGATAAACAGCTTATTTTCATCATTCCTTTGTCAACGATTTCTGTTAGCCGAGCTTTTAGTGTCATTCACCACTTCTTACTGCATATGGGTATCCAATCCTGCTCCTGAAAGTTTCAAGTGATCCTGAAGTCCTTGATTTAGCTGGTTCAGGTGTGTTTAAAAGCTAAACTCTGCTAGAAGGTAGCTTTCAGAAGCAGGATTAGACAAACCCTTGGCTTTTACATTTCTATATGGTTTTAACAGCTCAGCCACTTATACTTAACTAATGGTGGCATCTCCGTTAGTTCATCGTCTATATATTCTGGTTCAAATAATTAAGACTAAGCAAAAAATTGCAAGTCATCGTCTTTGTACAAATTTTGTTGTTTTGTAAACAAGGCGCAGCACATCCGGGTTCTAAATCAGAACTCTGGCTCCTGCGTCAGCAGAACCACACGCATGCGTTATGGTACTCTTGTGAACCCATGGTGAAGACAGACATGAAAGAGAAGACATTGTAGAATAAAGTTGTTATTTTTGTTTTCTTTGCACACAAGAAATATTCTCCTAGCTTCATATAATTATGGTTGAACCACTGATGTCACATGATGTCCTTACTACCTTTCTGGTTCTTGAACGCGGTAGTTGCGTTGCTGTCTATGCAGGGTCAGAAAGACTTTCTCGGGGAGGGAAAAAAAATCTTATTTGTGTTCTGAAGATGAACGGAGGTCTTACGGGTTTGGAGTGACATGAGGATGAGTAATTAATGACAGAATTTTCATTTTTGGGTGAACTTCCCCTTTAATGCTCTCAGGCCTGGGCTTGAGGGGGGCCTGGACTGGATCACAGGGAATTAAAATCTCATTGCAAGACAAGACGGCAGCAAGAGACAACAACAAAGACACAACAAATCAGTTAACTACAAATAAATAAATGAAAAAAATAAAACAAAGGACAAAATTATCAGTAACCATTACAGAAACAACTTCAAATCCATTTTCCAAAAGAGCTGCCCTCAGCATCTTTTAGAAGTGCTATAACTAAATTTATTTAGTCACAAAAGCATGGACAGTTTTAAGCTTTTCCTGTATTGTTAGTGGGCATTAAACTTTAAGTCTTTTTTCCCTACTTCTATCCGAACATGTGGAACAGTCAAAGGTACAGAGCATATAAAGTGTAATGGTGCGTTTGATAGCCACAACCATTAATAAAATGAAAAGCACATGAAAAAGACCATCTAGCTCTTTAAAATGTTGTTCACGTATAGTATGTTAATCACTTCCCCTGTAGACTTCAGGACATACACCTTTGTCCATACAGTATTTCTCCAGAATTTCTGTCACCACAAATCAGTAAACACATGAATGAACAGTTCAGTCTGTAATATATGTAATTTTTTCACCTCCTCATCTTCCTCCATCCACCCCCACACCCTCCTGCCTCCACACTCACTGCCAAAACAAACACAAAGGCAAAGAGAAACACTATGAAAGTGGCCTTCATTTGCAACTCCACCAGCACTAACACCCACTGCATGGTCCAGTCATCTACCCCACAGATGCCTCTCTCAGATGAGAACATATTCTACTTCTTCTGGAGGTACTGAAACTGTCAGTCACACACTTCTGATCTCCAGGCTGTAATATTTTGTTCTACCTGAACATAATGTTCTCTGTGAATAATGGGAACAAACACGTTTGTTGGAGAGGGTTATTCTGTTCACTCTAGATGCTAAGCACTTGAATAACATAGGTTATTCAGCTATGCTGATGACTAAATTCTCCTCATCCCAAGGTCCATATGTATCTGCAACCCCAGAATCTCAATATATCTACGTTTCCATTTGTTAACAATACTTAACATTAAATAACAATGAAAAATATTTCTAAAATGTATCAGTCTTGGTTTATGTTAATCTCAACATTAGGAATACATTATTAAAATCTAAAATTGTATCTGTTTATATTTTTGAATGGACCTGAGCTAACAAAAACTTACAATGAACAGTAGTATTTTTATTAACCAGTGTTATTGTAACAAATACAATGCATACTGTTAGTTAATACTGTTTATGCGTTATAGCTTAGGATCTATCTTTTTATTATTTTTCTTTTTTTTTTGCAAGCTCAATCTCAATCTCAACCAACCTGAAGAAATGTTCTGTCCCAGTACTTGTTGTTAACATGATTTCTGTGCTTTATTGTGTGTCCCTTTATGTAGCATCTGCTAACAAAATCAATCTAAATGCAAACAGATAAACAAACTCAAGATAATGAAAATGTGACAGTCATGTCTTTGATGTGCCCTTTTCAGATTCTACATTACAGCTCTCTTACATCTGAGTGTGAACTCTTGAACCGGAAATTTCTGCCAAAGGCCTACCCAACACAGGAACTGTCATAAATAATCATATCATGTATTGATCAGTGTGCATGTTCGTGTAGCACACATGAGAGCTGTGGAGGGAGAAAAGACAGGTTTATTTTAGCATCTAATAGAGATACTTGAAAATGGGAATCAATGAAGACTCCCCTAGGCTATAACTATGGTAAGACAGACAGATAATCAAGAGAGTTGTGGAAGTGTTGATATTGTTTTACCTGGTGGGATTACATGAACATACTCCCATCCAAGTTTTTCCTCACAAACCCAACACCAGGACTGATGCCACACTAAGCAAAGATCAATAATCTCCGCAACACGGAATAAGACACTATACAGAACACAGAACCTGAGAAAACACAGATACGGTTACTTTACTAAAAACAGAGACTATTACAAACAAAGCATCCCAGATACAATTTCAAACCATGCAGAAAGTGACAGAGTCTAATACTGTAACTGATCCTACATACTGATCACAAAAGCATAATTCAGCATAAACATACTGCTTTTAGCATTATTGAAGACACATTTACATATTTCCTCAAGCATATTTCATTACAACAGCATAAATAGTAAGACATGTTATTGATGCCAATCCCATCTGCATACACTACTAGTTAGGGCCCTATCATTTTCGTGATGCGGAAAATGCAGACAGAATCATGGAATCCAGTCATGAAATTGGAATTTACACTATAATGTGGAATGTCACAGAATTTTTGGATGGATAAATCAAAATTAGGTCAGTACAGAAAGTGTCTAGTGTAGTGTCTGTTAATATTAAAGGGATAGTTCACCCAAAAATCAAAATTATGTCATTAATGACTCACCCTCATGTCGTTCCAAACCCGTGAGACCTCCGTTCATCTTCGGAACACAGTATAAGATATTTTAGATTTAGTCCGAGAGCTTTCTGTCCCTCCATTGAGAATGTATGTACGGTATACTGTCCACGTCCAGAAAGGTAATAAAAAACATCTTCAAAGTAGTCCATGTGACATCAGAGGGTCCGTTAGAATTTTTTGAAGCATCGAAAATACATTTTGGTCCAAAAATATAAAAAAATACGACTTTATTCACCATTGACTTCTCTCCCGGGTCTGTTATGAGCGCGTTCACAGCACATCCGGTTCGCGAACGAATCACTCGATGTAACCGGATCTTCTTGAACCAGTTAACCAAATCGAACTGAATCGTTTGAAACGGTTCGCATCAACAATAAGCATTAATCCACAAATGACTTAAGCTGTTAACTTTTTTAACATGGCTGACACTCCCTCTGAGTTCAAATAAACCAATATCCTGGAGTAATTCATTAACTCAAACAGTACACTGACTGAACCGAGCCAGATAACGAACGAAACATTGACTCGTTCTCGAGCCAAGAACCGTTTCTGTCGGACGCGTCCGATTCGAGAACCGAGGAGCTGATGATACTGCGCATGAGTGATTCAGAATGACGCACAGTGCGTCTGAACCGAACTGGTTCTTTTGGTGATTGATTCTGAACTGATTCTGTGGTAATGTTATGAGCGCGGGTAAACCGAAGGCTTGAATCAAGGGCAATCATCGCCAATGAAGTCATTACGTCGAGCGCAAAAGAACTGGTGAAACCGTTTTCGGCAACCGGTTTATTGAATCAAACTGTCCGAAAGAACCGGTTCGCGGAGAAGAACAGAACTTCCCATCACTACCGGTGATCCGAAAACCGATGCAACCGGTTCTTGACTCGAGAACGAGTCAATGTTTCGTTCGTTATCTGGCTCGGTTCAGTCAGTGTACTGTTTGAGTAAATGAATTACTCCGGGATATTGGTTTATTTGAACTCAGAGGGAGTGTCAGCCATGTTAAAAAAGTTAACAGCTTAAGTCATTTGTGGATTAATGCTTATTGTTGACGCGAACCGTTTCAAACGATTCAGTTCGATTTGGTGAACTGGTTCAAGAAGATCTGGTTACATCGAGTGATTCGTTCGTGAACCGGATGTGCTGTGAACGCGCTCATAACAGACCCGGGAGAGAAGTCAATGCTGAATAAAGTAGTAGTTTTTGATATTTTTGGACCAAAATGTATTTTCGATGCTTCAAAAAATTCTAATGGACCCTCTGATGTCACATGGACTACTTTGAAGATGTTTTTATTACCTTTCTGGACGTGGACAGTATACCGTACATACATTCTCAATGGAGGGACTGAAAGCTCTCGGACTAAATCTAAAATATCTTATACAGTGTGTTCCGAAGATGAACGGAGGTCTCACGGGTTTGGAACGACATGAGGGTGAGTCATTAATGACATAATTTTAATATTTGGGTGAACTAACCCTTTAAGTGCAAAAGGACTATTTAAATAAGGATCCTGCATGTTATGCACGTCTCTGTGTGAATGAATGGCGTAGATGTGTGGTTTCATTTACTACACACATACTGAAGCACGCATGCTCAGGGAGTTTTCAGCCTTTGCCGCCTCATTATGAGTACATGAACCCATGAACCTAATCTCAAGAGGTGCTCTAAAGGATTTTACAGTTTCTTCTGAGAAATATGGTCTTATCATATACAATAAGAGACTTAAAGGTCTCCATAGCAACCCGTCAAAATAAAAGTTCAGTTAACTTGAAGAAACTATGACAAATATATTATTTAATGTAATAATAGTATTACTACTAGTAATAATAATTATTAAAACATTATTTTTTTAGGGCAAATATTTACCAGAATTTATTTAGCAGATTAAATACACAACACATTTCTGAAAGAAAAAAAAAAATAATGATTATATATGATTATATATTTTTAATAAAATCAATTAATTAAGGATGCTTTAGATTAATATAATTTCATGAAACCAACCAAAACACAGTATTTGGTTAAAAAAAAAATATATATATATATATATATAAAAAAAAAAAAAAAAAACAATATGAGGGGGAAAAAATAAAACATTTCATAAGGCCTTAAAAATATTATTTTTGTTAAATCTGTAATAAATTGCTGTAAATTGTGTATGTTTCATGATTTCAATTAATTAGACATTTTAGTTTTAGACAAATTAGTTTTTTGAATAACAAAAATTTAATTTAACCATTAAAACAGAGTCTGAAAAAATAAAAATAAAAATAAAATAATACAAACCCCCCCCCAGAATCCAGAAAAATTTAAATGGAAAAATCAGATTTTTGATTTCGGAAATTTCATAGAGCCCCACACTACTTTAAATCTCCGGCATGATTTGAGATTGTGCTTCAGTGGAGGAAAGACCATCTGACCATCTGTCGTGTGATCAAATTACTTATTTGATTAGTGACCTAGAAATACTGCAGAAGTTGAAACATTTCTTAATCATTTAAGGTTATAATGATTCTTATCTTCTTTCAAATAATAAAAATTTGCATCCCTGATTTTTAATGTTCTTGTATATTTTTGGACTGTATTATATCAGTAGTGACTACACATGGATTCTTTGAGACACATACACACATGCCTCATTTATGTATATAAATGTTTTTCACACACCTGCTTAAGAATACAACATTCCTTCAGGCGTTCCATTACAGGTGCAACAACCACTTGAGACATACACGCTTGTTTATATAGATGTGTTGGTCATAAGGTCAGTTCACACAGATCATTAAAGCTCAGGGACAGATGGGATTTGCACACATCACACACACACACACAACAATTCATCCACTGCATAAATAATCACACCCACTTGACACAGAAAAAAACAGACAACTGAATCTTTGCATGTGTAAATTTGGTCAAAATTTCAAGCACTTCCCAAAATCTGTGTGTGAAGTCACATAACCCGTTCCTCACTTATTGTCCTGTCCCATTACACTGCACCTGGCTGTTGTCATGGTGACCGGCCAGCTGTCGCTTTTTGGCGGCTGCTCTCCTGTCACTTCAGAACCTCAGAGCTCTCTCGTGCCGAATGCCAGTGTGAATGAGAGAGACAGACAAAGGTGAATTAGATACAAACACAGAGAAACAGTAGAGATAGAAAGGTGGAGAAAAAGAGGAAGGAGGGAGGAGACCACATTTGAGAGGTTGGGGAAGGTTAAAGAGTCTGGCAGGAGGTGCTTAGAAAGACGAAAGCATGTGAAAGAGAGCGAGAGCGAGCGACAGAGACAGACATGAGCAGACAGACAGGAGGACAAGTGCAGAAAGATGGATGGAAGAGAATATGGAGACAATGAACGCAGGAGCGGGCATGAAAAAACAGATGGAGAGAAAAGGAAGTGTGTTGTAGGGATGGGGGAGGGATGTGAAACCATGTCTCTCACACCAGTCACTGTGTGCGGTCTCCTAGCAACACTGTCTACTGTCGTCCACATCCCTCTCTCTCTGTCTGTCTCCATCTCTCATCTTCTAGCTCAATGCTCACACTGTAGAATTCCAGTCTGTGTGTGTGTGTGTGTGTGTGTGTGTGTGTGTGCATGCTCGCTTTGCTTTACTTTGGCAAACTCACTCAATCTGTTAGGCCTTCAGTTTGGCTTTAAAACACACTCAGCAACTCAATCAGTTGGAGCTGTCATGGGATGGAGTCAAAAGCAGGATAAATGATTGAAGCAAGCCGGGACACATGCATGCTGGGAGTGCCACCCACAGGGAAATCAGCTGGTGCATATGCACCGCAGCACCTGTGTGCATATATTAGCAATGTGTGTTCTGTGCAAATTCAGGTACTATAATCGAGACACACAGTTTTCAATACTGCAATGTGTGGAACAACACAATATAAACTTAAAGGGGATAGTTTACCCAAAAATGATTCTGTCATTGACTCGCCGTCATGTCCAAATCTGTTTGACTTTCTTTTTACAACTAAACACAAAAGAAGATATTTTGAGAAATGGTCCTGTGTTTTTTGTCTATTACAATGAAAGTCAGTAGCTATGTTTTAATCACCCTGCTTTAATGCACATTCTGAAGTATTGCATCAGACACAAGTGATGGAAACGCCAAATTTTGAATAAAAATCCCTTAATTCGCAAAAAAGTTTTCAAGCTCACTTACGGTGGTTTTTAAATTGTGCGAAAAAGGGTTAATGCGAATAGTAGATGGAAACGCATTTGCCGAATAAAATCCTCCGTGAGCATCAGAAAAGTCATGTGACTTTGTGTTATGGGACGGCAAAACCTGACTAACAAGTGGACTGATCTCATTCCACAGCATCTGAAATGTTGTTATGGTCATGCTGAAATGCCTGAGCAAAGTCTGTCATCAAAGTATTTATGTGTAATTGCCTCCTAGAACTGTCTTACATGACTGCATTCCCAAACATCAGGTATCCACCTCCGAAAGCAGTGACCGCATTTATTTTGTTTCGTCTGCTTGCTCTGAGGTGCAAGTAATTTATTATACATGAAAATCATTATATTCAGTGGCTTCTCCTACTTTTCTTAGTGATTTATAGTTTATCAGGAAGTGATGATTTTGTTCTCTTTGACTCGTTGGATGGAAACGGTGCTCGTTCGCAAATGTTAATGATGTGCACAAGTTGAATTCACAACTTTGGATGGAAACCCGCCTAATGATAACCAAATTTTAAAACCAGTTTTAATGCTTCAATGTAAATGTAAAAAAATTCTCAAAATCCACTATTGTGGGTAATCCAACAACAAACCATGCCGCAAGTTATGCCTACTACTACTATAAGTACTAAAATGGGATTACAGAAGTTGTCAAGAAATTAACTATTATTACAGCAAACAGCAAAACAGCCATTACTCCCTTATTGTTTTTATAATCATGTGTTTGCAAACAATTCTATCTCAAACTTTCTTGGCAAATGTTTTTTAAATAAAGACTGAAAGAATTGTCATGATGTAGTTTGTACGATATGAAAACAACATGCAGTAAATTCAGCCTTACAAACATTTCATGCATAAAACATATAATACAGGTGAAAAATAAATGTCTTAGTCTATAACTGCCAAATGGCTTTTTTTTTTTTTGTGGGAGGCATAACTTGCAGCAGTAGGCATGACTTAGTGTGCAGTTTACTGTGGGATGCAAATATACTTTTTTTAGTCACTGTTTTGGTGCTGTGGCCTTCTGTGCATGTGTAGAATATGCCATTTGTACTCATTTTAACACACTAACCTGCATAAATCATTTCTTTATCTTTTCACACTTTTGTCCAAAGAAAAGTTGGACATTGTGAGACTGTAAATAAAGTAAACCTAGTGCATGTTGCATTCCTAAATGCACATATTACCTGTTTTAATACATTTTAAATCAATTTTTAATCATTCTTTAAATTACTTTCTTTTACTGTTGTTTTCATTTTTATATACCTGTTTATTTTATGACTAAATTAAATCCTTTTATGTAAAGCACTTTTGATTACCATTGTATATGAAATGTGCTGTATAAATAAAGTAGCCTGCCTGCTAGCTTTTCATCAACTCATGAACCCCCTACAGTTCCCTCACAAACCCCCAAGGTTTCACAAACCCACCGTTTGGGAAACCCTGCTCTAGTCTGTCAGTTACAGCAACACCTATATCACCTGAAATCGCAGCTTTTAGACAGGTGAGATCTTTTCTGTCTCCAGCATTCACACTGACACTATACACATTTTTAGTTTCACATATTATTTCACATATAACACATGCACACATTTGTTTTTCCATCACGATGGGGATTTTCCAGATTTTCAACTGCTAAACCTAAACATCATTTTTAGATTTCTGCCATTTTGCCATGAGACATGTATTTCTGAAGCAGTTTTTTCTTGCGAGAAATGTTGGTGGCTCGCCACAACGAAAGTGATTTCAGTTTTTTCTATCTTTGGGGGGACATTTGATCCCTACAATTTGAGCAAGACTTGACCCACACACAAATACACAAACCTTTACCACAGATCAACAACACTCTCAACAAATGATGAATATTTAATAAAGTCTGGACTAAAAATAACCTGCTTTCTCTCTGTCTCTGTATACAATTTGCTCTCTCACACATTGAATATAAGGAATATACTACATCTCTGGGCAGCTAAAGCAAAATCCCGCTGCACTCAACCTGCAGTCTGTTTGTCCAGCTCCATAACGCTCCATAGAGAGGATAGCTGTGTCTGATTGCACCGCCTGGAAAACACCCATACACACAAGCAATCACACACTGAGCACTGCAGCAGACTGCCAATTAGCGAGGAACTGTGGAGGAGCAACTGCTTCCTCACATGCAGCACTCATCTGAACATGTGTCCAAGTGTGTTTTGTGCAGCATCACCAGGGATTACCAGTATTTGCCTTATTCTGCAAGCTGACAAAATATATCTCCTCATCCCTATTCTAAATCACTCCTCCCTTCCACTGCTGTTTCACTCTGTTCTTCTCCTGTTTTCCGCATCCAATTTTCACTCTCTCTCACTTTATTCATGGAAGCACTCACTGACCTCCTCTCCCCCTCCTTAGCTTTACTCCTTCCCTTGTTCTCTCTCTTTTTCTCCTAGTTTGCCCTTGGCTTCATGATGCTCACTGGAATCTGCAGTAATCAAGGTGACATGCTACATACACACACAAGCCACTGCATATGCAAACGCACACGCATGCCAACATATGCAAACACGTGAAGCACTCATACTCACATGCATCCAGAATTGCGAAAGCAAGACAATGGAAAAGGAAACACGCTCTTATGTTGTAGCATCTGTGTGTTTGCATGTGCAACAATGGAAACGCTTCTAAAGACATTCAGAAAAAAATTATATGGATTAATAAACGTGATTTGGGAAGTAGCATCATGATACTACAGGTAGATGTCTACATGTACAAACACATACGTAAACAGAAACACACAGCAACACTTACACATGCTAAGCTGGGGCAGACGGTGGAGTAATGGACCCCTTCACATGTTCATCCCAAGGGAAGACTTTGTTTTGAGTATTGCTTTGTATAAGGTGTAAGTATGTGTGTATTGTACATCTGTTTCATGTGCTGAGTACACAAGTGAACAAAAGACCGCTCATTTGTGTCTGTGTGTGTGTGTGTGTGTGTGTGTGTGTGTGTGTGTGTGTGTGTGTGTGTGTGTGTGTGTGTGTATGTGTATGTGTATACAGAGGTAAGATGAGGACAAGGAGGTGGGAGCTGTAATGACAGAAGCAAAATATTTTCACTGTTTGAGACCTAGAGGCTGCTCACCTACACATACTTGCTTTACGCAAAACAACAACCAACAATGCACACCCACAGCCTCATCAGAAACCCACAAGTATGCCATAATTTCTATTAACCCATATTACACTCCACTGGATCATTTAGCATTATTAATAATATTACTAAAGTGCTCTAAAATGCATATATTGATCTATATACAAATGTTAAGTTATATTTATTTCTATTATATATTGCAAATTTTATTATAAATTTATATTTAATTAAATATAGTAACAATATATTTTTAAAGAGGTGTATATGTATTTGCACAATTTAAAAAAAAAATATATATAGGTTTTTAAAGTGCGTCAATTGTAATATATGCATACACACAGATGAATATACAATTTTACACACACACATATTTAAAATGGATTAATTAGAATACTTATTAATTTAATTAATATTAACAAACACACACGTAACAAATATCTGAAGTTATTCCAAACACATCTTTAATATAAATCTTGCACATTATATAAATGTTTCATTATATTAACAATATAACTATATAATATATTATAGATTAATTAAAATTTTATATAACTGGTTTTTTTTTTTTTAAATAAGTACTAATTTTTTTTCACTGTTCTATATGTTCACTAAAGCAAAACCATAATTTTTAGGCACCCCCTCAGGGAACATGCACCTCTGGATGGAAATCACTACCATAAATAAAGCAAAGTATGTGGTAACCTGCTCTGCCCCATTTGTGAAGGACTCCCCCGGGTTTACAGCAGCACAGTGCCTGCTGATGACAGATGCCAGATCCAGCCAAACGACACTCCTCCAGAAAAGCAAATCCCCCAAATATTTAGCTCATATAAACACACATACACAACCATTCCAAAGCCCCTCTACCTGTCTTCCATGCTAAAAGCATTAAGACTCTCTGACCTGAAAGTGTTTCTCTAATAGATATGACATACTGTGCAACCAAGTGGAAGACAGAATGAAATATTTGACTTTTTACGTAGCAGAAGCTATTTTGGACCTAGAAAACACAACTTGTGTTATGGTGTTGTGAACATATCTGGTCAATCTTCTGTTGCTTTTAAGTTCAGTAGAAACCAGGTCCACAAATCTAACTTAAACCATGAAAATTTAATGTCCTCCCTCTTGTTCCCTCAGTCTGTATACAAGCTATGCTCTATTGAATCTGAAACATTGATGTTGCCAGTGAAAGTCCCCAGTGATACTGGCCTCTTCTCCTCCATGTTCTCCCGCTTCTGCTCTTTATTATTCTCTTCCTGTAGTGCTAAGCAAAACATGTTCAGTGCTCCAGTGATCTCTCTGTATCTACAATGATAGCTCCAAAGACAGATAAGTATGTGTACATAGAAAAATCCACATATAGTTGGCGTCAGATTAAGGGTGCTTAAAACTACACCATGCTGCCTGCAGAGCGCTACTTTACAGTGCTACATTAAAGTGCTATGCTTTACTAACCAAGTTATGCTTTACATTAGCATGCTAAAGCACTTCACTAACAGAACATTAGTGTGAAATACATGGATCGCTACTCTGCCAAGCATACAGTAAGCCTCGGTGCCTGAAGGGTTCATTCTAGTGTATCTAACCTAGCTTTCCCTTAATAATTCTGCCTTGCATCACATTAGCAAACATTCATCTTTATTCATCAGTACTTTTTCACCCACCCTTCCCACATCTCATTTGATTTAAGCCTAAAGCAGACATCATACTGCTGCTCAGATGCAAACATACCATAAAAATTAAATTCGGTCCTTTCAGGAAATCTACAGTGTAAAGCCTGAGCCTGGATCATCCAGACAGAACTAAAGCCCAACCCCCCAAAAATTAGCTTAACAAGGGAACATCTATTTAAGTATAATCAGAGCCATGCAAACATACAGTCTCTCCTTCTGTCCAACACACTATATTTATCCTCGGTTTCTCTCCTGTTAAATCCTTATGTCTCTTAAGATCATATGATGTTCTCTCTACCTTGTTCACAATTGCACTTCTATTCTCTTATTTTCCAATTACACAGTCTTTAAAACTATCTGCTCATTATCTTATTACGCTCATTCTAATTCACCCTTTCCGCTCTTTGCTCATTGCGCTCTCCCTTTCTTTCTCACAAGCTGTTGTCATATGCTGTTTTATCAAATTTCAAAAACAAACTCATAGGAGCTTAGAGACAGGTAGTCAGTTAGAGATGGAAACAGAGAGACAGGCATTCTCTTACCAGCCACTAGAAGTCACTCTTATTGTGCTGCATGTATTTGAGTGAAGTTGCTATAGATTTTATAGGGGGCAGTTGTGGCCTAGTGGTTAGAGAGTTGGGCTTGTAAACCAAAGGTCACGGGTTCGAGTAGGTGGGGTGAGTGAATGTGCAGCGCTCTCTCCACCCTCAATACCACGACTAAGGTGAGACCCTTGAGCAAGGCACTAAATCCTCAACTGCTCCCCGGGCGCAGCAGCATTGGCTGCCCACTGCTCCGGGTGTGTGTTCACAGGGTGTGTGTGCACTTGGATGGGGGAAATGCAGAGCACAAATTCCGAGTATGGGCCACAAGTCACCTCCTTTCCTTTCCTTTTAGTAAAGAAATCTTTAACACTGGGTCTGTGGTGGTACTGCAGGGGGTCTCATTTTACAGGACAAATGTTGTTCAAACAAACATAATATTTTTATTTTAAAACAAAACAGTTATAATACTTTATATTTATAATTTATATTGTGACAAAAGTTAATTCAGCTAAATGTATAACACATATTGAAATGTATTAGCCTAAGCAAATTTAAATGCATGTGCGCAAGTATGATTCAGCAAATGAATGCAATGAAATCTTCATAAATTATGTCGATACATTAATTGAATATTGTATTTATATAGGCCAAGTTGATAATCCAACAATCAGTTTAATACAGTATGTGAGGATGTCCATCTCTATCGCTTACATGTGTGTGTGTGTGTGTGTGTGTGTCTGTCTATCTCACTCTCACTGTATATATACACTGTATAAAATTGATATACATGTCTACACATATATGTACATATATATTTTTATATATACATGGCTGTTTCCAGGTTTCCAGTTGCAAACACATTCTCACAACCAAATCCACATGCAAAATAAAAACACATTCACACTTGCTTACTTACATGGTCAAAAATACTCATAAACACACACACACACACACACACACCAACTCCAAACTGAGAACACACCCAGGACTTATTTAAATGTATCACTCCCAAAAGGGAAATACACCATGCTACAACTGCTTGATTGATCGATCAGTTGAAGGACTGACTGAAGATCTTGTCATATGCGGCATGCATTTTCTGTAATGCTGTGAGGTAAATCCAAGAAAAATGTCTCATAATGCAAAAATGACTCATTAACTAATACCTCCTGACTAACTGTTCAAAAAACTCGACCATTATTTTTTTTTAGATCTTTGCTAAAATGCCTTGTGTGAAGGTTTCCACAGCCCCCAGACAAGGTGGGGCTGGTCTCCTCATGTCTGCAGTGTACTCCAGTCTACACCTCCTAGCCTAACTGGCTTTCCCCGTGCTCAACCCGCCTCTCTTGCTTTTAATCCTCGAATAATGTCTCCAGTGGACAATCTAACTTGGTGCTATTAGCCTATTAATCATTCCCGGGAATACACAAGACCGGTCCGGAGACGTCCAGGTTCACGCCACAGACATCCACGCGCACGCAGCCACGCCTCCCATCTACTATCACATCACGACTCTAATAAAATTGGCTGCAGTTGTAGCTTGTCGCACGTGCCATTGGCATTCTGATGCCACATTCACGCGCGGTTCATGCAGACGTTACGTGAGACGAATATTTCTGGAGACACTCTCGGTTACAACAGACCAGGTTACACCACTGATTACCAAAGTCTATGAATGTCTAATAGCGAAAATGTTAAATATATTCAAGATAAAGTCTACATCCTTCACATAGCCTACTTAATAGTGCATGTCTCACAAATTAGTCTATCTATAAAGGCTCGTTTCCTACGTAGCGAACTCTAAAACTCTTGCACCTGAAGACGCTCCTTGCGACGCGTCACTTATATACGCTCAAGTGATCACAAACCCGCTGCCTTTACACATTTACTATTTTACTTTCTTTAGGAACTCGGTCGGGTTTTGTGGAGAAAAGATCGAAAGCGCGATCATTCGAGCCATATTTTTCATTTTAAAAACTATAAACAGTGTATATATATATATATATATATATATATATATATATATATATATATATATATATATATATAAACTATATAAAAAAACGGCTGGTTTACATGACAACTGTTTTCAGGGCAAACCTGGTCTTAAAATATACAACACATGCATTGGGTTGTCAATGAAAAAAGATTCATATTGACTCAAACACGGCAATAGCGCTTGGTCAATTCCTCTGTGGGAGATCGTATTGCTATCCTTTCCCAGATGTTTGTAATTATATTTCCACACACAAGTCAATACCAATTGAGGTCGAATTTCGTCACAATTTGTATGATTTAAATACATCCGCCTTTAGTGTACTGAAAACAAATGGTGCAGAATAGCTTGACTTACATAAACGGTGTGAAGTCGAGTAGCAGAGGACAAGTAGTAAAATCAGACAACAACAAATCCACGCCGGTCTGCTGACGATGACATTGCCCTCTTCATAGAGGAAAGACGGAGGTGACAGTAATTTCCAACCGTGTCATAAAAGATTAGATGTAAAATTCTATGCGAGGAGACCGAGCATCAGTTCGCTGACGGCTGGCTGCTTTTTGTAAACAACATTCTCATCCCCATTCACCCTCCGCGCGGAGCACGACGAGAAAGTGCTTCGCTATCCATGGTGCAGTTCACTGCGTCGTTAGGGAAGGGAAAAAAAACATCCGTTCAAAGCAGGCCCATGGAACCATTCACAAATGCAGTCTGTTAGTGCCTGCACGCTAACCGGGAGACGACTTCACGGTAATGAATGCAGAGCCCGTAGATAAACAGACAAGTCGGCGGTGGCGGCGCACTTCGCGCTGATATTAATATTAATACTCTTGCTTTAGAGCTTGCCGGTCACCGGAGAAGCAGATGCCGAGCTACTGATCCCGTTCTGATGCGCGCCACGCTCTCCTGAAATGACGTTGTATCGTGCTGCTGTTTTTGTGAAGGGAGACATTTTCTGCCCTCGCCATACTAAATATAAATTCCACCGACTGTTGTTATGCCGTTGTTGCGTTTACATTCTCATGCCTGCCCTTGCCTCCACCTTTCTGACAGCTGATTCGACGCACGTATTTACAATTTTTGTCCGCGTTCGCTCTGCAGACGTAAGCAGTCTGTCAGCAAGCGCGCCAACGAACCCTATGCCCCACCAACAACATTGAGGTACTGCATTATTTTTCTCATGCTAATCTCTCTTTTCACTTACACACTTGTTTAGCCTATATGATTTTAACGTCTAGGCATAACCACCTACTGTCAGTCGTGACAATCGCCTAATTCACCTGAAGAGGTAGGCTACATTACAACACTCATCCAATCACCTAAACCTTTCACAGACCATCTAACAACATCAAGAACCACTTATTATTAATGACATTCGCATTTACCCCAAAGCCTAGGCATTTTCCCTTCTTGCTCTCACTCAGTCCCCACAAACCATCGCTTTATTATTAGATGTACATGACCTCCTGCATGTGCTATCTATGTCTGGAGTGAGAAAATGTTGTCATGTGAGCAAGAGGGGAGAAATGAGGGAGAAATGTGAGAAGTGAGACTTGAAGACATGGAAAACAAAGGATAAAAATAACAGTACTCACACTTCAGGATGGCAGAGAGCCATTGTGTCATCACACATTTAATTGGAGTAGCTCATGCGCATACAGCATGAGATTGCATCACAGAAATAAATAGTCAAGAAGCTAGAATATAACCATTGATCGGTAATGAATCACACTTTGTCTTTGCACAAAAGAAGAACTTGGTATAGGCTACTTAAAATAGAATGTGTTCCTCTCAGCATCAGCTGAGTAATGAGTAAATCTATTGTGAACACAATTGGTGTCATAGGCATTTAGCTAATCTGTTTCTCGTAATCTATGACTGAGTTCAAACAGCTCAGAAATTTGGTCAGTCCTGATCTGGCGAGGCCCTGCAGCTCATTGAATAAAAAAAATGTTGGGTTGGGAAATCACAGGTCCAGATTCATATGTAAATCGTAAAAAGGTATACACTGTATAGTCAAGAAATAATTAGTGATATCTTTTGTCTGTGTGAATACATTAATATGATAAGATGGACAAGGATGATAATATAGATACAAGACAATTAATGCACTACACTTGTAAACTTATATAAAGAAAGAGGCATAAAATCACTTGCACAGACTTTTTCATTAACTGTTTCCTCCTGGTGGAATGACCTGCAAAACTCAATCCGAGCAGCTCCTTAGCCATTTTTTAAGAATCTCTTCCATCTTTATTTGACCCTCTAACTCTAGCACTCTCTATTGTAATTCCATGTGATCTATTTGTTTTCTTTCTTTAAAAAAAAAAAAAAAACACCCGACCCGCTATCACTTAGTTTTCTATCTGCTTAACACTAGCTTTTTCTACTCTATTTGTACACACACACATACCTGTGTGTGTATATATATATATATATGTGTATGTATGTTATGGTCAATTAAGTCATGAGGTTACCAAAAAGGTGATTAAAGCTGCCTTTAAACTGTGCATGCATGTAATATGAGATATATATATATATGTGTGTGTGTTATGGATTGGGAGAAAGGACCCAAGAGCGAAATGCAAGAAAAGGTCTTTAATAAAGATAAAGCAACAGTCCAAAAAACAGAAATCCTCTTCAGAGATAAATTCCAGCAACAGCCGTCAATACGATAAGGCAAATAAAAATATCCTCATGTAAAACAAAAAACACAGCAGAGGGAACAGGTTTGGCGGCGTCAAGCCTCAGTCTCTCAGAGGAGGTACAACACACGGCTGGTAGGTAGGAAGCTCAGGCTGGCAGACATCAGCAGGTAAACTGGACAGAGTGCAAAGCAACCCGATAATCAGCAAACACAGAGTAATAATTTGTACAGACCAGATCCAGACAGGACTTAGACTACACAGGTACATAGAACGGAGAGAAAGCATCTACATAGATAACTCTAAGAATAATCCGACAATGAAGCAGGGAAATGGGAAGCTAGAAGTAGCAAACACAATCAGAGGGAAAGGAGAACAGGTGTGTGAGAATTAACACAAATGCTGATAACAAACTAGAAACAGCTGAGGGGAGTGAAGGTGCATGTGGAAGAGAGTTAGTGAGTAACCAGTAGAGGGAGACAGAGACGGATACCAGACCCATGACAATATGAGTTACATTTAGGAACATGTCTCTGATATGGTTTTCAAAACTGTCCTGGAGCAGCCCAGCACTGTCTCACTCATCTAGCACACTCGATTCAGCTCGTCAGTTCATTAGAAGAGACTTTCAGACCTGAAGTGGGTCAGAAAAGGTAAAAAGATGCATGTCAAGATTCGCATCACATTCAGCAGTGGCAGATCTTAAAGTAATAGCAGCCAAAACAACTTAATAACCAGCTGCTGTGATGTCTATTAATTAACTTTTTAACTTTTATAGCTTTAAGTATTCATCTATATTTAATTTAGTGTTTGATAACTTAAATTTCTGTATATTTCTGCTGAAGGGTGCTGGTAAATATGACATTTATTATAATTTTTTTAATCAATTGACAGCACTAATTTATATATAAAAATCTTACGTGTACTGCGTTGGGCTAACTGAGACTTGTCATAGCACTTGCATTTTATTGCTCCTTTGTTGGTTTTGATTGCTTCTATTTATAAGTTGCTTTGGATAAAACAAAATTATTTTGATCCAGTTCTTTCCACAATCAGTTGAACGGGTATGCACAAAACTAAACGATTCATTATCCAGACATGAGTTTAATACAAAGCCTAAAATTAAGGCTTACAATATCCTATAATCTATATTGTTAATCCAGGGCTTAATATACTTTGCCAAACTCTGATGGACATCAACCGGGGTTAAGTCAAATCAAAGAGATCTTCAAAGAGAACTTCTACATTTCTAAAACAAGATGACACATAATAAAATGTTAGCTGAACAGCTTCTTGTTTAGTCCAATGTATTATCATGATTCACATTTTAATTTTATTTGTATAGCGCTTTTCAAAAACACATTTAAAAGCAGCTTTACAGAAGATGCTATTTTTTATGTAATTATAGAGTGATCTATCAGTGCAGAGGTGGCTGTCAAATTAAGGTTCTGAGCTACAAATCATGCAGTTATGTATAGAGAGACAATGAACACATTAAAGAAATTATTATGTTGTGATCATATAATTACAGTATAAAGAACATTTGGCAGTTTTGTATGCTGATTCATAATTGTGACATGAATGTGACAGGATAAAACCAAATGAGGTCTAAAATACCTGGAGAACATTTCAAGACAATGCTAGTTTCTCGGCTCAAAAGTGCTGCAAATCTTTGCTTCATGGGCAACTTTTGGATGGACAATCAGCTGCAGCCATATGTGACTGATCACTATGCAACCACAAGAAAAACGATGTCATAACAATGCAGATTGCCAGTTCTCCAAATAAAATGAGAAACATCAACTACAGAAGTATTGATTATTTTTTGATAATAGTTATTTTAAATGCTTTGTGAATAGTTATTTCCTGTTTCCTTTTCACCATGACCTTTGGTAGCTATCTTGTGAAGCACACATTTGCATAGTAGAATTTCATAGATAGGGCTGATACATGTTTCTATCACAGCAGGTACACTGATACAACTGTGATTAGGAAAAAGGTTTGTTTTACAATTTTTAATTAAGATTATTTGTCGCTTAATCCACTTCTAAGACCATGAAAAACGCTGTCTTTCACAATTAAATTATATATATATAATAATATTTAACTTGAGTATAATTTATAATTTACCTATCGTTTTTCACCCCTGAATAAAACTCTTACATGATTTTACACTGGACAAAAATCTCTTTTGTTTCTTATGTTGCCTACATAATATCACAGATGGAGTTTTGGTTCCTTGCCACTGTCACCTTTGGCTTGCTTAGTTGGAGACAATTTCTGGCAATATTGTTGACTTGATTGCACAGACACTATTTAAAGAGAACTGAACTGAGCTGGATGATGTCATCAATGAATCAGCAATGAACTGACTTTAACTGAAAAACTGACTGTTTTCTATGTCCTCTTGCATTGTCGGCACACGTTTTTCCTGTTTAACACTGTAAAGCAGCTGTGACAATCTGTTTGGTATAAAGCGCTATATAAATAAAGGTGACTATTATAGGCTATGCCAATCACTGATATGCAAAATTGAACATTGGGTGTTGGTTAGACTTATTTATAACAAAATATTGTACATCAATCTCCAATGTTCATCTTTTGAATAGAAAAAAAGGTCAGACTTGTTACAAAAGAGCGACAAGGCCATATTTCCTGAGAACATCATCAAGCAACAAGTGGCAAGCACTAGGCAACATTTTTTAAATGCAGCGGTTGTGCTCGCTGCGTGGTATGCGCGCGCGCACATTCGCTCCACCCTCCTACAGATGTCGGCACGCACGCGAGGAGCCTTGAACTGCGCCGCTGGCCGTTTCGCGTAGCAGGGGTATTTAAACAATATCTCGGGATCCTGTGTCTTACTCTGACATAAGAGAAGGCGTTTGTGGCGTTTTCGTTGCCTAGGCGTGCCAACAAAGACTCGAAGATTTGTTTGTTGTTTACGAACGATTCATGTTAAGGAAAAGGGTGCCTTCAACGGCTTTCAGTCATGCGGACACGGATTCGTAAGTGGTTGGAGATAAACACCAGATAGCCAGTGCTGAAAGTGCTCACATACATTTACAATGACACATTTACAATGATGATTAGAGAATGAATCGTTATCTGTTTGACCAACCGAACCGATCAAAGTGCAAACAAGAAACAAAAGAGGCTTCTGTCAGGGAAGGCGAGGAAGAGGAATCGTTTGCTACAGGAATCACTAAAATTGGCCACTTAATGGGAACCGATAACGGTAGGCTCTCACGAATCTCAGTACGGTACATGATTTGACTGGAGAATGATAGCCTATAACACATTTGAAAATGATTTCAAATTTAGCTTTAACCGAAAAGTTTTAAAGTTTATATCTGTAACACCGCAAATCCTGATAAACAGTAGGCCTAAATGTTTAAATAAAATCACTGTATTGGTCTGTCGTAACACTAAACGTTGTATGCATGCAGACGTAGGGCTAGTGCACATATTTCGCAATTTAAAAAAATAAATGCAACTGTGGATTTGAATTGCTGTTAGGTCACATTACACGATATCACTGCTCTGCGTGGGGTCAAGATGTCAGATTGTACATATTAAAATGATACGTGCTTATAGTCATCTTTACCTGAAACAAGTTGGTTTCGAATGTCACGTTGGAATTTAATGATTAATGAGAGGCATTCTGGGATACCTTTACATCAGTAACGATATAATGTTGATTTTGGCTATCTATTTGAAGTTCTATTATCTAGTTTGTGATGCTGATAAGCACCATAAAGACAGACTGTAAAATGGAACGCTTAATTAAAATGTGGCCATTTTATGAGCAATATTTATTAAACTGTATAGACAAAATACAGCAAATATCATGGAAACATTACCCAATTAATGTTACAAACATTAGCAAAACCTAAAATGTCATATAAAACATCAAACTGATAAGACAATTTCTGGAAACCTCTTTTTACTGATTTTCACAGAAAGTATAAGCAATTATATAATTAGAATAATTAATATAATATACATTTATAATAATATACAGTAACCTTAAATTCTTCTTTAAATGATTTTTCCCTACTGTGTATTCTACCATATCTACAGTTTATGTACACCCAAAGTCTGCATCTTAAATCTAAGGTGATTTTCTGATTGAGGAACAACAAGGCACAACACTGATACACAAACACATTGTATTTCCAAATAAAACAAAACTTTTAAAATGTTTAGGATGGGGTCTGCTTCCAGTTCATGAACACATCCCAGGTGCAGCAGGTCACAGAAGTAGGTCTAGGCTCACTGCTGAAGTTGCACTTACACCTACTGCTGTCAGAAAAAAAATATATATATATATATTAAAGGAATACGGAATAATAAAAATTGTAAAATGAAATAATGAAAATTTTGTCATTAATCACTTACCCCCATGTCGTTCAAACCCGTAAAAGCTTTGTTCGTCTTCGGAACAAAATTTAAGATATTTTGGATGAAAACCGGGAGGCTTGTGACTGTCCCATAGACTGCCAAGTAAAATATACTGTCAAGGTCCAGAAAAGTATGAAAAGCATTGTCAGAATAGTTCATCTACCCTCAGTGGCTGTAATTGATTTTCGGGGACTTTTCCCCCTCAAATTATACAGACACAACATTACAGATGAAAATCTGAACAATATGGCTGTTTTCATATAGCTGGAAATAATTATCAAGATATAATGTAATAAAGGAGCCGCTGGAATCTATTTGATTTAATTAGATGGTTCCTATTTTAGATTATACAGCGCTCTACTGTCCATGTAATCATGGTTTTAATTCCAGTACTTACGTCCAGTATAGAAGTTCAGTGTCCATTAAAGAAAACCTCTTAAATTAGCTACACTTTAAAATCACTCACAGTAATTACAGTTATCGGACAGCTAGGTTGCTAGCATCTGCTACTACAAAAGGACTGTAACAGAATATAACATATTGAATGTTAGGTAACAGATAATAAACAGATGTTCACTACAGGCCATTTTTCTGCCCACACATTTGAGATCTATTGGGCATTTCAGTGACTTTCTGTGGCCTTTTTGTGCTGACCCCTTGTTAATTTCTGATCCTGGTGCCTTCTGAACTATGATGCCCAGATTGGCTAACAAAGATATTTCACCTTGTACGACAGATTTACAGTGAGTGAATCTGACAACTGATGTCTGCACAGGTTCAGGGCATTGGTTCGAATACTTGTGCCTGGTTACAAATATTTGTCTTGAAATATTAAAATATGACAGTTGACAAAATATTTTTTAACACATTCTTCTGTTATTTTAGCGAATTAGATGGCCTGCTCAAATAACAGTTCATCTGGGATGACGTGTGATCAGCAGTTACAATAAAAATGAGATGTGTGACCAACCTTAATCTGTTTTGTCTTCTCTGTTTTATCCTCTCTTTTTCAGTTTTAGAGTTAAAGGGGAAGGAGGACAAGTCTCAGTGGAAGGTGTTAATTGAGGATATAAGTGTTTTACAATGGGTGTTTTCATTTCTGTTTTTAGGTGAGACCTGTTGCACACACACAGAGCAAAAAAAATACTTTTGGGTGCTGAATAGAAATTTCCATGATGCTTCCCATTGTGTGTCAGATTGACACTGTTACATTGTAACTAATTCTGAATGTGTGTTGGCAGGAACGGCCTGTCTGCTGTTGATGATATATTTGATGTTCACCTCTCTGTGGCTATTTCCCACACTCTACTTCACATGGCAGATCTATGATTGGCACACACCCGAAAGAGGTCAACCCATTATTAGAACAAACATTTTTATTCTTAACAGTACACACAAACACATGTGTAGATGGTAAAATGGATAGTAGATAGTGGATAGTCAAAATGATGTCAAGTGAAATATCCATCTAAACTCACAGGTTAAACTACGATCAGAAAATTCCATTTAGCCTAATTCTTAAAACAGCTTTCACTGTCTGACAGAATTAAAAATATTGTGTCAAAATGTTAATATTTTCTGTGTCCACTAGGTGGCAGACGAACAAAATTTGTGAGAAGCTGGGAAGTATGGAAACACTACAGAGACTATTTTCCTGTGAAGGTAAACATCACACCCAGTAACTGACGTAACACATGAGTTGTTCTTTGACTTTAGCTCTTGAATTTTTTTGTGTATCCCACCCCTTCTTTCTCTCTATCCTTCTTTGACTTTCCATTCCTTCAGCTAGTGAAGACGGCTGAATTGAGTCCCAGTAAGAACTATATTATGGGTTGTCACCCCCATGGCATCATGTGTGTGGGAGCCTTCTCGTGTTTCAGCACAGACCGTAATGGATTTGCAGAAACCTTTCCTGGAATACGCCCCACACTTGCAATTCTTGCTGGACTTTTCCGCCTTCCTCTCGTCAGAGAGTATATTTTGTCTGCAGGTCAGAAACGAAAGTTAAATTGAGACTCAATGAGAGAGAAGACGACATTGAAAAGGATGAATTGTTTCTCCATCTATTCCTTTTTCTCAGGTCTGTTGCCTGTGAGTAAGGAGAGTTTAGATTACTTGCTGAGCCGTACTGGTGTGGGTAACGCTGTGGTCATCATCATTGGTGGGGCAGAGGAATCACTTACCTCGTCTCCAGGAGTAAACACTTTAGTCATGAAACACAGGAAGGGTTTTGTACGACTGGCCCTTGAACATGGGTAAGAAAGAGACGAGAACAAGACAAGAAGATTGTCTGAAATAAACCTCTAGTTTAAACCAGTGGTCCTCGACCAGGGATCGAGACCCACTATGGGATCTCAGCAAACTTCCAAGGGGGCCACCGGATGACTTAATTTACTACAGTAATATTAATACAATGAATATACATATTCACATTCTTCAACTCAAAATGCTAAAAAGTACATAATATCATGTCTGTGTCCCAGTTTCAACTTTACCATGTAATAACATGTACACATATTTTAATAAGCAGCAACTGCCAACTTATGAAAAACTATTCTGGTTTTAACATGTTTGACTACATATCCTGTGTCTTGTTGCTGTTCACTCAGGGCTGACCTGGTTCCTGTGTACTCCTTTGGTGAGAACGAGCTGTTCCCACAGGTGGTTCTGTCCGAGGGCAGTGTTGGTCGACGGCTGCAGGTTCTATTTAAGCAAATTATGGGTTTTGCTCCATGTCTCTTCACTGGGGGGCGCTGGCTGCTTCTGCCATACAGACGCCCTGTCACCACTGTGGGTCAGTTCAAAACACTTGCATTTCACATCATATTTTCTTTAACAATGATTATTGCTTTTGTAAAGAATCAAGATGTTGCTGGTAGAGACCCTTTTCATCTGTATGCTACTGACACGAATATAACTGCTGAGCTGTTCTTCAGATTGAAGTTTCACTTTTTGGTATGAACTATGAATGCAATGGTCCTTTGTCTCTTTCAGTTGGCCGTCCCATTACTGTGCCTCAGGTTGACAGTCCATCGCAGGAACAGGTGGATCATTACCACACTCTGTACATGAAGGCTCTATCTGAACTTTTCCACAGACACAAAACCAGCTGTGGACTGGCCGACACGCACGTGCTGCGCTTCATTTAGAAATGTTGGAAGGCACAAAGTTATTGAAACAGCTGCTGGATTTATTTTGTGGGACAGAAACATGTGTATTTCTGTATTGTTTTCATGTGAAAGGTTTAGCTTTTTGGTTCCCCAAAATGATGCTCAAAGCACTAAGTGAACCAAATGAATTAATGCAGTTTGGGATCTAAATCAGAATGATGCTCTCTTCCTATGGAGCTGTATATGTGCTACAAAAAAAAACTTTAGTTATCCAAGAAGAAAGGTTTTATCACCTTTATCACAGTGATGGAAATTTAAAACATGTTAGTGCTCATAATGAAAATATGTATAAAGAGTATTTTAAAGAAGTATGAAAATATAATTTTCAGCTAATAATTATTTTAATATAAGAATTATGGATGATTTATACAGGTATATTGATGCTTTTACCTTAAATTCATTAGTGGCATTTTAAAGTGCAAAGTATTGAATATACCTCTCTTCTTTGCAAAACAAATCATAAAACAAGCACATTTTTACTACTTCCAGTCATTTATTTGTTTCAGACAACTCAATTTTTTAACAGTAAGAGGAACAATTATTTATACATATTTACATACAAAAGCAATACTCTGTGTTAAATACAAAACTTCATATACAAAAACCATTGTAACTGCTGCAGGTTCCTTTAATTTTGATAAAGAAATCTCTGAACAGGCATTTTGCTTTTTAAAGAACATTTTTTAACTTTTGTAACGATAAGATTTGAGTCCTTCCTTTCTGCCAATTGTGGTCATTTACTCCAAAACACTTAAATAGCAGTTTTTCCACTGGCATTCTCTATGTTTTAAGACCAAGCCAAAGCTTGCCACAGAATGAACTCTTTTTACAATACTTGAACAGCTCCTCATTTTTTGGCAAATGCTTTATATGCTTCATCCTATTATGTGAAATTTCAAATGTAGTGCAGCCTATTTGTTATATAAAGAGCTGCAGAGATGACATTATTTTAGCAGTCAGGTCTTAGACTTCTAGTGATTAATACCTCAACATGTTTGCACAGGCAAATGACTGTGATGTCTCTGAGGAATGTGAACTTGTAAGTGTGCAGTTTGACCCATAAGCTTGTTTTGATTTTGACAGAAGTTCAGTTGGGAGGAACAAATCATACTGTCCACTTTAGACACCTGAAAAGACAAAAAACACAATTTATTTCATCTACCCTAGCCCTTTTAGTTTACCATATGCCACCTAAGTATTTGATCTATTTTAAAGAGGTTTCATCTTGATTTTAAAGGGATAGTTCACCCAAAAATGAAAATTCTGTCATTAATTATTCATCCTCACGTCCCAAACCCGTAAGACCTTCGTTCATCTTAAGCTGGGTGCACACTGTGTGATTTTTAATAGTCCTTTATGAATGTTACTTGTCAGACTGTATGAACATGATGATCGTGTCATACTGTGGGATCAAAGTTGTCATTAAAGGGGTCATATGATGCAATTTCAAGTTTTCCTTTCTCTTTGGAGTGTTACAAGCTGTTCGTGAGTAGATAAGATCCCTAAAGAGATATTGTTTATAAAAGTTAAGATTCGTCCACGCCCTCCTAAAACGGCCTGTTTAAACGCGCCCCCACATGTCTATGTCACTGTATGTGAAGATTTGCATAACGCCACCCAAATGTTTAAGCAAAGAAAGAAGGCATAACTTTGATTCTCGCTGTAGTATTGTTGCTGTGTCCTGGAGTTGTGTTTGTGTCACTGTGTGATAGCAAAACTACTTTGTTTGGCCTTCCAAAAGAGGACACAACTAGAAATCAGTGGTTAATTTGTATTTACAACACTGTTCCAGAACAGTGCAACACAAATATTTGAGTGTGTGCAGCACATTTTATGGATGACTCTTTCCTGGGAGAGTAGCCTACAAGGCTATTTCTATAAAGTGGGGCAATTCCAACTTTGCAAGGATAGTCTGGCACTTCTGACTAACAGCCTGTAAGTTTGTTTTTATATTTAAAGAATTTGCCACTGACTTATCAAATGCAAGTTTTGAGCAGTGTAGAGTAGCGCTAGTTGTTTGTCGTTTCTCCGGTCACAAATGCAGACATGGTTTTATGTTTACGCTGCCCAATGCAATGCATAAAAATACAGTATAAGTCATTATAATCAGTAATTATGTCCCCACTGGATGCAACAAATGCCTCATTTGTAATGGGTTTTATAGGTTTTGTCTCGTCATGCTGGGACATGTCATCACAGTATGGTAAGGGGCATAACATTTCTGTCACACGCTTGAGGTATTCGGCCAATCACAACGCACTAGATAGCTGGCCAATCAGAGCACACCCTGCTTTTCAGAATGATGAGCTTTGTAAAAATCTATGCGTTTCAGAAAGGAGGGGCATAGAGGAGAAACAATAATGTACAGTATGTGTAAAATAATTTTTTTTTTAACCTTAAACTGCATAAACATATGACATTACACCAAATACACACCAAATAATGTTCTTTTTAGCAACGTCATATGACCCCTTTAAGATATTTTTGATAAAATCCGAGAGCTTTCAGACACTACATAGACAACTCAAATGACACGTTCAAGGCCCAGAAAGGTAGTAAGGACATTGTTAAAATACTCCATGTGACATAATGGTTCAACTGTAATTTTATGAAGCTACGAGAATACTTTTTGTGCGTGAATTGAAGAAAAACAAAAAATAACAACTTTATTCGCCAATTTCTTCTCTTCCATGTCAGTCTTCAACATACATTCATGAGAGTACCACGATGCACACCGTACATGAACGAAGCTCTCACAGGTTTGGAACGACATGAGGGTGAATAATTAATGACAATTTTTATTTTTGGGTGAACTATCCCTTTAAATGGATAATGAAAATTCTGCTGTCATTTACTCACCCTCCTATAGTTCTAAACCTGCATAACTTTCTTCTTGGAAAGCATTCTTCAGTTCAAAATATCTTCTTTTCCACAGAAAACAAAGTCATACAGGTTTGGAAACAACATGAGGTAAACAATGACAGAATTTTCATTTTTAGCTGAATTGTTTGATTAATGTCGCCTTTTTTGTGGCGTCAGTGTGTTGTAACAAAATTGTTTGTGTTTGCTATTATTTGGTATTTCTTTTAAGAAGTGTGTTGCCTTCCACCCACACGTGTGAACGAGTGCGTTACCTGGTCTCGTGGTGTGTTCCTAAACATCGCACACAGCAGTAGCGAGCTCCACATGACACACAAGTGTAGTTTGAAGGGAAGCCACACACTGCACAGAAATGTCGCTGAGGAAACTTGGAGGGCTCAGCACATGCAGTCAGATAGTTTGGACCCTCACTGACACTCAAGTCCTGAAAGAGAAAAAGTGAGTAAGAGGTACAAAAACATATCCAGGATTCCAAAAAAGAGAAGAAATATGTTGTTTAAGCCTATTTTTAGAACAAATAATTTACATTGTGTACAGACATTTTACCTGAGGACTTTTTTTAACTAAAGGTTCTTAACAGTAGTACTAATTACTGTATTAACATTAATTATGAGTACTTCACACTTTAAATCACAGCCTTTTCAGAATAACAGTAACGAGAATTGTGCTTAACTGTCATAATGGTCTTAAATGATTATTTTTTATGTTATTGTTTTTTCTAAATGTGTCATGCTGTTTTTAACGTTTCATGACATTCACCCAAGAAAAGTGTGCGAGAGTTTCCCTCTGGATGTTTCTCAGCACGCAGTACTAATGAGTGACAGATGCGTTACCTCCTCCTCCAGAAGAGTCTGGAAGTTTTTGCGGAACCTCTGTTTAAAATGATCACCCCTTGTCTTCTTCCTCCGCTTGCCTTGAAAAATAAAAATGCATCAGGTGAGAACAACACAGACATCACAACAGTCAGCGTCGGTGACAGTTCGCAAAGAAGGATTTAATGCGAGCAAAAAGATGGGGACTGATGCATAACACCGACTCGATTCGTTACCGGATTCGTTGCTCTCGTCGAATTGCGGCAGCCGCTTGACGAGCTGCGGGAGGCTCGCGTGAGGGTCGTCCTGGAAGTTGTCTTTCTCGAGAGCCTCGAGCTGGCGGGTTAAACGGCGCTGGCGCGTCGCGCTGTCCAGCACGCGCCGCTGGTTAGGATCCTGCGAACGGACTGAGGACAAGTCGTCTGAATGTGAACTACAGCTGGACTTACATGATCAGAAAACATGGCACGACTGTTTACATGTTTTGCCGCATATTTAGGACTGGAAACAGATTGACAATTATTGCGATTAATTTATTTTTGCGATGCAATGTTAAAGGATAGGCTACAGAAGTTTGAATGGAAAGCACATTTACCAGCTATTTTCTTCTCCGCCATGACCGGAAGTTTACTACTACTACTACTACTTCTTCTTCTCTTTGTTCAATGGCCGTTCACGCCTTAGGAGTATTACCGCCACCTACTGTATCTCTTACGCTCATGGGTGATGAATCTGTATTGCTATCCTCAAAAAAAAAAAAAAAAAAAAAAAAAAAAAAACCCACCCCAGAGGACCAGTGACCAAGCTTCAGCTGGCGCTGCGTGTTCAGTTCCTCCAGCTTCCGCACTGCACTGGGCTCCTCAACCTCCGAGATGGGCAAAAGTATCATGATCCTCATCCTCAGACATAGTCCTAAATCCTGTGGTCTAATCCTGTAAACTCTAAAAATGTTAAAAACCACCTTATATATCTCATTATCACTCAAACCCTTTCCCAGCAGGTTCATGACGTTCGCTGGCCTATTCCTTGTATTACTAAAAAGACTGTTCCACTGATCATCATATTTACTACATTTAAAAAGCACATGCTCTTTTTTTTTTTTTATTTTTTTTTTTTAAGAATTGGCTAGGTGACGCTGTCACAAAAAAGAAGAAGAAGAAAAAAAAAAGAAAAAGTCCTATAAATGCAGTCCTGAAACTGCACTCTGAGGTCGCAGAGGGTCTGGCTGCAGACTTGCACTTGCACTCTCAGACTTGCATTCTCAGACTTGCAATCTCAGACACTTGCACTTCCGATAGTGACATTACTTGCAGTCTTTATTTTATATTTTGTTCTATTTATTTATTATTTTTTGTTTGAATCTTTTAACATTTCACAACAGCAGCCAGGTGTTGAAGACAAGAAAAAATAAATTAAATTACGAAGTCACTTGCAATCGCCACTTTCACTCTCAGCTACCTGCGACGTCACTTGCAATCAACAGAAATCGTGCATGTTGCCAATGGAGACAAGACGCTGTGGTGATTAAACAATTAAAACTAATTTAGTACCATCACGTACAGGGGTCCTGCAAGAAAAAAAAAACAAGACACGCAAATCCGCGGCCACAAAACAGCAGAATATGAATGCAATGCGCAAAGTCTCTCATTACGTGTTTTCCTCCCGTAGAAAACATAAACACTTAATATGGCTTAATGTATTAAGATGCTATTCAAATATCAAATTCGATATAGTTTATTAATATAATGAATAATGTATAAAACATGGCAAAACATGGCATAATGTGGCATAATAATAGACTAAGAAGATAAAGAAGAAACTCAATATGCTCCTCTTCATTATTAAAATATACATAAACAATATGTACAGGCAACCAGGTGAGCCCAGAATAAATGCAACATGCAAAGTTTCGCGTTAAGCGTTTTTCCATATAGAATAACTGTCTACAGCTCTTTTATTTCTTATATGTCCATTAAGCTATGTTTTATTTATAATGATTTTCTACGGGAGGAAATGAAACGCTTAACGAGAGACTTTGTGCATTGCGTTCATATTCTGCTGTTCTGTGGCCGCGGATTTGCGGGTCTTGTCTTTTTCTTGCAGGACCCTGTACGTTACGGTACTAAATTAGTTTTAATCGTTTAATCACCACAGCGTCTTGTCTCCACCGGCAACACATACGATTTGTGTCAATTGCAAGTGACGTCGCAGGTAGCTGAGAGTGCAAGTGACGATTGCAAGTGACTTCGTAATTTTGTTTCTTTTTTCTTGACTTCACCACCTGGCTACTGTTGTAAAATGATGAGAGATTCAAACAAAAAGTAATCAATAAATAGAACAAAATAAAAAAGACGGATGTCACTAGCGGAAGCGCAAGTGTCTGAGAATGCAAGTGCAAGTCTGCAGCCAGACCCTTCTCGGATTTCTCGACATATTCTTATCGAGGTCCACTAGGGGGCCCCATTCGGCCTTCAATGCAACAAGTTCAGCCTTTTGAAGATAACGCAGCAAGAAATGTGTGTCCTTCATGTATTTTCATGACGTTTAAATATCCCTCTGAAAGATTCGAATGAACTTTGTGAATGTGTTTATGAGATTTTACAAATGGGATGAGTTAAACACCAATTGAAATTGGGTCTATGGATAAATAAAACTATTAAAAATACTTGTTGTAGCCTACTTTAATGAATGAAAAAGAATTTGAAGTACAATAATAATTTGGACTATGCCGATATTATTTATCAGAATACTACTGCTTCTTGTTTGCATTCCATTGATGTGGTCTACAACAGTCTTTGCCGCTTTGTTCTCCGCTGTCCCTTTAGGACACATCGTTGTGTGTTGTACAGACATTTGTCCTGGTTTGCCCCTTCTGCCAGGAGACCGTATCACTGGTTACAATTTATTTTTAAAAGTTATTACTTGAATTATCCAGTTTATCTCAAGCAACACTTAGTGCTTTATAATTCACTATACAGCCTGCGACACAATGATCAGATTTTTTTTGTTGTTCCTAGAGTTAAAAGACAGGTAGGGAAATATGCATTTTGTTTTAAGGCTCCATATGATTGGAATAAACTTCCATTTTCTATCCGTTCTTTAACTTCACTTACAGAGTTTCGAAGGGCCCTTGGGGAACATCTTCGGAACATTTGTCTTTGTTTCTATTTTTGTTTGTTTGACCTTGGACTTGGAATGTATTGGTCATGTGTTTATTATTTCTCATTTTTATGTCCTCATTTTTATTTATTTATTATTATTATTATTATTGTTATTATCATCATCAATGTTTTTGTTTGTGTTCCTCTTAGTCCTTGATCTTGTGCAATGCTAGTCATGTGGTTGTTTTTTTGTCATGTCACTTGTGGGGTTCGTGTTGGGTGGGGTGGGGTTGAGCATTGTGAGCTGGAATGTGTGTGTTTTTGTATTTTGTTGTGCTGTTTTTGACCGTGATATTTGCTCTGCTGTTTTGGTTCATTTTGCTTTGATGTATTGGAGGACCCCCTCGAAAACGAGATGTTTCATCTCAAGGGGTTAATCCTCGCAATAAAGATATGTTAATAAATAAAAATAACGTAAACGAATTTATCTTTTATGAGAATCTATGCACTATTACACACGATAACTTATTACTATAGCCTAGCCTATTTATTACTGTAGACTATCAGCTTACTAGGCTAGGCTAAATAAATGATTCAAATATCAATGTTTTCTGTTTAGGCTATTTTCCAAGCGCAAGATGTTATAAAACAGACGTAGCCTATTGCGTAATGTCTTGTCACTGTATTTTTAGACGTTTATTAGCGCTTACCGTCATAAGGCGAAAGTGAAAGTTGAGCTGTGTCTGTGATTTTTAACGCTCAACCCTCTCGCAGCAGCACTTTAAACCTCAGAAGAGAAGCAAACGGTGAGAACGTTTTATGTCCTCCATTCATTTCCATGATTTACAAAAATGCTCACATATTTCGTACTTTTTGCTATTAAATAGCCTATATTATTAGATAGCCTACACTATTAAAAATATTTGTTGAATGAAAAAGAATTTGAGGTAGCCTACAACAATAAAGTAACCGAATTTATATTTTGTGAGAATCTATACACGCGATAACTTATTACTATATTTAGCCTATTACTGCAGACTATCAACTTACTAGGATAGGCTAAATAAATGATTCAAATATCAATGTTTTCTGTTTAGGCTATTTTCCAAGCGCAAGATGTTATAAAACAGACGTAGCCTATAGCGTAATGTCACTGTATTTTTAGACGTTTATTAGCGCTTAACGTTACAAGACGAAAGTGAAAGTTGAGCCGTTTCTTAGTGACTAGTGATTTTTTACGCTCTAACCTCTCGCAGCACTTTAAGCCTCAGAAGAAAAACAAACAGTGAGTAGCGTATTATGTATGTCCTCCATTAATTTCCATAATTTACAAAAATGTCTGCGTTAACTTTAACCGTATCTTATTACCCTTTAATCTGTGTATGTGTTCATGAGATTTTAGTGCATCAGAGCTTAGAATGAACAAAGGGGTGTTGCCTAGATACGCACAATCTGTAATGTTCGAATATAGGCTATTTTAAATAAAGCAGTCCCATGGCACACTGAAGCACTGAACAGCCTACAGGGAAAAAGATAGAAAGGGGAAAAATCAATAATTAAACACTGCGTCGTCATTGTTGGTATAGTATCAGACATTTGCACATATAGCTATACGAAAATCAAGCTCAAATGAATGACAAAGAAAAACATTTTAATGAGTGCAACGGGGACCAGAAAGAGGGGTTATGTTGTAGCTGCTATGGGAATCACTAGCCTACAGAAAATTAAAGAAGAAAAAAATGCAAGTAGAAAAAAAATGTTTTTTTTCGTCTGCGTTTTCTATTCAAAGAAGATGGCCGGAATCCAGTTTCATAGAAACATTTGGAGGCTCTTTTTTTAGCACAAGCGGGAAAATTACACTCGTTTCTTCGCTAAAATCAAATGAAGGCAAGTAGGCCTAATAGTAGACATGTTGTGACTGTAGGATTAGAAGATTTCTCACTTTTAGACATATGCCCTTTCCAGTACTACAACATACAGTGTCAGTATTTTCAGGCACTACTTGGTTTGTCTAATAAAATAATGTTTAATAATGTTTAAAGTAAGCATGAAACGGAATAAGCAATTGTCTTTTGTCTCTCTACTATGAGTCTATCCGAGTGAAACGGCATCTGAAATGAGAGGGCGGGACTTGATTTCTTCCTTCGGGAATTGATTGGATTGTTGGAAGTTGGGGCGTTGCTAACCAAATGGCGGCAGATCTGAATGTCAGTTTGCATTTAGTAGTGAGGGGAATTCTCTCCACTGGATTCACCGGCGAAACCCTAGCATGAAGACAATTTTTTTTATCCACAGTAATTTTACACTTGTCTAGTATAAATGTGTCGCGTTGTTTCATAATTACAGTGTATACATTTTTCTTTATTTACCCTCAAAAAATTGAAGTGAAATGTGACAACATGCCCCGTGGGTGGGGTACATTGTAAGATCTGAGGGGCACGTTGTAACATGACCATATGACAGCTTAAAATGTTATCTGATCGAATTAAAAATATATACATGACAAACTAAAATATTTTGTTAATAAAATATATATATTAAATATATATATATTATATATATTAAAATATATATAAAAACGCCATTATTTTATTTGGAAATATATAATATATATATATATATATATATATATATATATATATATATATATATATATATATATATATATACATATATATATTTCCAAATAAAATAATGGCGTTTTTTAAGAATTAAAAATAATCTGATTTTGGAGTTTGACAATGAACACATTGCAACCATGCTTGGGACGGCCCACATAAATGAGCAAAAATGCTTTACATGTCTTTAAATAATAATTTCTAAATATTAAACATTGACTGTCAGTCTTTATTCACCTGCTTCTCGTTGTTTCTCATTAAAATTAATTAAAGTAAATAGTGTAAATTACAACGTGCCCCATCTGCGCAACTGTAATTTAAAACTGGTTAGTGTCTGCTAGTTATCAAAGCATTAAAAAACGATCTGAACTGATAAATAACAGATTGGAGATTAAAATAATAGTAGATTTGTCTCATTTTAAATGAATAATAAAAACTGAGATGAAAAGTTTACTTAAGCCAGAATTTGAATTTTACTATGGTAAAATAAATGTTCAGCGATATCTTCAAAAGATTTTTGAATTGTGGCGCAATTTTTTTTTCTATACGATTTTGATGTGGTTACTTATAAATACTGTAAGTTTTGTTATGCTAGCATGTGTGGAAATATTCAAACCACGTGTGTTATAACCACGAGTTACATTGTGCCCCGCGCTCCCGTACTCCCTCATGGCTTGCGTCAGCACTGGTCGATGCATTGATTTCTATAAAGTGAAGCATCAGTTCCCTTTCATAGGTCACTTCGATGCTGCGGTGACGTCACCGTATGGGAACACCTTTCGGTGTGACGAATGTCTGAAGCCCTATACCATCCCGCCAATTTTATTGGCCAAATAGCGCTTGGCACCGCCTTATTCATGCGTACGCCATGGTATACCTTATTGCCGCGCGCTATTTCGCTCAGATTTCATTTCCTTCAGGAAAGCGAATCATCTGTGCCCTAAGGAAACCATCTTGCGTTCTCAGCGTTTTTTTCTTCGAGCAGTGTTCAACTCCTCTTCGCGGACGCGATGAGTCAACGTAAGGTAAGAGCCGTATAACGGGTTTATCACGGGGAGGCACTCATGAGAGGTTCGTTTAGCAGCCTCTCTACATGTTCTCTCTGTGATAGCATGCGGCTACAGTACTGCTCTCGGGAGTGTATTTTCTCTAGGTAGCCTCGCGTCTAACCTCCGCCGTTACGCTTCTGCAGTCGCCGAGGCGCCGCACAAGGCGGTGGTTTGGGGCGATGTGTGCGGCTTGGACTATGAGGACAGTGATGCGCTGGAGTTTTTCCACTTCGCTCGCTCTCCCCCACTCGAGTGTGTTAAATCAGCAGATTTGCTTTTACTAACTATGTTTGTCCACCGCAGCTTCGGACTCAGAGTACGCTCTGGCCAGCACATGCGGTTCTCTCCCTCCGAGCGGACAGGAGAAACGCGCCTCCCCTTTCTCAGTGAGCTGTTGAATGTGGTTACCCGCGTGGTGGATAAACTATCCCCCCCCCGTGAGCCGCTACCCTTCTTCACGGATCTCCACCAAGAGGTGGAGATCCGTGGCCTAAAGTCTCGCCCCCTCTCGAAGGCGCGGCCTAAAGTCTCGCCCGTGGCCTAAAGTCTCGCCCCCTCTCGAAGGCGTGTCGAGTCGCGTCTAATCTCGGCAAATTTACTTCACTTGATGGCGGTTCTATCGAGAAAGATATCACAACCGGAGGCTGTGAAAAAGCTGCGGGGGGCAACAGATTTGGCGCTAAGTGCTACCAAACATAATGCCCGAGCAGTGAACCGTTCTATGACGGGGATGTTAACGGTCGAGCGCCACCTTGGCTAATCTCGCCGACATTACAGAAAAGCTGAGTTGGACGGCAAAAGCCTCTCGTCCTCAATCCCCTTACAGCAGTTCCTGATACTTCTGCTGTTCGTCAGGGACTGTTCCCTCCACTAGAGAGCGCTGTTGGACTGCTAATGCACATCCAACCCTCTCACTGCAGTCCCCACGCTCTAACATTGACTGTCTCGCAGCAAAGGCACCTCGAGAGTCATTGGATCGAGCTATCACTTGAGCGCCCCCTCAGACACTCTGCACAATCCAGCCTTCAGAGTTTTAGGGATGGCACAAGAGGCTGACAAAGACAGCCCGTTTATGACGGCTCACACAGCTGCCGCGTTCTCGCTAGCAGCGGGGCCCAATGTTTATCTTGTTGGATTAAATCCTGCCGTGGATACGTTTAAGGATTATACACAACGAAACGCAGCGACTTTGACGCATGCACTTCCATTTCTGTTTGTAAGGGACTGTGCCCTCCACTGGAGAGCGCTGTTGGACCGCTAATGCACATCCAACCCTCTCACTGCAGTCCCCACGCTCTAACATTGACTGTCTCGCAGCAAAGGCACCTCGAGCATCATTGGATCGAGCTATCACTTGAGCGCCCCCTCAGACACTCTGCACAATCCAGCCTTCAGAGTTTGAGGGACGGCACAAGAGGCTGACAAAGACGGGCCCGTTTATGACGGCCCACACAGCTGCCGTAAGCACGCTAGCGGCGTGGCCTGATGTTCATTTTGTTGGATTTAATCCTGCCTTGGATACGCTTCAGGATTAGACACAATGAAACGTAGTGACTTTGACACATGCGCTTTCCTTGCTTACGGATGCTGTGAGCTTTCCGTGCTCGGACATTAATGCATGTGGGAACTCTGCAGGTGGAGGCTTGGAAACCACTACGTTTTTCCGGGCCGCAGGGTAGCGCTTGCCTGGCATTTTCACTATGGGTGTTACGCACAATTCGTCACACATACATCATTCAGTTCAGAAAGGCCCGCCCTTTTTGACGTGGAAATCTTCCCATGGTTGTTAAACCAAAGGAAATCATGGTGCTGCGGCAGGAGCATCTCTGCTGGGAATAGGGGCTATAAAAGTACACCCCTCTCAGATGGAGTCAGATTTTACAGCCGGTATTTTTGTGTAAAAAAAAAAAAGTGGCAATTTACGCTGTTTGAATCTTGCACTCAGAATGAACAAAGAAATCAAGATGTTAACGGTAAAGTCTATTCTGTCTCAGATTCAACCAAAGAGTTGGTTTGTCACGATCGATCTGAAGGATGCATATTTTCATATTCAGATCATCAAGAGACACAGGAAGTTCCTCAGATTCGCTTTAGCCTTGGCTCATCGAGTATTTTTGAAATGCATGGACGCAGTTCTGGCCCCATTGTGGCTCCAAGGCGTTTGCGTATTGAATTACCTGGATGATTGGCTGGTGTTAGCACAATCGCAGACTCAAGCACACTCCCATTGGGATCTTGTGCTGATTAATCTAAACAGCCTGGGCTTATGCACAAATTTCCAGAAGTGTGTTTTTAATTCCCTCTCAGCGGATAACCTTCTGGAAATAGACTTGGACTCTCGCGCGTGATGACAACAAGACTATCTCTCCCGCGCGATCAGTCTCTCACGTTATGCCTGCGCCATTTCATAGCAGGTCACGCAGTGACGGTGAGTTTGTGCCTCAGACTTTTGGGTCTATGATAGCAGCATCCCCTGTAATCCGTCTGGGCTTGCTTCACATGCGCCCATTTTCAGGTGTGTTATGTCGATAAAACCATGGATGTCAGCTAAATTCCTACAACTGGAGTTCAGCTGGGGATTCGTGCTTCCCGCGAGACTGGCACGACGGACGTGTCTTTGACCAGTTGGGGAACTGTTTGTCAAGGACGCCCAGCTCATGGAGCATGGACTGCGACACAACGCGGCTGGCATATAAACAGGTTGGAATTGCTGGCAGTTTTTATAGCTCTCCAGTATTTCTTGAATCTGCTGATCGGCCGTCATGTACTACTCAGGTCAGACAACATGGCGGTTGTGTCGTATCTGAATTAGCAAGGAGGATTACGCTCTCACCCCCTGTGCAGGCTGGTGAGGATAATTCTTCTTTGGTCTCAGAACAGATTTCTGTCGATCCGAGTGGTTCATGTCCCCGGGCACTTGAACTTCGGAACGGATTTGTTCTCCAGACAGAGCCTGGAGCAAGGGGAATGGAGGTTGCACCCCCAAACGGTAGCCTTATATGGCAAGTATTTGGAGAAGTGAAAGTGGACTTCTTCATGTCGAGCACGACTACGCATTGTCCGCTATGGTTCTCCCTATGCCCTCCATCGCCCCTAGGCATGGATGTGTTAGCTCACGATTGGCCCAGGACCAGCTTATGCTTTTCCTCCAATTCGACTAATTCCAGCAGTGCTATCCAGATTTTGGCTGGACAGTGTGGAGCCACACACCCGTGGTTTGCGGATCTGGTCAATATGTAGCGGGCTCTCCGTGGAGATTCCCCTCAGACAGGACTTACTATCGCAAGCACGAGGGATGACTTGGCACCCAAGGCCAGATCTATGGAAGCTGTTGGCGTGGCCTCTGAGCGGGAGTGAGTTAATATGTCCCGGTTTTTCAGTTGTAAACCACCGAGACTATAATGAATTCTAGGGCAGTTTCTACGAGACGCTTTATGCTTTCGAAAGGGAAACGGTTTACTGCCTGATGTGGAATTCATAATTTAGATCCAGTTTACTGCCCCGTGGCTTCAGTACTGGATTTTCTTCAAGAGTGTTTTTCTGATGAAGTAACACCAGCCACTCTTGAAATTTACGTGGCAGCAATTTCAGCTAACCACGTATACATAGATGGTACTTCAGTGGGCCATCATCCGCTGGTCTGTTGCTTATACAGGGTTTGCGACGGCTAAGGCCTTTCCTGCCCTGCACGAGTTCCTTCATGGAATTTATTCATTGTGTTGCAAGGTCTATCAGAACATCCGTTTGAGCCCTTGAAAAATAAATAAATAAATAAATAAATCCTACTTTAAAGACAGTTCTTCTTGTGGCTTTATCCTCCCTCATGAGAGTTGGGGATTTGCAGGCTCTTCTGTTTGGCCCTCGTGCATGGACTTTTCACCAGGGTTTGTGAAAGTACTGCTGCGACTGAGGCCTAATTATGTCCCTAAGGTCGCCTCGAACCCCTTTCACTTTTAACAAGTGGTTTTGGAAGCTTTACTCCCTGCTGAGGCCGGGGCTAGGAGATCTGAGTCTTTGCCCTGTCAGAGTGCTGAAAGACTTATGTTGATCGAACAGCTCCATGGCGTGAGTCCGACCAGCTGTTGTCTGTTAGGACACAAAATAGAGGCTGTGCTATCACAAAGCAGCGCATGTCCCATTGGTTGGTGGGTACTATATCTTTAGCCTATGAGGCGCGCGGACTCGCTTCGCCCTTAGGAATTAGAGCTCATTTCACGAGAGCAGTGGTTTCATCGAAATCATTTCTCAGTGGATCTTCTATAAATGATGTCTGTGCTGCGGCAGGATGGTCCTCTCCGAGCACTTTTTTCAAGTTTTACAGTCTTGATGTGAGGATGGCTCCTGGCTCCCGGGTTCTATCCGCTTGAGCAGATGCTTTCCTTGGATCCCAACTATCAGGTACGTCAGGCGTTATGGTATAGGGTTCCCATACGGTGACGTCACCGCAGCATCGAAGTGACCTATGAAAGGGAACATCTCGGTTACGTATGTAACCACGGTTCCCTGAATAGGGAACGAGATGCTGCGGTCCCGGCCGTTCCGTACCTTGATAGCATTTCTTCAGTTCATGAAATCTGAGCGAAATAGCGCGCGGCACTCAGGTATACCATGCGTACACATGCGTAAGGCGGTGCCAAGAACTATTTGGCCAATAAAATTGGCGGGATGGTATAGGGCTTCAGACATTCGTCACACCGAAAGGTGTTCCCATACGGTGACGTCACCACAGCATCTCGTTCCCTATTCAGGGAACCGTGGTTACATACGTAACCGAGATGTTTTCCCCCAGCGTTTACCCCTCACGTCACTAGCTCCGCTCCTTGTGCCATAGCTCGTGACCGGAAGAGAAGATGAGTCGTTTTGAGGGGGGAGGGGAGGTTAACGTTTTTGATTAAAGATCACTAGTAGGGCACATAAATTAAATGAAGAATTTTCAATTTTGATTTCATGGTGACTTTAAAGTTTGTGTCTAGCCTATGTAGCAATCATTTTAACCATTCTTCAACCATTTTACTTTAGGACAGACAATGGATCTTGCTGAAAAGAATTTCAAGCATTCTCTTAAAAAATCTGTCTCGAAGGAGGTCTCGTCCCCTGGGAAATGCCATTTCTTTCTGTTTTTCTGCCCCATTACTTCTCGTACTGGAACTGACATTGATGCTGCAGTGAACTACCTTGATGAAGTGAATACAGGTCACTTACAAGTGTGGAAAGATTAATGATGAATCATATTTAGTTAAACTTGTTAACCAAATTAGTTTTTAATGATCCAGTTAACAATTAACCTTTGACTGCCTTACAGCTTCCAAGCCAGTCATCATGGTGGTGCTCCATAACACGTTTGACCCTGAGAAAATTATTCTGGACAGCAATAATGCTATAAAGAGAGAGTACATATCTGCAGTGGACTGTCTGTTCAGTGACAGTGGGTTACTGTCATGTCAGAAGAATACGAATGCAATTGGTAAAATTCAGACTGACTTAAAATCAAAGGTAGGCCTATTAATCATCATGCCCTTTATATTAACCGTGATGATGTGTTTCCACAGTTATTAATAAAAGGCTAATTTTACATTTATAAATCTGGCTTTTATGACACTATAGGTTTATATCACTTTGGCAGTAAAAAATAAAATAAAATAAAATAAAAAAAAAACACTTGCTGCAAGGGTTTTTGTAATACAGTAGCTGAGAGAGTGAAGGGAGTTTTTCTCTTCTGTCTGCTGTATATGTGTATATGTGTGTGTGTGTGTGTATATATATATATATATATATATATATATATATATGTGTGTATATATATATATATATATATATATATATATATATATGTATATATATATATATATATATATATATATATAAATATATATATATATATTCTTTTGGAAAGTCATTTGCAGCAATGATGTAGGGCAGGCCTATGCAAAAATAATATTTCCTGTATCTATGGAAGTTTACCCATCCACTTCAGGGAAACCTGGAAACATGAAAATGGTCTGAAGTGAAATGTTAAATGTGTTTTATTGCAGTAAATACTGCTATATTTATGTGTTCATTTTCCTTCCAGAAGTGGACTTCATATTATTGCTTGAAAAGTAAGTATTCCAAGCTTTACATTTTTCATTATCAGTGAAATTTTCATTTTTACAGTGTAATACTGTAATTAATAATTGTTTTTACAAATAAAAAGGCCTATGATATTATATTTTGTATAAATTGTTTTTTTTGTATTTTTGCAGAAGATCGTCCCTTGCAAGAACCGAACAGAAAAAAAAGTTTTTGTTGGTGTTTGTGTAAGCACTAATTGTTAGTTGTCTACCTTTTATTTGTCACAAAAAATGAAGTAACTTGTGAGCTGGGCACAAAGTAACATTTTTGACTTTCTCAGTTTGTGTAAATCCACATGGGGTTCAGAATATATTATTCACAGTAATTTCACACTTGTCTAGTACAAATGTGTCGCTTTGTTTCATAATTACAGTGTATACCTTTTTCTTTATTTACCTCAAAAAATGAAAGTGAAATGTGACAACATGCCCCGTAGGTGGGGTACATTGTAACAGCTGAGGGTCACATAAATACTGCTATATTTATGTGTTCATTTTCTTTCCAGAAGTGGACTTCATATTATTGCTTGAAAAGTAAGTATTCCAAGCTTTACATTTTTCATTATCAGTGAAATTTTCATTTTTACAGTGTAATACTGTAATTAATAATTATGTTTTTAAAAATAAAAAGGCCTATGATATTATATTTTGTATAAACTGTTTTTTTTTTTGTTTTTTTGGAGGATATTGTCTTTTGTGATGAGAAGAGCAGAAAAAAAGTTTTTTTTTTTGTTTGTGTAAGCACTAATTGTTAGTCGTCTACCTTTTATTTGTCACAAAAAATGAAGTAACTTGTGAGCTGGGCACAAAGTAACATTTTTGACTTTCTCAGTTTGTGTAAATCCACATGGGGTTCAGAATATATTATCCACAGTAATTTTACACTTGTCTAGTACAAATGTGTCGCTTTGTTTCATAATTACAGTGTATACCTTTTTCTTTATTTACCTCAAAAAATGGAAGTGAAATGTGACAACATGCCCCGTAGGTGGGGTACATTGTAACAGCTGAGGGTCACGTTGTAACATGACCATATGACAGCTTAAAATGTTATTTGATCGAATGAAAATAATATACAAGACAAACTAAAATATTTTGTTAATATTTTTTTTTTCTATTAAAATAATGGCGTTTTTGGAGTTTGACAATGAACACACTGCAACCATGCTTGGGACGGCCCACATAAACGAGCAAAAATGCTTTACATGTCTTGAAATAATGATTTCTAAATATTAAACATTGCCTGTCAGTCTTTATTCACCTGTTTCTTGTTGTTTCTCATTAAAATTCATTAAAGTAAATAGTGTAAATTGCATCGCTTATCTCATAGAATAGCACATTGTAATGCAGTGTTACAACGTGCCCCATCTGCGCAACTGGAATTTAAAACTGGTTAGTGTCTTCTGCTAGTTATCAAAGCATTAAAAAACGATCTGAACTCTTCTTCTCTTAGATTGCAAAAATGTTGATATGTCTGTTGCTCCCCTTCCCTGTTTTGTTTGTTTGAATGGATGTTGTTTTGTTGATTTAAAAAAAAAAAAAAAAAAAAAGAGCTGAACTGATAAATAACAGATTGGAGATTAAAATAATAGCAGATTTGTCTAATTTTAAATGAATAATAAAAACAGAGATGAAGAATTTACTAGCTATGGTAAAAGAAATGTTCAGTGATATCTTCAAAAGATTTTTTCACTTTTTTATAATATTGATATGGTAACTAATAAATATGCTACTGTAAATTTTGTTATGCTAGCGTGGAAATATTCAAACCACGTGTGTTACAACTAACCTCTCTACTTTGTGCTCCGCGCTCCCCTAATTTGAAGGTAATTTGAATGAAAACACAAAAACACAAACAATACCGGGCACTAAATCGCACAACAAGAAGAACTGAGCCGTAAACACTGTCCCAGGCCTAAGATAGTTCAGTAAAGTTAGATAGATATTCACAGATTCGACTTTTCAGGAACAATTTCTCATGAGCAAAATGCTTTTACTACAGAATTGACGCCTCTTTTATTTTGTAGTGATGTAGAAAACGAGCTACAAGCGAGCTTAAATCCAGAGGTGGAAAGAGTACAAAAATATTCTACTCAAGTAAAAGTACCATTACATTAATGAAATTTTACTTAAGTACAAGTAAAAGTACCAGTCTAAAAATCTACTCAAGTAAAAGTAAAAAGTAGTTAATTTAAAATTTACTCAGAGTAAAAGTTACTTTTAATTAGGGAGGCATTAGTGGGACAGGGCAGGCCTATTAATCTCAAACTAGTTGTTTTTAATTAAAGGAATCAGTTATTTAGAACAATAAGACATTTGGGCTGTTACCAGGCAAATCAGTATCAACAAACTCATCTTTTAATGCAGAGGAAATGCAGAAGCTTCATCGGAAGTGGCATTTAGATCTATTTATACACTGTTTAATGCAGGACATGAATGCATTTAACCTGCAGTTACAAATGCATGAATAATGTTTTGATATAGATATAAAATGTTGAATACTCATTTGAAGTTATAAGAAATTAATTATTAAAAAAAAAAAAAAAAAAAAATCAAAAGATACTTTAAATGTGAAATTAAAATGGCCTGTGTGTGTCAGCAAGTCACTGTTAATAAGTGAGTCATTGCGATTGAACCGAATCATTTAAACGGTTGATTCATTCAGGAACGAAACATCGTCATGTTGCTCAGAGACGCAAAACTGTGCTCTGGTGGCTGTGTTTGGAATTATTATTTGTTGTAGAAATAGAGCAAAAACAGGCAATATTGTGTCTAAAACGCAAGTCTCAACTTGTTTACTGACATACATTTTTTATATATATATATATAGGCTATATATATTACTGATATGTGTGTGTGTGTGTGGTCAGGATGATTTTTGGAGGACATGACGGCATTCTTTGTGTGATTTTGATTTACTATATGAAATGATATAAATATGTAAATTTTCTACCCCTATATCTTCAATTTTGAGATCATTAAATGCATTTTAGCAGACTGAATCACACTCTAAATGCGCGCGCACATCATTAAAACAACAATTATGATATTATCGCAGACGATATATGTCGCACACTCCGCACCACTGTCTTTTGGGCTAATTTGTGCAAAACCTCTTGCTAAAATGTCAAAGCTTCATTTTAACCACCAGTGCAACGATGCAATTATTTAGCTTACCTCTACATGCTTGCGAAGGATTGATGTCTTGTCGAGATTTTAGAAGCTGCTAGCTCGGTCTCCCTAGGCAAGCACAGCTTACACTGCATAATAAAGCATAAATATGGCCAGGGGTTCACTTCATTTCCTTCGAGTTCAACTTCAGAATATGTCGGGATTTCGTTTTCAGCGGTGTCTGCACCATAACGCCTGTTTTGTCCGTCTGCATCTTTCTTGTGATTTTAGCGCCAGTGTGCCCTTCTGCCCATTATTTACTGCAGTAGTTTACAGGGAGCGATTATTTTTTTTTTTTACTCAGTAATTAATTTGTTTTTAAAATGTAGCGAAGTACAATACTTCAAACAAAATATACTTAAGTAAAATTACAGATTTTAAAAATTACTTGAAAAAGTAGAAGTACACAAAAAAGCTACTCAATTACAGTAACGCGAGTAAATGTAATTCGTTATTTTCCACCTCTGCTTAAATCAAGCTTTCCTCCGCTCTGTACAAAATACATTGATGTCAATGCGCTGGCGTCTGAGAGACAACCCTGAAGGGACCGTCTGCAAAGTGTGAAACGCGAAAAGTGTTACTAATAAAATACTCAATAACTTCACAGTAACACACTGTAGTGTCACCTAACTCAGTTTACACATCACTGTTCTCCTGCTGGTTATACTACAACAGTTATTTTTGAAAATATTTGCTTTTACACATTTTGTATGTTTTTTTTTTATTATGAAAGCACATCTGAACCTGTGAGATACCTTCATCTGATTTTTGAAGGCAGTATAGCTATATCCTTGCCTACAATATATCGCTATCCCGTGCATGTGATTCTGTTACAATATGAAAGTGTTTTTTTTCAGCTTTTGACTTGATTTCTAGTGAGAAATTAATATTTGTGGTAATTAAAAGTTTGCTTTGTTATCATTCAAAGCCAGTAGTGTAGCCAGAAAAGAGACTCTGGGTGTGCATATGAAAATCTGGGTGTGCCACATTTATTGTCAGATTACTGTGCAAAATGATTAACCCTAACCATAACCATGCCCCACATAACCATAAAACTATATAAAATAATATAGCTGCAAGCAGCAATATGGGGCCAAGCTCTGCAAGGCACAGCAAGCAGACCAAGTATGGCGCACATCAAGTACAGCAGTGCAGCAAGCATTTAAGCACCATGAGCAGTGCAGAGCCTGAAGAACAAAACATCAGAAATCGGGGACAGTACTTTTATGCGGTTCGCCCCGAAGATCATTTGAGCGAAAAAAAACGGAACACTGTACTTTTCAAAATAGCTACTACTGTAATGGGCGGAGTCTTAATGTATGATATTGTTTGTGATCAGCATGATGAGAGCAATCAGGTTTACTATGTCTCATTGTCTCATAGGGCTGCCATAGACTCCCGTTTGCGGAAGAATAATATACATTACACTCAGGATCGCCAATAACATAGTCATAACATAGTGCCTGTTAGCTGCACTGTAAAACCTGATGAGTTAGTTCAACTCAAACCGTTTGAGGAAACCGATTGCCTTAAATCCTGTCAGAGTCCGGGTGTGCCAAGGTGTGCCGGTGCCACCCACAGTGGCAGCTGGCACACCTAAAAATAGATGCAGAATTATTTTTTATATTCTCAATAAAAATGTTTGCTAAACTTGGGCTATTGTTGTTTACTTAGAAAATATATTTTTTAAAATCAACCCTTTCACGCATAAGTTACAAATATTTTAACTGACCCCTTGTTTCCATGGCGACGCGTCATAATTGTCACGTGACACACCGCGGCCACAATAACTAACAGATGTATCGCTATTCGTTTTATTTCGTTTTCATTTTTTATTAACAAATATTCAGAAACATTGACACGCTTACCATGTCAACTATTTGATATTCCGATTCTTCGTTTTAAAAACCTTTATAAACTATCTTGATCTAACGAGATGAGCGCTGTCAGAGTCCTGTCAGCCGGATTTAACGTACAGCCAAACTGTCTCTGGTACAGCACTTGAATTCCCCAGTTTCTCCCGAAATACATGAAAGTAAGTGGCTGTTGAACTGTGAGAATAGAGTAAACTTTATTGTTCTGCTATGTGTGTCTGATATATGAATAAAACACATAGGCAAATTATATTTGAATATATAGATAGTTTTTACTGCTTCCATCAGTGTGTATTTTACAAACTACCAATGTATTGTTTTACTAGTGATTATGTATAGTTAAATGTATGAAACCTAAAATAAACATTATGTGGTTGAAAACACTGCATATTAGTTATATGATAATTGTTGATATATGACAAGCGCTGAGCGCGTCCGTCTCTGGCTCAGCAGCCAACGCGCGAAAGCAGTTTGAATCTGGCAGTTCTGTGACGCCACTGAACATTCTAAATCATACTCTCAGGGGCACAGAAATAAAAATCCAATATATGGTGTCATAATGCTCAAAACGGCCACGCTGTCTCGCCCTTTAAGCATCACTGTAAACCCTAACGCTCAAAATAATTAAATTAATTGGTTTGAGTAGGAAAAACTTAAATTAAACGAATAAGTTCAGTGAAATTAACTTTATGAGTATTTAGCTCTTTGTTTTTCTTTCACGTTCACATAACTGATATATTTTAAGTAAACTTAACTGTTTCATTGTTTTGAGTTTTATGAAATTATTTATTTTAATTTAGACAAACTTAAGTTTAACTGAAACGGCTTTGATGTCTATTTCCCAGCATGCTTTGCCGATGGCACTCAAAAGGGAGAGTAAATGCTAAAAATAAGTGTAATTAGGTTTTTTTTTGTGTAAGATAAATGTTAAGTGTGATATTTATCAGTGATTAATGTTTTGCTAATTTATGTTATGCTAATTTAGAAGAATTTCTGTTAATGTTGGCTTTATGGTGACAAGTGGTAAATGCAGCTTGATTTGAGAGCAAATGATCCCTTTATATTGTTACGCTCATACAGCTTCTGTATAACACTATTGTTAATATGTTGGCAAATTAGTATGTAAGCAGATTAGCTTTTAAAAGCTAACTGAGTTTATACTAATAAAAGTGTTCACATTGAGATCAATTGAAAGTTTTAAGTTAATTGTATGAATTAATGTACTCGTACATTTTAATTGTAACTTGAAATGTTTAAGTACAAAATAAAAATCTGCTAGTTCTGCTTACTTATTCGGGTTTACAGTGTACTTCATAGATTTGAGTTATATTAATTGAATGGACTTAGTACTATTAACTTTATTTCAAGTTATCTTAAAAATAAGTTACTGAGTTACTTTGACACAAATCAAATATTTTTTTATGCTTACATTTTTTGAGTTAATAAACTTAAAGGATTTAAGGCAATCGGTTTCCTCAGATGGTTTGAGTTGAACTAACTCATCAGGTTTTACAGTGCAGCTAACAGGCACTATGTTATGACTATGTTATGGGCGATCCTGAGTGTAATGTATATTATTCTTCCGCAAACGGGGAGTCTATGGCAGCCCTATGAGACAATGAGACATAGTAAACCTGATTGCTCTCATCATGCTGATCACAAACAATATCATACATTAAGACTCCACCCATTACAGTAGTAGCCATTTTGAAAAGTACAGTGTTCCGTTTTTTTTTCGCTCAAATGATCTTCGGGGCGAACCGCATAAAAGTACTGTCCCCGATTTCTGATGTTTTGTTCTTCAGGCTCTGCACTGCTCATGGTGCTTAAATGCTTGCTGCACTGCTGTACTTGATGTGCGCCATACTTGGTCTGCTTGCTGTGCCTTGCAGAGCTTGGCCCCGTATTGCTGCTTGCAGCTATATTATTTTATATAGTTTTATGGTTATGTGGGGCATGGTTATGGTTAGGGTTAATCATTTTGCACAGTAATCTGACAATAAATGTGGCACACCCAGATTTTCATATGCATACCCAGAGTCTCTTTTCTGGCTACACTACTGGTCTGGAGGTACGTTACTTGTGATGCCTGTGTAACGGGGTTCCCTTTGTTGTCGCTGAAAAGGGGGGTTTCCCGAGGTTGCTGATTGTCTGGAAGTTCAGTAGTCGTTGAAGTGACGTCTTGGGGAGCGCGTGGTTGGGCGTTGGCTGACGATGCGGAGTTGTGGGCTGGCTGAAGTTTCAGACGGGCACGCGAGGTCAGACTTGGAGACACGGCGTTACAAAACTTAACTCAGAACACGAAACTCTCAAACGGAAAAGAAAAGAAACTAAAGTAAAAGAACAGAAGTAAAGTTTGACGAGACTAGGTGGTGTTTCTTCTCATCGTGGCTAAGTAGCAGGCGTGCAGGCCGAAGTACGCTGGAACGGCGCTCGAAGAACGCTAAAAGTGATGACAAAGCATGACTAAAAGCAAAAGCTAAAAAGCAGGCTAAATTTGATGGTGTCCTGAGTATTTAAACTGGCCTTTTGGCCACACCTCAAATGTTGTCTTGACCAATTAGATATTGTCTTTTCTCGGTGTGTTGCGATGTTTGTCCCACCCATTCATAAATCATATGTTATCTTATCAATCACGTGGTCCGAATTTTCCCGCTCTTGCAGGGTATAATTTGGACATGATTCCTATAACAAGAATATGATACATTTGACAAATAACTGATGGTCAGAAACGTTTCAAGCAAGAAGATTCGAACACACACATACTAAACATGAATATGATCCCTTAAGCTATTCAAGAGTTATTTAAAAAGACATACACAATAAGTGATTAGAAACATTAAAGTCAAATTGTGTGGGTTACACCTAAATGAATATGGAATTAAGCAATGGATTTATAAGTCTTTTTGAGTTTATATTGGTGCATATACATCTATAATAGACAGTTCCTGTGCCATTCTCTGACATAAGGATTTTCTGTGTGGGGCCAAAAGGTAAAAGGTCCCCTTAGGAATTTCAGTCTGGTTCTGCTAGGTGGGGGGAAGTCAATCCAACGATCTTGTTTACTCTCATGGCTTTACATGTGAGGGTCAGACTGTCCATCTCTTCAATTACTTGCCCCAAATTAGACAATCTCTTCTCCGAATTGAAATTGTCAATAATTGTTCTAATGGTGTTAATGTTGAAAGCTGTTCTGTGAAAGAGCTGGTTGGTTATCTAGCTTCAGACTGTGGTGCTAGGAGTTGATTTACAACATCCTGTTGCCTTTCAGAGGAATTCGGCTTCTCTTGTTTCAACCATGCTCACGATCGAATCTTTAATTTGTCTGATCCAGGCCTGATACTCTACATACATTAGATTAGATAAGATTAGATTCAACTTTATTGTCATTGCACATGTAAGGCACAAGGCAACAAAATGCAGTTAACATCTAACCAGAAGTGCAATAAGCAGTAAGTACAGAATATACAAGGTCTACAATATGTTACAAATGTACAATAAATATACAGATAAGGCAGTATTATGGACATAACTGACAGATTTTTAAATACTATCAGCATGATATACAGATAGGTGTACTATGAACATACTATACAGATGGATTATGTAAAAGTGTATGTACACTATAGGCAGAAACTATGAACATATGAACATCAATTGCACTAGTGCAATGGACAGTAAAATGCATAGAAAATATTTCAGTGTGCAAATGGATTACTCAGTATTCTGGATGAACAGACAGTAGTGCAAGTAATAACAAGTTTACTGTTTTTTTGCTTGTTTGCAAATAAATAAATAAATCAGATGTAGTGATGAGGAGGGGTGAGGAGTCTGTGTGTGTGTGTGTGTGTGTGTGTGTAGGGGGGGGGGGGTTGGGGGGTGTCAGATGGCAGTTCCCCTACCAGACTGTGATGCAACTGGTAAGGATGCTCTCGATCGCACACCGGTAGAAGTTCACCAGGGTGGCTGAAGACAGCTGGTTCTTCTTCAGTGTCCTGAGGAAGAAGAGGCGCTTGTGAGTTTTCTTGACCAGGCTGGAGGTGTTTGTAGTCCAGGACAGGTCCTCCGAGATGGTGGTTCCTAGGAACTTGAAGCTGGAGACATGTTCAACAACCATCCAACAACCTAGTGATGATTTGAGGTGCTGACAAGCTTTATGGAGATGCTGATTTCATTTTGCAGCAGGACTTTAGCACCTGCCCACAGTGACAAAACCACTTCCAAGTGGTTTGCTGACCATGATATTACTGTGCTTGATTGGCCAGCCAACTCACCTGACCTGAACCTCACAGAGAATCTATGGGGTATAGTGAAAAGGAAGATAAGTAACATCTGACAAACAATACAGAGGAGCTGAAGGCCGCTATCAAAGCAACATGGGCTTCAGTAATGAGGCTGATTGCCTTCATGCCACGCAGCACTGAAGCAGTAAATCATGCAAAAGGAGCCCAACCAAGTATTGAGTGCACAATTAAACCTACTTTGGAAATCTTGAACATTTCTGTTTTGTAAATCTGTTTTTGATTGATCTTTGAGAAAATATTCAAATTTTTTGAGATACTGAATTTTTAATTTTCTTAAGCTGTAAGTTGTAACCATCAAAATTAAAACAAAAACTCTTGAAATATTTCAGTTTGTGTGCAATGAATCTAGAAAATAAGAAAGTTTGCTTTTTTGAATTAAATTACAAAAAATAAAGAACTTTTCTATAATATTCTAATTTTTTTAGATGTACCTGTATACTTGATGCATTGTCTTATTATTAAATGTACACGAGTAAAGTGCTAGACAAAGCACATTATCTTTGTTTATGGTCATTATAATTTCTAAAAAAAAAAAAAAAAAAAAAAACAAGACATATAGATGTCAAAAAGAGAGAGAGGGAAATTTTTTTTTTTTTTTTTCCAGTAAAACTTGCATGCCACAAAATACATTACTTCCCATTTAAAGAGAATTAAAAAAGCTTATACAGCAATTCTTCAAATTTCTTTAAACAAAACAATTTCATTATGAAACTATTGGTAAAAACCTTTTTGCTGAAACACGTAAACAACATTGCATTGTCCTGTGCAGTTGCACCTGAGCTCATAGATGAACCTTTTAAGTTAATAATATAACATCTGCTTTATCTTGGAATGTTTACGTGTTATATTTATGTGGAAGTTTTTACATAACCTTTCAACTGCAAGCCAGTTATGGAAAGTATTGATCTGGAGACTGAGTTTATTACAGCAGAGCATTTCCAAGAAAACAAAACTGAAATTATTTTACATTATCTTGCAAACAGAGCATTTCAAGGAAAACCAAACTGAAACCATTATACATCATCTTGCAAACAGAAATAAAATGTCTCCACATAAACCCCCCCCCCCACAATTTACATAAGTTTATATAGTCTTTCCTGTAATGCCTGCATGTAGCCTATAGCGTTTGTGAGTGTAGCACTTATTTGAATACAAGTTAAATTTCAATTTAAGTGTGCTTTATTGGCAGGACAAAAACTATACATTTGTATTGCCAAAGCAACTGCAGCTGGGCTGCTTACAAATAGTGCACAAATAAATAATTTGATTACATCCCTTACTAAAAGCTGCTATATCTCCCGCTCCAACTAAATAAATTTGCATTTGCAAGTCTGTGGGAAACACTAGTGTCTGTCAACCCATCTCAGTCGACCTCTGACACTTAAATTATTATTATTATTGCTATTTTTGCAGTTGTTGTTAATGTATTTTGAATGAAAAACAAGCTTTATTATTATTATTATTATTATTATTGTGTCGATTTGTTATGCATGTTTATTAAAAACAAGTTTTGTAATAGGCTAAGCTAAATAATTATTCTGGACCTTTGACATTGACAAAATTTAAGTTTTGGACATTTGCAATCCATATTAAGTACCCGTGGCAATATTTCAATCATTAAACAGTGCGACAAAACATTGTTAAAACACTTAAAGTGCCTTCATATATTTGAAACATTAATATTCTCTATATTTATTATTCATAGTTTAGCCTACATATGCAAGCAGATGAGGCAGGAATATGAACGCAATCCACTTAATGGTTCAGTATTTTCCTTGTAATGTTTTTCTATGGGAAACCATTGAACGTAAAACTTTGGACATTGCATTTATATTCTGGCTTTATCTGCTTGCCTGTACAAAATATACATAATAAGATGTTTACTGAATTTCACCTTTTAAAGGGATCATATGATGCTGCTAAAAAGAACATAATTTTGTGTAGGCCTATTTGGTGTAATGAAACGTGTTTATGCAGTTTAAGGTTAAAAAACACATTATTTTCCACATACTGTACATTATTATTTCTCCTCTATGCCCCGCCTTCTGAAACGAGTTGATTTTCACAAGGCTCATCTCTCTGAAAAGCGTCATGTTCTGTGATTGGCCAGCTATCCAGAGTGTTGTGATTGGCCGAATGCCTCAAGCGTGTGATGGAAATATTACGCCTCTTAACATATTGTGATACCTTGTCTGGCCTGAGCTACGAAACAAAAACATAAAACCCATCATAAACGTGATATAAACATGATTTCTAGTCGTGTTTTCTTTTGAAAGGCAAAAACAAAGTAGTTTCGCTTTCTCACCGAAAAAGCGTCACATACTGCAGCCTTGAGTGAGCAGAGGCTAGAGGCCTAGAGTGAGCAGAGGCGGGCGGGCTTGAGAACTGTGCGGCAGGCGGATTCTACCTTGGTCTTGCAGCAACCACATGTGACGACCTCGGGCTGGATGCCGCTTTGTACACAGTGAAAGCCGATTCGGCGATCCACAGTGCAAAGTTGATGTATTTCCTCATTGACCAGCACGGATCAGCTCCAGGCATGACGAAGCGGATAACGTTCTCTTTTGGAAGGCCAAACAAAGTAGTTTCTCTTTCACAGTGAAACACACAGCGTCTATACGACATGGCAACGGCGGCAACAACAATACTACAACGAGAATAAAGGGTATGCCTTCTTTCTTTGCGTGAACATCTGGGCGGCATTATGCAAATCTTCCCACATAGTGATGTAGATATGTAGGGGGGGGGGGGGTTTAGAACGAGCAGTCTCAGGGGGGCTTGGACGAGTGTTAACTTTTATAAAGATTATCTCTTTGGATTTGAGACTTTAGTCTTTGCAACTTCACAGATCTTCTTTATTCACCAAGAGCCTGTAACACTCTGAAGAGAAAGGAAAATTTGAAATCGCATACGACCCCTTTAATATCTGTTTTGCTACATTACTACAAACTGCGTAAAAATAACTGGCGGTCAGTGGACCAAAGTTACGTTTTTTTTCCTCCAGATGGGAGTTCCTATAAGGGTGTGACGTCACGTGAAAACTATCAATAGACTCAGGGCCGTGCACAGACCTTTTGAGGGGCATGTGCTGAAACTGAAAAAGGGCACCCCCCTCCCTTTTTTTTATATCAAGATTATTTAGTAAGCCTGCATAAAAGGAAGAAATGGTCACATCTTCATGACAAATTCAATAACACAAAATAATAGTCTCAAAAGCTTTAGATTTATTCACGATTAATAACAACCATAATAATAATATTAGATAATTAGATAATATAGATAAACAGGGTTTTAAGGGCTTCTTTAAACCCTAATTACAACAGCAACCTTCTGTGAGCCATGTGCTTGAAGATGTTTATGACTTCACTGTGATCCACTGGGATGTCCCTCTCTATGACTATGAGGAGAGGATCTGAGAGTCTCTCCTCTGAGCAGAGGCTTTGGAGTTTGTTCTTAATTAACCTCATTTTTGAAAAGGATCTCTCCACAGTTGCAGTTGATACAGGTAGGGTGGCATATACTTTAAGCATTTCTACCAGTGTACCGTTACTATAACATATCCAACATGTATCCACCTACCTTGCAAAAATTTGATACTGTGGTGGACCAGGGATGTTGGTCTCTTGAAGGTTTCTTATTCACTACACTTTCCCTAAAATAAGCCAGCAATGAAAAAATAAATAAAAATAGTGTGAAAAGTACAGTTGCAGTGAAAAGCATTTCTGAAGGATCACGTGACACTGAAGAGTACTGAACTGGAGTAATGATGCTGAAAATTCAGCTTTGATCACAAAAATAAATGACATTTTAAAATATATTCAAATAGAAAACAGTTATTTAAAATTGTAAAAATATTACACAATATTACTGTTTTTGCTGTATTTTGGATCAAATAAATGAAGCATTGGAATGAATCATGAATTACATTCTGCATGATAAAATATAAAGATTTCACAGTGATCTTCTGTAATTTTTTTTTAGTTACTACTACATTACTGTAGTAAAACCATGTTTTACTACATTTTATACATGTGAGGACGAGCGGAGAGTATACCATAACATGATTAGCCTAAATGTTAATAAATTAAGTGTATCAGCAATCATAAATCAAAGAAGAAATTTCTTATACAGGTCCTTCTCAAAAAATTAGCATATTGTGATAAAAGTTCATTATTTTCCATAATGTAATGATAAAAATTAAACTTTCATATATTTTAGATTCATTGCACACCAACTGAAATATTTCAGGTCTTTTATTGTTTTAATACTGATGATTTTGGCATACAGCTCATGAAAACCTCAAAATCTCAAAAAATTAGCATATTTCATCCGACCAATAAAAGTGTTTTTAATACAAAAAAAGTAAACCTTCAAATAATTATGTTCAGTTATGCACTCAATACTTGGTCGGGAATCCTTTTGCAGAAATGACTGCTTCAATGCGGCGTGGCATGGAGGCAATCAGCCTGTGGCACTGCTGAGGTGTTATGGAGGCCCAGGATGCTTCGATAGTGGCCTTAAGCTCATCCAGA